>NC_091392.1:12727272-13030303 GCF_032191515.1 Phaenicophaeus curvirostris | reverse complement strand
AAATTTTCTTGTGAAAAACCTGTCTAAGAAATCTTGTGACTGATCCTAAAAGAGGGAAGAGGAGAAGACTGTTTTAAGGCTTATGCGTATAGCAGTGTCGAATGTGTTGCCACAACTAACAAAGAAAGGTGCTATGGCTGTGATAAAATCTCTGCATCAAGATATATTTGGACTATTCTTAAGAAATGGCTTGTAGGTGGGAGCATCCCATCAAGGAGAACTGAGAGATCATATTGGCAATGTGGTGTCATGCCTTCCTTCAAAGCACCGTAAAATTTATCAGTGATATAGTATTTGATTTGATTTGTATCAGAAAAATGATAGCAAGTACTCTCTGGCTCCCAGATGAAGATAAGATACATAGTTTTTGAAACTGAAGGTTACTTGTATGTTACTGTAAATTATTTGTTATGTATTTAACATTATTCCAGAGGACAAGAAACTAGCACTATAAAGTCTGGTATTAAATAATAGCAAATAATTCCCTATGTTCTTTGTTTCCGCTCAGATTTAACCGTCCTCTCTTCCTCCCTCTAGTAGTCTTGCCTAGTCAGGTGAAAATTTTTTCACAGGACTTGATATTTCCTACTTGACACAACATCTCAAAATTTTCCTTGGTCCTTTTAAGCAGTTAAGGACAGAAAAAATCCTATTTACATCACTGTAAGGTTTTTTGAAATGACTATATGACATCAAAACGCACACACATTTGGCTTTGCTATTTGAACAACTCTAAACACTACTCAAGAATGTTTAATATTATTAAATAATACAAGTGGTTTTCTATCTTCCCTCAAATTCTTCCTAAATTCATGCAAGTAATATTATGTAGTAATATAAGACCACTTGAGAGAACAGAGAAAAACTCCGTAACTACACAAAAAAAAAAATTGAAATTTTGATTAAAGGGCTGACTCATTCCAGACTTTGATCTGAAAGCTCACACTGAATTTCTGTTCAGTATGAGCTAAAAGAATTTGGGAAATGATTTTTTTTTCCTTTGTGCTTATTGAAGACATATTCCTGGAGGGAGAATCACAATTGTTCAAAAACATTAGTGCTAAAATCAAATACCACAACTCATGAACAGCTGTGGTTAGAGTTCACTGTCCTGGGTGAAATCCAAATCTAGCCTAAGCAAACCTCTTTACAGTGTGTGAAAGGGCAGGAGATCTATAATGAGACCATTAAATGTTAACCTGCATTGCAGAGGAGTCCTTCAGAACTAATGCTAGGTTATATTGTAGGGTTGTATGTGTCTTCAAATCAGCAGTATCATGAGGACTCGGGGGGAGGGAAGGGAATGCCAGCAGAGCTATAAGTGGAATTCTCTGCAATATTTCACTCCAGATGTTTCAGGATTCTACCCTTAGGCAAACAGGCCATGGCAATGTAGCTGGTCTTAACTCATCTTCTCTATGCTATGTGTTTCCTCTGATTCCTTTCTTGGGTCTTTTAGAAGACCAAATGCAGAAACCACTTCTCTGCAGCACGTCCAGTTCAAATGCAGTACTGGAGTACAAAAGGCTAGAGTGACAAGCACGAATCTGATTGGCTTTTCTTCTCTGAAGACTATTTGAATTTGGAAGATTTAGGATCACATCTATCAAATGTAAATCTATTTTAAGTAATTAAAGTTTTTTAAACTACTTTAAAAGACAAATTTATATTTATTCATTGTAATTCCAAGTGAAAAAAAAAATTCGCAAGAGTTAATTGCTAGTATAAAAATGTGATTGCAGAAGCAGCAGTACATGTGTGCTTCCCTGAATTTCTGTTACTTTAAAACACATGCTAAGGGCAGAATAACTGGTTTGTAGAATAAGGAAATTACAGGAACACTTCCTTCAAAAGTGTTTTTCTTCTTAGTAAGTTGTGAAAGGTCAGTTATTGCTAAACACTGACATTCTGTGTGAAAGAGAACTGGCCACTGCAGCTCTTGCTAGCTCGGGGCAGAACCCCTGTTCCTCTCCATGCATACTTTCTCTTCGGCCAGGCCAACGCAGAGGCAGCTTAAAGTGCCTAAGCTTAGTCATGCCCTATGTGAACAGAAGTCCTTAATGGATTAAAGATGTTTATATGAGCTTTCTACTTTTAGACTCAAGAACTTCATGGCATCTTTAGAATCCCACCTTGTAAATGTGAAAATGCCTACTTACAGCTGCTACAGCCTTTACACAGCAGAAGCGGTAACTAATATACGCTCCACAGAAAGGCTGTGTTTGCTTCTTCCACAAGAGCGAAAGCAAATTGCTTAGAATAGGTTTTATTGACCTTTTAGCAAACCTAAGTCAAATGAAATCCGTCTCAGAGTTGGCAGCTGAAACCCAAGTAACTCTAAAGGTTGACCTTTACTGTGCCTTTTGTTACCTTTTCCCTTAGTGCAAGTAAACGACACCTATTTTTATAATGTTATCACAAAAGTGAAAACTGTAAGTGCAAACCTTCTCATTATCTATATTAAGGTAGTGTTTTGAACTCTAACATGTGGTTGAGATCTGAGAAAGACACCATGGGGTTGTGTGTATAATCTTTGAACGGCATCCAGATGTGTCCTTCAATGTCATTTTTTTTCCTGCCTGCATGAAGTACAGATCTGCAATCACCGACAGGCAACTTATGCCTGTCTATGCATGCTGTATTTGTTTATAATCGTGAAGAATTTTTGAGTGAAGTTAGTAACTACGAGGCCAATTCAGTTATGAGTTATATCACACAAGTACTTGTAGTGAGATTGTCCAGATATATTGTATCAGAAAGCAGTGTCTACTGTGTCTTCCTTCACACATTTACTTTTTAAATCTGACTGAATAAAAAAAATTTCCCTTAGTGTACAAGAAAAACCAACACAGAACTGTTTGTGTTGTTAGTTTTGACTTTCTAGAGCCAAAGAGGAAAAAATCTTATTTTAATAACTTAAAGCAAAAACTGTGATATCAAGTTGGACAGGGCTTTGAACAACCTGATCCAGTGGAACCTCTCCCTGCCCGTGGCATAGAGGATTGGACCTGGATGATCTTTAAGATCCCTTCCAATCCAAACCTATGAATCTTAGATGCGATGAAATCTACACGGATGTGAAATACTGATCCTATTAAAATCAGTGGTAAATCAATTTTTTCTCTCAGTAAGGTCAAAATTTCACTCAGGAAACCTTCTGTGGATTTGAAAGGTAAAATCTTTGCACAGTCATTATTTGTGTTTATGTTTTAAATGATGGTTGAGTTGCTGAAAATCTTAACTTTTAAAAATTCCGTACTTACATTGGGCTTTCTGAAGTTTAGTTTTACAGTTAAATTCTTAGAAGAGTTGATAAAGAAGATTGAGAAATTTGGATGTGTTGCTGAGGAATTCTGTTCAACAACACACTCTTGGACTAGCTATTTTAACAAGACAGAAAATTAATTTCTTAACATGTGTCACTACTTCAAATAGATCATCTGCAGTTTACATTTTTAAAATCTTTAGTTTGCATCACTCAGTGTGCTTGGTTTATTTTTGTAGGTAGAAGCCATCCTTAAAAGTAATGGAGTATTATTAGAAAGACGACAAGGACTGCAGAGGGAAGTTGAAATGGCCAAGAGAAGTTTAGCTGAGCAGGTGCCAAGTTCTGTTTTCTCATTCTTTTTCACTATAACAGTTGGTTTTCAACCATGAGAATAAAGGCAGTGTTTGAAGGAAAAATTATGGGAGTTTCTAGTTGCAGCTTTCTGAGGAGAAAGCATGAAACTATATTTCTTTAATTTTAAAGCTCACTCACGTGACATATTTAAAAAAACATTTTTTGATGTTACTGGTCATATACTGGAAGGCAGAAAGCAATTCTGCTTTCTAGGTTACATCTTTCTGAATATCGTTAACTACATTACAGATAGAAATGTGATGGGTATAAATTTCCTTTGGATATGGCACAGTGTCTTGTTGAAACAAGGACAATTCAGTATTTGTACATCATAATTTTCCATCTTCATGGTTTTGTCATTTGCGGATGTTTGTCTATAATCAGTGCAGCCATATATGATGTGAAAATGCAGGTGTCTCAATCATGAGAGTATTAGGACTTGCCACTATATAAATGGCTTTATAAGAAGCAATATATTTCAGACATACCTTCTTTTCGAGATCATTTCTTCTTGTTCTGTTTTTGAATTTCTTAGCATTATCAGATGAAATTCACCTTGTGTTTGAACACCTATGTGTTCAAGATCCACATGTCAGTGTTTGTGTATGGGATACATATCTAGTGTGCCATGATAGTCATAACAATCTGACCACGTAGACGGAGGAGCCTAGGAAGTCATCTGTTCATCTCTTCCTAAAGAGGTTAGCCTACGCTGGGCAGAGCAAATAGCTCTTTATTTGTATTGACTGAATTTCCAGCAACCCTAGGCATCTTGATACTTTGCTCTGGTTTAAATATCCAAATCTGGTCTCTTAATGTGAAAGCACGAAGTATTCCATTGTGTGGAATGGACATATCAAGTGGGTTTGCCAACACAGGTGCCTTGATGCATACGTAACTGAATTTAATTTTCTTTAGGAAATGTTATCAGATATGGATGCTCGCATGATAGAAGAATGTATTGCTGAAGAAGGTCGGCTTTTCAAAGAGCAGGAGAAATGCAGAAATGAGTTATCCAGGCTAGCACATCTGACTTCTTGCAAAGTTGAAGAGAAGGAACAGAAATGCAGGGATGTTCTGAAAACCCAGGTAAAAAATTATCTCTTATAATTGGAAGACCCTTCTAAAGTAAAAGCAAGTAAATGGAGAAAATAAATTACTAATGAGGAGAGCCTTATGGATTCTCATTGCCCACTGTTCTTTGAAGTTGCTGCACAATGCAGGAAGCTCACAATACTGCGTCGTTCTATTGTCAATTTATGGTGCAGCGCAATAGGATATTAAAATATCATGCTGTAATTGAAACAAGGTATTTGAAAGGATATTTTTCTTTCAAACCTATGGAATAAAGAGGCAGAGAAGCAGATAGACTCAATGGAGGTTCTTGGAAGTATTACTATGTGTTATATTTTACAAACATATGGACATTAAAAGATAAACAGACCTGCTACTCATTCAAGGAGAAGCAGCAAATTGTCTTTTCCTGACACATTTCCCAGTGTAAATTGTTATAAATGTGAAGACAGATGGAAGGAATACTTTTCCTGTGAAAAGAAACTGTTTTCACAGAAACTAGGAGTAGTCATTGGGTTTACTGCCTGCAGTTTGCTGGCTTTATAGTATATATGTGCTGTGATGTTGCTCTGCTTATACAAACTACCAGGTTTGGACACAGGAATGAACAACTTATGCTTCCACAATGTAGTCTTATTCAAATAAATCAGATATGGTTCCCTTCCAGCACTTGGAAATCTTTGATTCCCAATAAATATAGAGTGAACAAACATGTCAGGCTTTGCATCTTCAATAAAAATCAGGCCATGAGCAGATCATAAAAACAAACAATACAAAGTAATGTATACACATACACACCCAGAGCTGCAACCTAACGTCAACCAGATTTTTTAATACCATTTTCTTCATCCTGATACCAGTGGGAGATGAGAAAAGGCCCGTCCATTGAAGGTTAATGACACCAGCTATTAAGACTGAGCATAACTGAAATGAAACGGTCCAAAGCCATAACAAAATGTAAATGTATTGTTCTGCTCAATCATCAGCGATTTCTTAAAAGCCAGGAAAGAGTGAAAAATAATTTTTATTTGAAAAGGTACAATATTAGTGGTGCATATGCCAAGTAATTATATAGTGATGGAACCAAGAGGCTGATCAATAGAAACAATGGAACTCCAGAGACAAAGGATCAAGCATATTGAGATACAGCTTGAAATTATCTACATTACATTAGTAACAGTTCTTGTAAGTTTAATATACATAGAAAATTGTATTTTTAATATTGTAATATTAAGAGCATTTAATTAAAATTAGAATAAGTTCTTAGAATAATGTTGCTTTGCTGTCTTTTCCTTGTCTAAGAGGAATAGTTGTTCCGAATAATTTCTTTGAAGACATATCTTTGATATATCTAAAGTGCTTACTGAATGCTATTTAAATTTCAGATACAACTCCAAAATATTATTAAAAAAATAAAAAGAAAGGATCTTGAAATAAGAGAGTATAAAAGGAGGACAAAAGAAATCCAAAAAGAGTAAGAAAATAATAACAGTACATTAGCTAAAAAAATGTCTTTTAAAACAATTTTTATCCAAGTAACGTATCTGTAAAATTAATAATGATTTCTTTTGTATTTGTCATTTTTTCAGAATCCAAATATTTGCTAAAATGTATGAAGTTATCCAAAATGAAAGGAATAAATGTGTAAACTTGGTGCGTGCTGCTCAGCAGAAAGCAAGTGAGATTAAAAATAGGGTAAAATCCATAGAAAATCAAATAAAAAGTTTAAGGAATACCGTTTTGACCAAGGAAAGGTGAGTTTTAAGTAAGCTGTAGATGAGAATTATAGAAATGTAAGATTAGAAAGAAACTTAAGTGAGAAACTAGTCAGACTTCAACTATGCCTATATCATCCTTCATACTTATTATCCTGGTTTTTTAAACCTAATTAAACAGAGACACTTAGCAACACCCTTACATAATTTCCTATCACTGTAACACTCTACAATTAGCTTGAACATCACTGCATGGTGCGAACCATTTTTGAACGTGGTTGGGCTACTCCCTCACCTTCCCATCCTTTGAAGGGAGAAACTGTCAGAGCACTTCTTATCAAATTTCTCGAGCCTTTGGCCTCTGAATTATCATACTGTTTCATTCAATATGCACAACACTGTTGTGCTCATACTTCTATATCCTTGGAAAAAAAGAGGTCCAATGCATATGTGATTCCACAATAGACCGGTGTGTGGCACTATTAAGTGAGGCACTAGGCAGTAATGCAGCTGTCTAATTATTAAATTAGAACAAAATGGGTTTCTTGGTGGAAACTCAAAGTGGAGTATGTTCAATGATATTTATTTCAGATCAAACAGTATATTCAATAACATTTATTTCGGATCAAACAAAACATGGTTTCCATTTCCAGGCAATCCCAGTCTAAGTGAAGGGTTAAATTCACAACAAAGAGGATGAGGTGAAACAGGGGGTGCATGTGACTATTTTTTCCTAGGTCATTATTTAGTGAAGATGTCCTTTTGACATCCATTTGTCATTATAGTGATGATATTAACCTTAGTGCAATATAGACTGGGAAAGCAGGAAGCTAGCAAATGGCTAACTGTGAACATAAAACAGTACAGCCTAAAGTGAGTAATTTTAAAAAAAATGGATTTTCCCAAACCTTTGGGAGTTTTATTCCAAAAAATTGCTCAACCAGACCAAAGAATGCATTCAGGGTACATTCACTCAAATTACGTTGTGAATCTCTGCGTAGCTTGATTTCAGTCATGCTGGAGGTAGCTAGAAAAGAAGTGGAACTCAGTGACTTAAGTGGTGTTTGTCAAGATGCCAAAGCCGACATTTTGTGCTAAAATTTTTGGGGCCTTCCTAGTCAATAACTCGTGAAAGGATGTGAGAGAAGGGCCTAAAAAGGCAGATATGTATTCTCTAGATCTCAGAAATATATGATTATTATGGATGACCCTACTCCAGTACAGATCCAACAGACATTTTGATCTCTGCAAACCTAGTTTTAAAACTATCAAGAGTTACTGAATTATCGGTAGTTCTCTTGCCTATGGAAAAAATTTTTTATCCCAGTAACAGACGTTAGTATTGTAGTATCTCTGATTTAACTGCAACCTACGCAATCTGGAGGACAGACAGAGTATCAGTCCAACCAAGATAAAGTTTTTTCAGAAAATATTTAATAATACATTGCATTTCTGCAATACTGTCATGCTTTCAGTCTGAAACTTGCTTTGCTAAGGTTTAATTCAATTCATTAACACCCTGTGGAACCAGAGAGTGTTATAGACACAGGGGAAATGAACCAGAAAGCACCTAACTGTTCCGTGTAGAGTAATTCAGCAATTGAAAGACGAGCCCAAAAGGGGAGGCAAAATGTTCCATCTGCAGTTCTGTAATTTATCAGAGGACTATGCTTCTCCTTTCACTACCTCTTTTGTATGTTGATGTGAATATCTCCTCAGTTTAGAAAAAGTAGTCTTACTTGATCAAGAAGTGATACTTACCACAGATCAAATGCAGTAACTCAAAGTTCCATGTTGTGAGCAAAAAATCATCTCCATGGCAACAAGAATCTGTCTTTTAAGTGAGGGACCATCATCTAGCGGCCAGCATGGTCGCTGGAAATAATGAGTTCTGGTCTTCATTTTTATTTAATGTGATCTTGTCACTAACCTTTTATTGTGATTTTTTTTTCTCATCTGTCAAACAGGGAAACATAATTTTCTTCCTTGCATGAGTGTTGTGTTACATTGTCTTATAAACAATAAACTTGCAGATATTTGAACCACAATCATCAAATTATTGAAATATCTCTGTTTAAACAGGAGGGAAGGGTTTCTATACCTTAAGAATATGCACCAGTTTATGCTTCTGCTCTTGAGCTTCATTTCTTACAGTCCCGTGAGCTACTGCTGTACTGCAGTGCTCTGTTTGTAGCTTTTTTCTTGGGCCAAAATCCAGTTCTCTTTGAGCTGGAAAGAGCTTAGAGAGAGAGGCTGTTCTCAGAGGTCTTTCTACTTCTTATAATGCTTCTGTGAAGCAGAGTGATATAGAAGATCCTTTGTGTATTTGAGGAATTAATTTAAGCTGTGCTTTTAATTGTTAAAATTGCTTTAAAATTGAAAGGACTAAAACATTTCCCACTTTTCTGTTACATTAAAGAAAATTGCAGAAGCAACATCTGAAGAATACAAATAATGTAGTAATTAAAAACAGTCTCAAAAATGATTATTGCAAAATTGTACAAATCATACATGAGATGAAATCAAGGAAAGAGCAATTGCGTCTGGATCTTGAGAGGCTCACCAATATGGTCACCCGCATTGAAGAGGAAATAGAGCAGCTATGCAAAAAATATGAAGGGGTTATTCAGCAAAAAAATGAGAGGTATATATGTAAATGTGATGTAATATAGTGTTTCATTTTGACATTCATGAAGCGATGGTATTTTTCAGCTTATGAGCACTCCTAGTTAGGAACAGTATAAAATTGCCTCACTACACTGTTGCGCTAAACAGTTAGCCTCACCGCAATGTCAGCACTGCTTTGCATTACACAATTGTGTGTTTTTTCTCCATTAGTAATGATGTTCATTCTTCAGAACTATTACTAAAAGGAGGTTGTAGCAAGGTGAGCGTTGGTGTCTTCTCCCAAGTAACAAATGATAGGATGAGAGGAAATGGACTCAAGTTGTGCCAGGAGAAGTTTAGACTGGATATTAGGGAAAATTTCTTTGCTGTAGAAGTGATGAAGCATTGGAACAGGCTGCCCAGGGAAGTGGTGGAGTCACTGTCCCTGGAGATGTTCAAAAAACATGTAGACATGGCAGTTTGGGATGTGCTTTAGTCGGCACGGTGGTGTTGGGCTGATGGTTGAACTGGATGATCTTAGAGGTCTTTTCCAACTTTAATGATCCTATGGAAAACCTATGGTGGCTTGGCTACCGAAAGCTTTGAGAACTCATAGCCTCTGGCTGTGTTTGTGCTTTTTGCACAGATGAGGTATAAAAATGCAAAGATGTAAAACTCCCTGGTATAGTTAAGCCATTTTTAAATGAGTGCTGTGGAAGGCCAGAAGAGCTTTAAAAATTATATGAGAGACTAAAGTAACCTTTGCAATTGTTTGTTCTCTGATTTTCACATTGTAACTATTTTGTTACCCATTTAAAATGCTGTGATGAAATTAAAATAATATATGTGAAATCGTTGTACATTTTCCTGAATTATTACTGTCTTTCAAGGTCACCACTCATGTTCTTGAATGGAATACACTGACTATGAATCATTTTTTAAAAATGTTACCTTTTCATCTTGGGCTTATTGCAGCGGTCTTATGCTCAGAAATCGAGAAGAAGAATTATGCGTTCTATACAAAAAAGTAAACATGCAAGAGATGTTGTGTAGAAATGGAGCTATTGAGATGGAAGCTATGAATGAAAAGATCAGATTTCTGAAGCTGAAGGTAGCTGAGAAAAAGAGACAGATTAAATTAGCATTCAAAGCACTCCCAGTGAAGAATGCCCTGGAGGCACAGCTGGTGGTACTTCAGATACAGGTTAGTGGGAAAAAAACCCTTTATTTTCCTTCGTACTAGTCTGTATTTTAAAACTTCAGGTAATTTCATAGAGAAAAATGTTTGCATGTTCAAGGTTTGTTAAAACAGAAAGTTCACTAATGCATCTGTCTAGCAAAGAACAGATGTGTGTCTGTAACTTCAGATATGTGAGTTTCTACACTTATGAGTAACTGGATGATCCACTGGGTCATGGACATGCCAAATGCTTCCTGGGTACGGAGTCTCAGCTGACCCTCCCCATAGCCTGAAATGTCAGTGTGACTAAGCTGGAGAATGGGAGTCATGGGGAAAAAATGGGCACATGGATAAAATATGTTATAACTGTATTGATGGGGGTAGGCGGAGGGGTGGGAGATATACTTAGCTCTTCAAATTTCTGAAATAATAACTCAATTCACACTTGACCCTGAGCCTCCTCTGCAAACTCTGCTGCCTACAATGATATGATCCACATATACTTTCTTCTATACAAAAACAGCGTAAGTTTTAGTTCTAGTTACAGCATGACATTAAACGACTAACAAACTGCAGTGTTTGGGACATTCTTTCCTTGCTTTCTGAAATGTCTCATTTACTTTTGACCTTATCTCCAGATGGTAATTCTTTCCATATATATTCTGCTAGTGCCTGCATAAAATCGTAACTTAGGGTGTACCATCGCCTTTCATAACTGCATCGATGGGAGCTGTGACTCACGGTTAAATAGTACTTGCATTTTTCTGTTACTTGTGGTCTTTTCAAGAAACTGTATGCTCTGCTGAAAGAATAAAACATTGTACAATACTTTATGCAAAGCATACCCCGAAGGACTTTATAGTGCCATTACAGATTCACATGATGAACAGAAGCAGCATGAAATAAAGATGACAAACTAAAGAAAAAAAAAAAGAGAGAGATGTTTTCAGGTAAGATTTAGATGAGGCTGAGAACAGTGAGACAAATGCAGTAACTAAAGGCAGATGATTTTTTTAATTGAGTCAGTTATGAAACTTTGATTATACTGTTCTGCATTCCTAAAACGGTCTCCTTCGTGGTAATGGCTCATGTCAAGCCTGAACTCATGGTCAAAGGGAAGCTGTTGTTACAGATGATTTAAATCTTTTCACAATATCAACACAAAACTTACAAGTAGGAAAATGCAGCATATTGTGGTATTAGACCTGGAGTAGTCAATTAACATTCACAAGTCAGAGATTTTCCAGTGAACCATGGCAAATATCCAGTTACCAGCTTTTTAAATTTAACTAGATACTGTGGTTAGCGAATATTACAGATTCAAACAGGCCATTAACCAGCCATATCTTAATGCCCAGTGCATTAATACTTTTCCTCCTACTGCCAACAGCCCTTAAGTTTAGTGACAAATCATTTCACTTTATTTCCATGAATTAAATAAGAGCCATAGGTCCAAATCAGAATTCTGGCATTGGTTACCAAATTCAGATTGCTAATTCCTGTAATGATTATGGAATTGATCCCATGTTGAAATCCAACTTAGTGTTTGTTCAGTTATGACGTGCAAAAGATCTTATGAAAATGATCATTTGCACAAGACTGACTTGATGTGGTGGACATAGATCTGAACCACTTATTTTGTTTGTGAAACCAGTCTCTGAAGCCGAGCTGAAACCTGAAGAGCTGGTAACAGGATCTGCTTTTGTACCACTATTCATCTATCTTTCAATTTAGATAAATGTTCAATGAGCGGACAGGTACACACAGGACTATGAAACCCTGGTTTCTCTGAAGGGCTCTTAAATCTCCTATAATGCAGACTGTAACTATAGTTTCTGAGTTCTTCTCTTCATTTTCATTTGACCACTCTGTTGTGACCTTTTCTAGGAGCCAGCATGCCTAACCTTAGCTTTGTGTTAGGAGCCCACAGAAAAATTTATGCGGATAAGTGAACAAGGTTTCTTTATTAATGTAAATAATTGGGTATCTTTGCCTCCAGAAAGAGATCCTGATAACCTTACTGAAGGAGCACAAGTCACCTACATGTCCCCATGGTATGGGAAACTTTGATTCATATAAGAAGGATGCTTCAAAAGGGCTACACAACTGACATACACTTCAAACATTTGATGAGGCAGACTGAATTCTCTACCTGTACTGCTTAAATTGTCTTCTTCCCCTTTCCTGTCCTTCCTGTCTCCTTTAGTCTTGGGTATGTTTCAGGCTTTGTCATCTTATTCTTATCTGTCCTATTTTTCTCCCCTCCTGCATATCCCAGTCTCCCCATTACCCCAGATTTTTTTCCTTTTTCTCACTTCACAGTTGAATTAAACTTTCTAGTATTGAATACTGAGTGATTTTTCCAAGAGCAGATATACATAATTGGAAACATTTCAAATATATAGGGAGAGATCTGAAAGGAAAACAGGAATCAGTCTCACAAAATAATAAAGATTTCAGTACTTATTGTTTGCATTTGACAGATATTTTGACTCTTCTAGAGAGGCTGACTGAATCTAAGTCATAGAACCACATAATGGTATGGGTTGGAAGGGTCCTCTGGAGATTGTCCAGTCTACCTCCCCTGCTAAAGCAGGTTCACCCACAGCAGGTTGCACAGGATCGCATCCAGGTGTGTTTGGAATATCTCCAGAGAAGAAGACTCCACAATCTCCCTGGGCAGCCTGTTGCAGAGCTCTGTCACACTTAAAGTAAAAAAGTTTCCTTCATGCTGAGGTGGAACTTCCTGTGCTCCAGTTCATACCCATTGTCCCTTGTCCTGTCATTGGGCACCCCATTCTCTTGATATCCGCCTTTTGGATATTTGTAAGCACTGATTAAATCCCATTTATTCTCACGAGATGCTTTATTCAGCACTAAATTAGCTGTTCTGTGATGGGATATCTTTTTCTGTTAGAGATGTATGGAACAGGTTGCCCAGGGAAGTTGTGGCTGCCTCATCCCTGGAGGTGTTCAAGGCCAGGTTGGATAGAGCCTTGGGCAGCCTGGTCTGGTGGGAGGTGTCCCTGCCCATTGCAGGGAGGGTGGAACTGGATGATCTTCAAGGTCCCTTCCAACCCAAACCATTCTATAATTCTATGATTCTATGATTTCTTGAAATAGGCGACTGAGTGAATGCATTGTTTTCAGTAGCCTGTGGAAACTGCCTCCCTGTCTCAGTGGCTGTGGTGCCCACTAGGAAGGGCAATAGCACAATCAGGGCTATGTGCCTGTTCAGGAAGAACTACAATTTTACTTGTGTCTCTTCTGCTCCTGTACTTCCTTTATCTGATACAAAATACACCTGGTGAGATTCTAAGGTCGTTTTCCCTGGCATAAAACTATGCAGCTTTTAATTGGGACTTAACATCAAGGGACTGGTCCTGCTGAGTGAACTGACCCATGAAAGCTGATCTGCCTTCATGCATCAGTCTGAAATCATTGGCATGAATCATTAATTAATCCACATACAGACCTGCTGAGCTGTCAAGGTGCTGTGGACAGGACTTCCATGCCTCAGAGTTCAACTAATATAACAGGGACTGACAATTTTGTTCACACGTTTGGTATCAACATTTATTTGGGTTTTAATACAATGCCATGAAAATCTCCAAACTACGTCATTGCAGTCATAGAAAAACAAGGCTAGTAGAGAGGTAAAGAGCTTATCGTGCTCCTACTCAAGCATAAGACTGCCTGTCATTCCTGAGAGGGCTAAGCTGTACTTTCAAACCACCACTATCCTTCCTTAACAGGGGAAAGATTTTCTTAACCCTTAGCCTGAATCTTTCTTGCTGCACTGTAAGAATATTGTTTTGTATTGTCCACCAGGGACACGACAAATGGATCATCATCCTCATTACTGCAGCATTTCATGTTAATGGAAGGCAGTTAATCATGTTCCTCTGCCATCCTTTTGCTGGGCTACACAACCCTGTTTCTTTCCATCAGCCCTTACAAATCTTTCTTAAACGATTATATTTTTGCTTTTTCTTTAGTTTCAGCAATGTGGTCTTTTATTTTCTTGATATGCAAAGCTGAAAGCGAAAGGATACATTCAGGCATCTTGCAGGTTATAATTCTGCTTACGTGTTCAGGTATGATGGCAGCGTTTCTTGTAACACCTGGACATAGTGATTCATGTTCAGCTTGAGCCCATTCGTAACAACCAGACTCTTCTATTAAGAAAGGGTATCTAATCAGATGGCGTTGATTCTGTATTTGCACGGGTACTTTCCTGCCTCCATGTGGCAACTTGTGTTTGTTATTTAATATTATCCCTTTTGTTCAGAACTTTTATCAGACCAAGGTAATTTTAAACTAGAATCTTCTCTGCCAGAAAGTATTTGGAGTCTCTATGAGCTTAGCCTCGTTCAACTGATGTAGTACTTACCTTGTATTTTCATCAAGAACCCGTTTCCTTAGCTTGTTTAAGAGAATGTCACGTGAAACAATATTAAAACTATGTAAAAATCAATATGTATGATACCTACTCTTTGTTATCCACATCCCTGTTAAATTATCAAAGTAGGAAATAGGGCTGGTTTGCCATGACTCAAGGCACCTCTGTTGGCTGTTATTCCAAACCTCTTTCTTTTCCACCTACTAGAATGAAAGCTTAATCATTTGTTACAGATTTATTCTTCAGAAAGCAAAGATAAGTTATCTATTGTTCCATAATTCCTTTCCCCCTTTTTTAAAAACAGGTATGATATTTGTCCTTTTCTAGGGTTCCGCATACCTCGCCTACCTGCTCTGAGATTTCCAAAAGAAGCTCCAGATCACCACGTTTTCAGACCAGTTCCTTTATCTAGATGTGTTCTATCCCCTCTGTTCATCCTTCAACAATTCCTCCTGACTAATTACAATCAAATGTAGAAAAGCCCCTCTTGCAGAGCCTTTTCCTATCCCCTATATCAAATCCACTCCAAGTAATAAGGGGGATTTTTTTGATTTTAAGACTTAGAACGTCATAGAACTCAGATAAAGTCTTGCGCAAGGAAAACACCACAAATAAGGAGAAAATAAAGAGGAATGTCTACAGTCACATCATTTAAGCAGACACAGAAAACCATGGCTATGTCTAAATGTGCTTTGTTTTCCATACTTCTGAATTGGCCTGCATTTTATCACTCCAATTCATATTGCATTTAAAAGTAAGCCTAATATTTGATACGAAACTTTCTGTGGATTTTCTTTCTTATTTGAACAGTATTTTAGCTGCAGCAGTCCTTCTCTGAATTAACTATTCAATCCTGCAAAATTTTACTTGGTGAGCTGTCCCTAATCTCGTGAAGTTACTAGAGCCTCCAACAGTACATTTTCAGCTGAGTTAGTGGTTGAGAAATTTGGCCCCAGATACGTAACACCACTGGACGCATACCTGCATCCTGTTGTTTGTGGTAGTCCTGCTCTTACACTCTTCCGCTCTGTGTATTATTTGGCTTGTGCTTTAGTTGTTTATAATTAAAATAAATAAATCTTTCACTACCCCTAAAACTTTTTACGCACTGAAGGGTATTAATTTTAAATTGAATCGTGCTTTGGCAAGGAAATTGTTCATTACAGGAATTTAAGGATTTTACTTTGCCTGCTCTTAGACAAAGTGTAAAAGAAAGAGCTGTGTGGTGCTTTTTTTTATCAGAAAAAGAAGCATTTAAAACAGATGTTCTGGTAATGTTCCATAATCACTCAAAGAGATGTGTGCATCTTCCCTTTTCCAGTTAAATATGACTTGTTATCTTTCAGGGAACAAACTCTGTCCCAGTAGCAACAGCTAAACATTTACTTTGTCTTTTTGCTGACTGTTTGTAAGAGACAGCAACTGCTTATTTCCTTAATACCATCACCTGCAATTCCTAATTATCACCTATGGCCCTTCTTTGGGTCATGTTATGTTAGAGCTACTAGATCAAGGTCAGTGACAATGTGCTGACGGATGGCCAGGCGCATATCAAAGTAGAAAAAAACTGAGCACTGTCAGTTCTGCAAGTCCAAACATGAAGAAATGCTCCCAGCTGCTCCTTCTGTGAGTATTTATGCAAAGCATGGGTGTCCATCTAGTATGTTCTGGGAGCCATTATTCCATGGAAAAGGTCTCGTATCAGAAAGGTCAGGGAACACCTGCCTCTCTTGGTCCCAGGAGTACCACATTGCTCAGTGTCATCACTGAGTCACCTCAGGACACGTGCCTGGGAACTTCAACACAGAAAATTTGGATGCCTATAGGGATGAGACATTTAGCACTAACCAGCAGGGAGGTGGGACTCTCAGATTTAACTTGCAACCAAAACCCCAGGCACTTGTAGACTTCCTACACCCCTCAGTGGATCCTGTGGGTCAAACAGAAGATTGTAGGGATAATGGAGGGCTCTCTACCTCAAAACATCTGGTCAATTTCTGAGGATAAAAGAAGTATTCTGAGTACAAAGCTTCAGGTGGGACTCGGTTCCCAGCAGTCAGCAGGGCTCACTTCCATTCTGCAACTGTAGCATCATTGTCTTCCTTAAAAAAGGAAATCAAAAGTGTTCATAATCCTATGTATTGACCCTTTCAACCACACAAGGAAATCTTGTCTGTTGAGCGGTGCTCAGTCCGTGAGTCCCAGAGAAGCCCCAAGCACCCACCACACAGCCATACTCACCACAGAAGGCATCCGCTTGGCCAGGCTGCAGAGACCTGGTGAGAGAGAAGGAAGCGGACACCGGTGGGGGCTCCTACCCTTCCTGGTGCTCCTCTCCCTCCTCAGGACGCTCCATCCAGCAGAAGCTGAAGGAGTTATCAGTCCCTGAGGCAGCCTTTTTCTGACTTCCCAAACATATTCTGAAGGTGAAAATAATCTTCCAGTCTGGGGTTCTTTCTGTGGTACCTGGTGGCTCAGAGAAAAAGCCTCTTCTGTGTAGCTAAATTATCTGGACACTGTTTTAGGTGATTTTGTTGCACATGGAGAAGGACTGGGCACCGGAACGGGCTGCCCAGGGAGGTGGTTGAGTCACCTTCCCTGGAGGTGTTTAAGGCACGGGTGGATGAGGTGCTGAGGGGCATGGTTTAGTGATTGATGGGAATGGTTGGACTCGATGATCCAGTGGGTCTCTTCCAACCTGGTGATTCTATGACTCAAGGTAACACACATTAAAGACATTTAAACCACTAATAGGATGAAGCTGATTTATATTTGTGCATTATAGGGAAGACCTGTGACATAATCTACTGTTTTTCAAATCCTCGTTCATTAGCCATAGGACAGGTGAATGTATGTCCACCTCTGGTTTCATAGGGAAATGTTTCCCAGTGTTTGATCAGCATTGTTTTGCTTAGTCCTACACCACCTGGGCATCCAAACATCTCCCAACGAGGCTGGAGTCCTACTTACAAGCACAGGTGTTGGCAGTGCAGCCACCCACCAGTACACCCAGGATGCTTTAGTGAAGTTCTCCTGGCATAAATCAGGGACACTGAGAACTTCCATCTCTGGTCATGGAGTAATAGTGGAACTTCCAGCTTCTTATCTGAAAAAATAACTCTTGTGGCTTTTTGTTTCCTAGTATTCCCAATGCAAGGACAGGATTAAAGAGATGGAGACAATCTTTGTAGACCCCACAAACGAGACGAGAAAGCGAGGGTTGGGAGGGAAGGACCTATCTCCACCTGAGCTGCTAGAAAAGATTGAGCAGGTAACATCACTTCTCACATCACAATCTCTTTTAGATTGACCTCTTTTAGAAAAAGCAAGTGGTAACTTTTATTTTGAAAGTAAACTTTCTGGAAGAGGTATTAAAATAATTATGATGGATTGATGGAACTCCAGCCCAGCATCTGCTTTCCAGGAAACCTGGGTGTGGGACATCTTGACTTCTTCCAGCAGAGGCTGAAGAACGGGAGCAAAACATGGGCTCTGTGTGGTATTTTGGCTCTGTTGCATCCTCTGCTATCCAATCCACTCACATCATTGGCACCTCAGTGCAGACCCTCCTGCTTCACCATGGGAAACCACACAAAAGGCAGCAGAAGGAAATTAATGTGGAATAATAAACTGCAAACAAATGAAGCCATTGTTCTTCAATAACTAGCTATGAGTTGTTCCACCACACGGCTCAGGCTGTGAGTGGGAGGCAGACCCACCACCCTTTTAACAAAGTCTGCAGACGTGACACAGGATCAAGCATCCTGCTCCAGCTCTGGCTTTACTTTGTTTCCACATGGAATGGGGACCCCCAGAAGGGACCTTCATGGAAGCAGCAGTCAGGCCAACCAAGCAGCTGCACCACCAGGGACTGCAAGAGCAGGCTTCAAGACAGAAGGAAGTTTAAAGTCCAATTTCAGGGCACCTCCTGTATTGCACATGGGGCAAAAGTAAAGGAATGGAATGAGTAACCTTGGTATTTTCTTATATATTATTGTCAGTCTCAGTTATAGGGGCACAAAACTCCCCTCACTTAGTGGGGGATTCACACAGGGCTCTGAAGGTATTAAGGTACCAACAAGATCAGAACACCCAAGTCCCCTTTTATAAATCCAACACAGCCTGCTGTTGCCAACCTGCATGTCAAACAGCCAGGTTTCTTGAAGTCATAAGATAAGTTCAAATATTGTCTTTCAATCTCCTTGTGTTTTTAAAGTCCTTTTAGTGGCATAGTACTTTGTTTTTTAGGCTTTGGAGCATATAATTCCTCGTTTGTTTGGGGTTTTTTTGCAGCAGTAGGGAAAAGGTATTTAAAGCAAGAGCTGAAACCTTCTCATTACAGTGTGACTCAACAAGCGAGAAGATTAAAAATAAAAAAAAAATTATTGCATTCAAGAATATCACAGTAAGGCAGCAGTAATGCTGGCGTAACCCCCTGCTCTCTGAAAGGGCCTGATCTGATATAGAACAACTGTAGGACTGCCGGTAACCAACTGAACCAACTTTGGCCTGATACTTGGTAGAGAAGGCAAAAAATCTGAAAAAAAATGATGGTGATTATTTATGGCGGTTCAGTGGTATTATTGCAGCAGCTCCCAAATCAATAACAGCAACACCTTGCGTCGCACCTTCCCCTGCCATTTACCTACACCCTCTATTCTTCTCTCTGCAGCTAGAGATGGAGCTGGTGCAGAAGGAAGAGAAGTTGCTGGAGACAGATTTTCTCTATGAGCACGTTTCCCAGCTGACAGACAGAGCCTGTGCCACAGTAGAAGATGGGAAGAGGGACAAGCTGCTGTTAGCTAAAAGGGTAAGAAGGGTGGTGCATGGGCTGCTTGCTATTCTATGTGAAATGAAATAATATCTGGGCAAGAGGTAAGATGAGTCACTTGCAAATTACAAAACTACAGCTGGAAATATCGATAGACAAGTCATGTGTCAGTCTTCAGGAATTACATTTAGTGATACCAGCAATACAGACCCAGGAAGAGCATTAGGCGAGTGCACATTCTTATTGAAAAAATAGTTGCATCATCTCCCCAGACTCCAGGATTAGTTATTTCTCAGGTTGAGTGCTTAGAAACTTGGAAGAATTCTCCTTTTGTGTGTGTACGTCACAGTCCTTCCACAACAAATATATAATGGATTAAAGGAAGTGGTGAAAAGCCAGGTAAGCTTTATATTCCTCCAACACAGAAAAAGATAAACTCGGTATCTGGCTCAAAGTCTCTTTGTTATTCAGAGAACCACAGAGGAAATATCATTTTTGTTACAGTTACTCTTATAGAATGATAGCTATTTCCTTTTAACTGCCAGCAATATTGTTTGGAGAAGAGCAAAATTCCTCTCACCTTCACCTCCTTGATGAAAAAGCTCCAAATAAAGGAGAACTGAGTGAAAGACGGGGGAAAAAAAATACAAAGCAATTAATGTAAAACAAGGCCAGAGTTGATTTTTTTTTCCTTAGGTGTTAGGTTTGGCACTTGGAAAGCATTAAACCAAAACAAATCTTTACAGTAAAGATTTAATTTTCCACAGATGGAGAAACAACAAGGCTGTTATTTGGGTTTGGGAAATCATGGCCATGGGCTAATAGCTACTGTAACAATGGCAATGTGCCATAAGTTACAGCTGATTGCTCTGACTCTCTCAATTCCCTATTTGTCACTTTAAAAAGAGTATTTGAGTTTTGCTGGGTTTATTTTGTTTAAATCATCTCCAGTCAGACTCAAAGATTCCCATCTTGTTCTTGTCTGTTCCCAACCCCAGCCCTACTGTGTCCACATTATCACTAAATTGTCTTGTAAGGACCAGGCTTATTACACCTTTATTACAAAGTTACTTGTGCAGACGGTCAATTGGAATCTGGGTTCAATCCCTGCCTCTGAGGGCAACAGGAGTTTTGCTGTTCAGCTGAAAAGGGCAGGAAAAAAATGCAAACTTGCTTTCTGTATCTTCTTATGCTGCCAGTTTCCACGGTTCTGGGCATATCAAGGAAATACAAATCCTATTTCATCAAGGTATTTTCAAGTATGGAACTATTTTTTAACCAAGTCAAGTTGGGCTTGTTTTCACATACTTAATACTTACTTTTCACATACTTAATTACTTACATCATGCTCAGTAGCATCTAGAGGGAAGCCCTAACTACAAAGCAGTCGTTACTTATTCCAGACAAACAACCTCCAAAAGAAGATAAAGGACAGAACCCAGAAGATGATGGCTCTTGTTGCAGAGCTATCCATGAAGAAAGCACTTGTCATTAAGCTCCAGCAGGAAATGAGAGACAAAAAACAATTTTTGATGACTGTTTCATCAAGGATAGATCAAGGCCTTCCCCTCCCCAAGGAAATAGAAAATGAATGGTTGAAGGTATTACGCAATGAGAAGATGCAAAAAGAAGCAGCTGAAGCCAGAGTGAAAGTAAGTTTCTTCCGTATGTTGCCATTTGATCTTCAGCCCCTTCTTTTCACTGTTCTTGCTTGTCTTTCTGAAAGAGCTATGCTAACTTGCTGTGTGGCTGCTCCATGACAACAAGGAGCTCTAGGCTTCACTGGAGATAACGGTACAGAAATAACTACAAAAGCAGTACAGTGCGGGTTTTGGAGTTATGACTGTAGCCAGGTGCACTGCTCAGAACTGGTCAGTGACTCTTAAGGAGAGGGTACACTGAAAAGAAGACTTGCCTTCAATTATTAATGTGTGCGACCATGTTTGGGATGACGTGTGAGACAGTCATCAGTGAAGTGCTGCTTTCCATTTGATTTCAAGGTAAAGCTGCAAAAGGTGTGGTGCGGCGTTCAGGAAAAATAAGTTTAGCATCTTTCACTTACCAGATGTAGGGAACATCAGAGCAGAAGTAGCAGGAAATCAGATTGCTGGGCTAGACATGGAGGGTCGACAGGGTAGCGTAGCAAACAGCAGTTCAATTCTACCCTGCTGGATACTGCACCTCCTTAGTTGAGACCATCAGTGATCCCTGAGCAGAAAGCTCCCATAGTATAAAAATGAGATGTGTGAACTTAGGAACTCTTGCTGATGGGAAATTATAGCTTTACCATACAAATCCCTTAGGGAATCAGAAAGGCACACAAAGCTGGGAGAGGAATACACTGTATAAGCACTTAAAGAACTTGAAGTCAGGCAGAACTGCTGCAATAAAACTGTTTTAGAATAAGAAACTTCGTCATTAGCATTTCTCCTCATGCTATGACTCCGTTTCCTTTCAGAGCTGTGGATACACACTCACTGTAGTAACTGTACTCAGTAACAGTTGCTGTCAACATAAATACAGCCACATTCTAAGCATCAGAACTATTATCTTGCTCCCAAGATGTCCTGTGCATACTTATTACAACTTCTATTAGTTCATCCAATGTGCTTTCTTCACAAATAACACAAGTATTACAAGCTCAATCTGTACACTGTTTAGAAAGATAAACTCACACCTACATGGTCAATAACTCATGCTTTCCTTTCAACAAACGTTTCATTCCCCTCTGGGTTTTCTGGTTGCAAAGGATTAGACTAATAGTGCTTCCTTTCTCAGACATTCTGTACCTTGGCTCAAGAGCACTGGAATTTTAGAGCACATAATCACAAAGCGATCAAAATGTTGTTTCTTGTTTCTTTCGCAGCGTGCAGCAGAAGAGGAACAAGCTGCAGTGCCCGGCTGCGGCCACATGACTGCCTATACCCCAGGTGATGAATATGGTCCCCCGCTGCTGAAGGCCTGCGGTACACTGGCTCCTTTCAAACCAAGTGAGTCTGGTTCCAACATGAGGCACTTCAGAAAACCTGTTGTGAAGTCAACTGAAATCTAAAGAGACAGTGGCTACAGCAGGAGAGGCCGGTACCGGTTGCTGACTCTCTGGGGTCAATAGCATTTACACTGCACTGAGGTAAAGTCCATTATTTTTCAGCCAAATTCCTTATTGAAAACAAAGACATTAATGCCAGAAGCACCGCTAAATAGCCTGTGATATAAGTTCCCTTCTCCTGGCCAGGAGGAGCCTGGTATCCCACATGCTTTAAAACGTTAAGAAAAATGAGCGATCAACCTACTACACTTATTTTCTTTTCTGGTGAAGTTTTATTGCATCTGATTATGTTTTCTAATACATCTTATTAAAAAGAAAAGTCTAGAAAATCTCTCATTATTAATATAATACAAAGTCCCCAGAACTCACACAAACACACTGACATCGCTTTCTGCACTCTGGGCCTGGAGTTCATGCTTGCCAGACACATTTTAATTATACTGAGAAAAATATTCCTTCCCTGTATGCAGTTACTGAGAAAGCTACAGCTCTTGTTTTGCTGGTGGCAACAAGGGAATGACCATGAACCCGCCAAGCCACTCCCGAGAACTGGATCTTTTAATTCCATTGATTCGGAACAGGAAGCATCAGTGGAAACAGCTCAGAGAGAATATCAGAAGTAGGTATTGAAACCTCCAAAATCTATCAAATCGTCAACGATTTTACCAGTTTAATAGGCTGTAACTTTGATAGAGAGGTCTTTAAATCCCATAAAGACTGCAGAAATACTACATGTCAGAACTTAAGATTTGGTCTGCATAGTGGATCGCTACTGCTATGATAAACTATTGTTACAGTTCAGAACATAAAAAACCAAACAAACCAACCAAACAAAAAATACTGGCTTGTTTATATATATAGAAAAGCTGAAAATGAAAGAAAAGCAATCTCCATCACTTTGTTTTGAAGCTGAGGTTTGAATTGTAACACTAGAAGCTGTAAGGAAAGACACGAGTAAAAAACTCTGTCCAAGCCAACGCTAAGGTAAATTTCTGAAGAGCTTTTTTCTTATTCTGTATTGCTTACAATATTATACATGTCTTAAAAACACAACACAACCCCAGCACATGCACTTTAAGAAGATGACTTTTTGTGCCAATTACAAAACTGAATGTATTAGACTCCAACTCCAGAGGCAGAAGTACTGTAAGATAGCACACGGCCACCACAAGGAATGAACACCCCACTACTGTTGCATTATATACACAGACTGATTCATTATTTCCTCTTTTCACTTGCTTTACATAAACATACCAAGAAAACGAAAAAGCATTTACTGGCTTCTCACTACTGTACAATACAACTGGACTACCTGTTTCAGAATTGTCGATCTGGTTAAAATAGTTAATATAAATACCAATTTTCCTAGTGTGTTTCGATAAGCAATGCAGTTCCACTTATTTACCAATTCAACATGAAACACTGAAACCACAGATACATTTCATTGAAAAACTGGGTTTCTGTCAGACAAATTTCTGTAGGATTTATCTAGAAGTCAGTGATTTTGGCCTTAGTACCTTGCACCAAACAATATTTTGAGTAGCTTATGTCAGTAATGGTGGGTACACAAAACTGCAGATTATTAGGACATTTAAAACAAACACAAAAAAGCTGGTTGCACACTTCCGAGCTAATGCTTTTATCCAAGAGCACCACGGTTTGCTTTCTTCGACAGCAGGTTATTTCAGGAATATTTGAGGCCCAAAAGCATCATAGTGTGTTTGAGTGCTGTTTCCTCTACAAATCTTACATTCACCTGGTCTTGTTTGTCATACGGATGCCCACCTAGAAAAACAAGGTGAGAAAGTCAGTGCTTACAAAATGCTGGGTGTTCTTGTGCATCGAGCCCTGCAGTCTAGGGAACACCTTGATCTGCACTCCTGACCAGTAAGGTAACAGATGGACCTGTGTTTTCCTTCACACAAAATACCTACAGCTTTCAGTGGAGGCATTTGCATGCTAACCTGTGGCAGAACGTTCTTGTTTGTGGGATCTAGGTATATCACAGACCATCTCTGGAGGCTGTCAGGGACTTCCATACTAATTCTACACTGAAGAGCCAAAACCAGAGTTAAGCACAGTGTCCATGTTTGTGCTAGTACGTAAAACGGACCAAGACACATTCTGATGCTTCTGTATGGTTTAACTACTTTTCTTCCCCAAAAGGGATGATATCCACACAAACAAACAACCCCATTCTAGCCTTCAGGTCCTTATTCTGACTTTATTTTGTTTATTAGCATAGGCATAGCCAGCAATGCTGTAAAGTACAGCACTTGCCTTCATGCATCTTGCTTTTTCAGTGGAATTCAAAATCTTCAGATGCTCAGGTTCACTGGATGAAGCAAGTGCCCTAACCAATTTAAATTTAATTTCAAACAAAAAGGAACAGCATTGAAATTAAAAATGCCTGTTACTTCAGAGCACTTCCTAACCTAATGATCTCAGTGCTCTTTTCTGAGGTGGTATAAATAAGGAACAAGCCCTTCTCCCCGTTTGACTGTAGAATAACAGCTACTACCATGTTGTACATAAACCAAATTTCACTACACGTGTTCTTAAAAATGCCCATTTGCTAACTGGATTCAACACAGAGAGCATGTGGATGAAAGGATACGCAGTGAAGAAGCCCCCTGACCATTCCCATCAGCAGGAACAGGACCAAATCTCCCTGTTCAGACATCACTGGAATTTTGTAACTCAGTTATGGCTTTAAATCTCAGTTATGGTTCATATAGTCAGGATACAGCTAAGTGTGGGCATCAAAGGGTAACAATGACTGGTCTTCCAAAGTACAGAATTAACCTTACCTTGATTCTCTATCCCTGCCAGCATATTAGTCAGGTAGTTAAGTGGCAAAAACTCCACAGGGACTGAGAGTCTGTCAGGGAGAGGCCTGCTACACTGTAAGGGAGAATATATCAGGTTAGTTCATAAAGTTGCACAGTGCCAAGTTTCAGTGTTATCTTCGGTGTCTTATGGTCAGGAATCTCAACACAGTCAAAGCACAAGATGAAAAAAAGTCCCACGTGCTCTTACCTGCCTCTTCCCTGGCTTCTCAAGCAACAGTTTCACATATTTCTGTGCAATGAAATTGGCATTTACTGGATGATTCCAAAACTGGCGGACCTTTAGACCAAGAGCCTAATAAAGACGAAAAAAAAAAAAAGCAAAACCTGAGAACAAACACAAGACAATGGAAATTTAGGAGGGGGAAAAGGAGAGAAAATCTAGAAACAAAATCCAGGCTGCAGCATAGCTTTCAGACTCTGATGACAGAAGCTAAGATGTCATCATATTTAGCCTTGGATCCTTTCTTTCACAGCCAGTAACTAAGGATTGCAATATGAATCATAGAATAACCAGGTTGGAAGAGACCCACCGGATCATCGAGTCGAACCATTCCTATCAAACACTAAACCATGCCCCTTAGCACCTCATCCACCCGTGCCTTAAACACCTCCAGGGAAGGTGACTCAACCACCTCCCTGGGCAGCCTGTTCCAGTGCCCAATGACCCTTATGCTTCTAAAACATGGGAATCGATCAAAACCTTGCAACTTCGTACCCACTGAGCTACTCAGTAAGTTTCTATCAGTCTGTCCCATTACCTCTGTCCCACTTTGCATGAGCACTTCAGTACCAACTGAGACTTAAAAAATGGCCATTTATGCTTCACTGTGACTCTGGTTCGGTTCCATTCATCTTTCAAAGAATAACACAGATGCTCCATTCCTTAATGTTCCGGTCAGAACAGGGCTTCTCTCAGCCTCAGTCAAAGGAATCTTACAAAAGCAGAATGCCAACAAGAGATACCGGGAACACAATTCGCATCCCATTATGTAGGACATCATCCTAGGAATTGATAAAATTGATTCACATTCCCAAAGCTAAGAGAGATTCAAACCCAGATATCCCAAAGCTTCCAGTCCTAACCAATAAGCAAACAAATACGAAGACACTGTGAAATCAGATCCACCTTCTGCTATTTTCCCTATCAATCTGTTTCCCCCTCACTTTGATGTATTGCAACAGAGACTACTGAAAGAGTTCATTTAGGAAATGCTGAACAGTTTCAATGGTGCATAAAAATCTGCTTCTGATGCCACTGAAGTCATCTAGTGAATGTAACCTGCTCAAAATAGTGCAAGTCACCCCAAAGTGTCCTTCTGGCAAACAAACTGTTCCCTGCGTTTCTTCCCAAAGCTGTAAATAGATTCAATAAGGCACTGAGCCCACTGTGCAAAACTGGCAGTACGTGTCCCCTAAAGCGCTCACAGCTCAGCCCCTCGCATCAAATCGTGGCTGAAATGGTGTTCCCCACCCACCAGGCCTGGGCTGACCCCAGCTCACCAAGCCATGCCCAAAACAAGATACAGAGGACAAAGAACGTCCTGTGGAGTTCTCCTTCCCTACCCCTTCTCAAAACTGCTGCCAAATAAAGAAGCCCTTGTTCAAGGACAACCAAAGCAGCACTTCTGGCCATTTGAACCATATGTAACAGCCCCTAATGTGCAAACAATAAGCAATTTATGTTGAGAAAAGCCTGTTTCACAGCAAGGCACACCCCAAGGGGGAATCCCTGCTTTTCCTCTGCTCATTGAGATGTTGTGCTTCCTCTGCAGTGCTGCGGTGTGCACTAAGAGCAAAAGTCAATCTCCCATTCTGTTGGAACTTCTAATGGCACATCAGGAATTAGTAAATCAGTCACCTTACTGATGCGCAAGGCTGGGAGATTTCAGACAGGGAGATCTTGTCATTCAGCCCCCACCACAGAGATGTGATACAGTCAGATTTTACAGCTTTTACTGTACTGGCTTTTGAATATATTTGATAAAATGAATAAAGTCAAATGCAGAGGTGACAAGTGAGAAAAGCATTTTTGGATGCTATAAAACGCAGACACACACAAAATCCTCTTAAATTCCATCAAACCGTCATTGCTTTACACAGATGAGCTCTCAGTGGAACAGTCCTGCCTATTTGATTCCTGCAGGGCAGTGTAGAGACTGTAAGAGAAAAACCATGGACAGATGTGTAATTTCTCAGGGTACCCTACTGATCACAAGCAGCAGATGGAGAAACCGTGGAGGTTCATGTCACATCTACGCCCTATTTGAATCACAGCTATGTCTTCCACTGGCTTCATCCTACGCTCAAGGAGAAATTTTCTGTGGATATCAAGGTCAAGGAAATTATATCCAAAGTTATTAGTTACCTCAGGAAGCCTCATGACAATACTGAACTTCAGCTTTTCATTCTTTTCAGTGTCGTCCAGATCTACAAGAGAAAGGGAAAAAAACAAACCCCTCCAACATTAGTGGTAACCACATAACAGAAACTTCCAACTTTCACTTAAGACATTCTGAATAAATATAATTTCTGTAATGAAATGAAAACTTTAATTTGAAATAATGGCTCTTAGGAGTCTCATTTATGTTCAAACTGTTTACATAAATATTTTTCTGTATATTATGCATGGAACTTCACTATTTTACATAACCATTTACACAGTAATTCAAACATGTTTTGACTAAGCAGAACTCTCTATATCTATATTTGATTTAGCAAGCCCAAGCACAGACTGACTCTGTGCATTGGGTCTCTCTTCCTCCATTCTGATCTCAAAAAGGCAATTGACACAGGTGTAACACATACTGTGCTTGCAGGTGCCAGTTTGTCTCACTCCCTATTTCATTATGAAGTGGAAAAATTATAAACACCAGTTCTCCAAATGGGTATTTCTTTGCCTACTACGGTAAGGCTCAATCATATACAGCGAGCCCAAATTTTCTCCTTTCAGCTGGGCAATGCCATCAGCTCCAGCTCTCACTGAAAAAGCACTCTGGAAGAACTGAGTCTCCTGGGCAGTAAATCCTGAGTCTGAGTTAGAATGGCTGAATGGATACCACTCCCAATTAGCTGGCTGGTAAAAAATGAAACACATGAAGCTCACTGTACCTTTCAGTAATTTCCTGACACATGTTTCCGTCAAATGCAAGACTCCAATATCAATATAGTGCAGGAGGGTGTGCAGAGGGAGACATCGAACACCGAGTCCCAAGTGCAGAGTGTGGAAACCTATGAAAGAGAAAAAATTTGTCTGGTATAGCAATATGTATTCTTTTCTAAGTCTGTATTAAAGACTGGCATTACTCTATCTAAAGCAAACACTCTAACTTCTGCCTGTTTCTAGATGGTGAGAAAATCAGTTTATCAAAAGTCATGTGATCTCATTTATGTGCTCTTTAAGTCCTCTCAAACACAATCTCGCCAGAAAGAGGAAAGCCAAGGGGACTGAATACAGTCATTATAGTCATACACAGTCATTAAACACCTCCAAGCTGTTCCCTTATATCTGAATCATGCTACCAATTTGTCTTTAATCTCCCTCTCTCCTCCCAATCAATCAAAAACTGAGGTCTCGCCACCATCACTCTGTGGCTGCCACCCACATATTCCCACAGGAAGCATCAAGACTTCAGTTTCTCACTTAACATCAGGTCTTCCAACACGTGACACCATTACATGCCATCATTTGCGCCCACACAATGTGTGTTTGAGGGAAGATCTCATACCAAAAACAGTTTCAAAGACTGAAGACAGATCATGAAATACAAACTAGAGAGATCCAAACAGAATCAGAAAGCATTAAGAAGTTAAGAAGTCTTTCCCTATCAAAAATAAGCAAGTGCAAGACTAAGTGATTCTGAGGAGCTCTAGGAAATAAGTGTCAGCTATCAAGATCAGCCCCTTCCATCAAGGCTGGAGCAAATCCTTCCAGGATAAAGCTGAAAAATACTAGCAGGGCAACACTATCAGAAGAAAAACTCGTTTTTTTGCTCCATGACAGGATTTGCCCTTGTAGCCCTTGACACTAATTGTCAAGAAAAATAAGTGTAAGTCCAGTTGTCCAAGAAAAATATATAAGTGAAAGAAGTCCAAATCCTAGTTCTAAGCTAAAACTGCGCCCAAGCATTCCACTGGAAGCTGCAAACTGAGAACTAAACCACTGTCTTCTTGTCTCTATTTGTAACAACTATTCAGTTTTGTTTCATTTCATGTTTACAGAGGGTCTTCCTCTCTGTAACTGTCTTGAATAGATTTCATTACTGCCAAAGCTAACTTGACAGACGTGCTGCAACTACTGCTCTTCCGGGAGGAATTCATAGCATTGTTCTCCTCACTTACAATTAAAACAGCAAAACATGGGACTTACCAGGAGGTAAAGGCATGCACATGCCATGTGCAGCTTCCAGAATCCGACTCATGACGTGGAACACCGCAAACTCGCCTGCACTTCCTCTCTCATCACTGTATTTAACAAAGCAGCAACATATTAAGAACCTGAGATGCCCCCACACTCCTGGGAATACGGTCAGTTTGTTGTACTACACGTGCACTGCATTCTGTGTGAATTGCTGTGGGATGTTCTCTCATTTACTGAGGTGTCTGACAGCACTAGCTGTTCAGTGCTGACACGCCAGGTGCCTGGTGTTGCCCTTCTCCCCTGCCCCCCACACTACCACATATTTACAAGTCTCTCAGCAGCACCCAGTATTAAGAACAGGTGAAATATTTTGAGTGCTGGTATAAGTGGCGTGGATTTTACAAGTGTTCAACATCCACTAACCCAGCTTAAAACCACTGTGAACTCAGCAACTTTGAACTCCAGCTGTAAAACTGCTTATATGACAAATACTTATGTTGGTTTAGAGAGGGCCAGTGGGATTGTTAAAAAGAGCACATCACAATCATATCAACATTCACAGCAGAGTAAGCACTGGCTGTTCAAGCAAGTAAGTACTGTTGAAGACCAAAATTATTATGCCTATATTTTATAAGGCAGGGTGAAAACTTTATCAAATGACTTGCTCACAAGCAGAGGATGCAGGAATGAAGCTGGTATCTCCTCCAAACTTCTTTCATTATTCGATGTACCAGACTGAGCTAAGACAAAAAAGAAAAGACTGAATGTTTCTAGGGGTCTCATGAGACTCCTACTAAGACTTCAGTTACCTTTTTTTTCTAGGGGCTTCAAATGTAAAACGGATTAAAATTTGCATCATAACTGAATTGCCCTATTCCAGAAATGTAGATAAGTGCTTCCAGCTCATCAAAGCATCGTGCAAGACGTACAGCATCTTAACAAATCATGCTTCTTAGGATCTCACACTCTTGCATCAAACTCTCAAAGATCTGTTTGCCACGAAAGCCAAAGCTGCATGTGCAAGTGACTGTGCGTTTGGCAAGGAAAGGACCAGAGCACCCAGACAAAACTGGAAAATGCTGAAGGCAATAAAGAACTCAGTTTGATGAAATAAGTCTGCAAGAGGTATCACAAATCCAGCCCTGGCAAGGAGGAAAGATGAGACAAATAAATGCCTCTCCTCCTCTACTGAGTTTCCTTTCAGTTCATAGTGAAGTTAAAAAAAGACCCCTTGGCCTATGGTGTTGTTTGTGTACAATCCCAGGCTGGCATCCAGCACAGACAGTCAGCACACAAAAGCCACAAGCCCCATCCTCGCTTGGGCCGTCTAAGCTTCTGCAGCTGAAAGAGAGAAACCACGCACGAAAGAGCTGAAATAGCTTCCTCTAGCCGTCCCCTCATGGCTGTCACGTGCCACCACTTCCGTACCTCAGTAAGAGCTGAGACACTTCCTCTATGCCTTTTATCTCTGGGCCTCAAAGCACGCTAATCAATCCCAGGAAATTCTGAGGAAGCAAGTGTTGCCCCCATTTTGCAGAGAGGCGTCACGAGAAGTTAGAAAACCTTTTCCCCCACAGATGGCCAGAATCCAGCAATCCTTCCCCCAACGCTGTTTTCTCCTCATATGCTCTGCCCTCTCCAGCCTCTAACTTGTCACAGGCTCTGAGCGAGAGGGAAACAAGATACACAGAAGTTGATATGCAAAGGCTGGAACAGGAATACTGGTCCTCAGTAATGCTCCCCGGTGCTCTCTGTACCTTGGCCAACGTAATTCTACATGGTACCCTTTTCCCCTCTACCCTCCACCACTCCATCAAGTCTTGCACAGCTACCTGGCATAGCATAACTGCCTAATACTTTCCATCTTGATATTCCCCAAGTGCAATGGAAAGCTCCAGTTTAATCTCTCCAGAGTAAGCCAAGTTTTCCCCACTGATTTTTCAGGAAATGAGTGATTTTTCAGTTTTCAGAGAATGGCCACAAGAACAGCACCTGCTGCTGGAATGACTTTCATCTCTGGCCACCACACAGGGCGCAGCTACAGCCTCTGCACCAGGAGCTACAGCTGGAGCTGAAAAATCAGTGTTGTGTTGAAGGGAGGCTTCTTAACAACTCCAGAATCACCTCTTATTATTTGCACAACACTGTTTCCACAGTTATGACATGCCAAAATGAATATTCTTTATTTCACAATAGAACAAACTGTATGGCTTTCACAGGGTACAAAAAGACAACTTAAGTCAATGTCAATCACAACACATTTAAATACACACATGCTTGTGACATGACACCCTCACCAACAGCTCTATTCACTTTGGAGATCAGCCACAATGGATATCATAGAAAATGCATACAGAGAGAGAAGCCTGACTCAAACTTTCTCAGTGTATAATACACAGGACAATTTCCATGAGACAAAGAAAACGTTATCTGTTTTACAAAGGCAGTACAGGCAGCTTCCTCTCCAAGGCTAGCAGCGGGTCCTCTGGGGGAGACAAGTTAAAAGCTAAACCCACAGCCTCAATTCAAAGTGATTTTTCATTTAGCAACAAATATGTACAAGACGAGGCTTTTCTGGGCAAGTATCAGAAGCCATTTCCTTTGGAGTGCTCTAAACCAGTGAGAGAAAACACAATCAACAGCAAGACAGTGCATGCAGTAGGGCCTAGGCTGACATTTGATAAGCACCTCGCTGCCTTGAAACATCTACATTTCCAAGCAAATGTACTGAAGTTCCACTGAAGTCGTTTGGAACCAAGAGTGCTCAGCTACTGCCCTGTTTCTACACGAAAAACATGACAGCAGCCAAAGAAGAAACAGGAGCAAAGGAGAAAGAGAGTGAAATCAGGTTTTGTTGTCTTCCAGAATCCCTCGTACATAAAGAATATGAGGCCGTCCTCCTCCTTCTGAGGAAACATACACTGTCCGTCTTCTCTGCAGCTCAGGCCACATCAGATGACAGCAAGCCACAGACATCACTGAAAGGTGCAGCCACTGCAACAACTTTCAGGAACGTTTCAATAGTTTATTCTAGTCCAGCAGCACAGGCTGTTTGTTCTGCCTCCCCTTCCACTCGCTGTCAGGGCAGCAAATGTCACGCTGCTTCTGCAAGTTATTTTCCTCCCTTTCCTGCCCCACTGCAATGAAAAGAGTGAGACAGATAAAGAGTAAAGCTAAGATTGAGACAGATAAAGAGTAAAGCTAAGACAGAGTGATCACAGGGGAGAGAGAGAATATGGGCATACAAACAACTACTGCAGCCTGGGCGGCATGTAACTGGTAACGAGACATAATTGGGCTCTGCAGACTTCCTCTGCAAACAAGGGAATTCCCTCTGAGACGTTTCATTCACACTTCCTCACGTTACCTCTCTGTACACAAATACACAGAGTTCCCTGGCAGCAGCCGGACGCTGGTCTGCGGTTTAACAAGGAACTGTCGGTGCTCTCATGTCTTGGCTACTCCAGCTTCAGCTGCCATTGATTTACACAGTGGCTACACACAACGGAGCCCTATTCTCAGCCACTCCTTTGCTCCTTAATGTGATAAAGAATATTTTATAGGAGCAAACAGACAAGCCTCACTTCAAGCCTCTTCCCATTTCATTAATTTCAGTAGCTCTGCTACACACTGCTGATGCTACAGAAAACCATTGGAAAATCAAAACAATTAATTTCCCTGTAGAAGTTCCAAATGCTTACGATATACAAAGGTTTAAGATTTCATAGAATCATAGAATCATAGAATAACCAGGTTGGAAGAGACCCACTGGATCATCGAGTCCAACCATTCCTATCAATCACTAAACCATGCCCCTTAGCACCTCGTCCACCCATGCCTTAAACACCTCCAGGGAAGGGGACTCAACCACCTCCCTGGGCAGCCTGTTCCAGTGCCCAATGACCCTTTCTGTGAAAAATTTTTTCCTAATGTCCAGCCTAAACCTCCCCTGGCGGAGCTTGAGGCCATTTAAGAGTATCTGACCAGGATGAGGGAAAACCCAAGCCTAACAATGAAATAATCTCCAAATTTTCAAACAGCACCTCAGATGTGCCACCCAGAGGGCAGAGGTAATTTTTAGAGACATATTATTTTGTTTATAGTAGTTTTTCCAAGAATTAGTAGTCTGCTGAACTGACAATTCTTGCTTTGAATGACATCAAAAAAAAAAGAAAATTAACCCCCCACAAAGAGCTAAGAGTTTGCTGATGGGGAGGGCTGAGACTTGTTTGGACTACAAGATCTATCATAATTTAGACGTGCAGATCAAGGCTGCAGAGTTGTTTTCATATTTTTTATCTTAGTTTACATTAAGAATGAACAAATGATAACTGGAAAACAAATGAAAGAACAAACGTTCTACTTTTGCTTCTTTCAGCACCGTTTTCAGGTACAAAGTTTTGGTTCATGCTGTACTGTTTCTGTTTTGATCAGTCACTGGTTTTTCTTGCCTTCCTGTAAAGATATAGAAAATAGACTGCCAGTTGCCAGCCAAACAACTCGTCAGGCTGTAGAGCAAGGCCTGAATAGACAAGTTAGTAACCTCAAGTGGAAGCTACAGTGGCTCAGAGAACATTGTAATATCAACAGTACAACTGATTTGCACAGGACTTCAGAAAAGAGACAGACACCAGCAGCCTCAAGAAAGTTTCCTGAGATTCCCATTCCTAAAAAAGAGCTCTGTGGGGAGTTTCTGCTGAATCGGGTGACAGGGCTAGCACAAAGACAAAGAATACAATTTACTGGTTGCCATGTGAGCTCTTCTAGTCTCTGCCTTCTGCCCTTAAAGGATTTGACATTGAGACAGACTAAACCAGCTACAGTATGCACAACAGTCACAGTTTTTACTGCATTTCTTTTAAGCTTCTCTTAAAAGGATGAAAGACAGAAAATTAAGAATTTAGAAAGAAAGCTTTTGCTGTGGTTCATATTGATTTTTTTTTTTTTTACATGCAGAACTCTGTCTGCTGTTACAGACACAAAAAGCCCATCTAAGTCCATACGCAGGAGTAGTGACAATTTACTCGCATGCCATATTGGAGAGAAATCTTTTCTTGTTAATTTGTATTTCCCTTGATGGCACTTTTGGTATTCACAACATGCAGCAATGTATTCCACAGGAAATGAAACAGATCTTAAGACCATTCTCTCAACTTTCATAATGAGTTCACATTTTCACTTCTGGGAGTAGACTACATTTGTACAAGCTGTAAAGGGAACTGTTTCTTCTGTGTTGTCAGTAACTAATACAACTCTTCTTAATATTATTATTTTTATTTCCTTCATCAATATAAACAATATTAAGCAGCAAAACATGGTTAGACATCTTAAAAATTATCTCCTTCCACCAAACATACACTGTACACACATGCAATACATACCCAAGACACTCCTTCCCAACAAATACAGGTTTGCTCACAATAGTGACTATGAAATCAAACCTACCAGGTTTGCAACATAATCCAAAACTATTTGGTCAATCTTCTTTTTTCCTACATACTGTAGATGTCTCATAAGATGATCCTTCAGCTGAGCAACCATCTAGAAAGAAAAGCCAACAATTCTGTCTCCTTGTGGCTTCTTCAAAAAGATGCAAAAGATCCACCTGATCAACACAAATTAGCACAACAAAACTTTCCCCTTTACAGAACTCCAATTCTGAGTGAGATTTCAAGCAACCATTCAAGCTTGCCAAATTTAACAGCAGATCGGAATATTCATAATGGTTCCTTGATGCAAATTCAGCAAAATGACTGCTAAATTAAACTTTCAATGACATTGACACAGTTCTTACAGCTCTCTTGGTCAAGCCAAGTGAACAGGGTGAAAGAAGGATTTTAATATGAACAATGAATCCCGAGTATGTAAGTATTTAATTACATACAAAGAAACCTGAATGATTTTATGACAAAGTACAATTTGTAGTAGTAGCCAAGAACCTGAGTGATTAATGGCAACTTTACAGAATCACAGAATCACAGAATCACAGAATAACCAGGTTGGAAGAGACCCACCAGATCATCAAGTCCAACCGTTCCTATCAAACACTAAACCATATCCCTCAGCACCTCGTCCACCCGTGACTTAAACACCTCCAGGGAAGGTGACTCAACCACCTCCCTGGGCAGCCTCTGCCAGTGCCCAATGACCCTTTCTGTAAAGAATTTTTTCCTAACGTCTAGCCTAAACCTCCCCTGGCAGAGCTTGAGGCCATTCCCTCTTGTCCTGTCCCCTGGCACTTGGGAGAAGAGGCCAGCACCCTCCTCTCCACAACGTCCTTTCAGGTAGTTATAGAGAGCAATGAGGTCACCCCTCAGCCTCCTCTTCTCCAGGCTAAACAACCCCAGCTCTCTCAGCCGCTCCTCATAAGGCCTGTTCTCCAGCCCCTTCACCAGCTTTGTTGCTCTTCTCTGGACTCGCTCCAGAGCCTCAACATCCTTTTTATGGTGAGGGGCCCAGAACTGAACACAGGATTCAAGGAGCGGTCTCACCAGTGCCGAGTACAGAGGGAGAATAACCTCCCTGGACCTGCTGGTCACGCCGTTTCTGATACAAGCCAAGATGCCATTGGCCTTCTTGGCCACCTGGGCACACTGCTGGCTCATGTTCAGTCGGCTGTCAACCAACACCCCCAGGTCCCTCTCCTCCAGGCGGCTTTCTAGACAGACATCTCCTAGTCTGTAGCACTGCATAGGGTTGTTGTGCCCCAAGTGCAGGACCCGGCATTTGGCCTTGTTAAACCTCATGCCATTGGACTCAGCCCAGCGGTCCAGCCTGTTCAGATCCCTTTGCAGAGCCTCCCTACCCTCCAGCAGATCGACACTTCCACCCAGCTTAGTGTCGTCCGCAAACTTGCTAAGGGTGCACTCAATACCTTCATCCAGATCATTGATGAAAACATTGAACAGGGCTGGACCCAGCACTGAGCCCTGGGGGACCCCACTTGTCACTGGCCTCCAGCTGGATTTCACACCATTTACCACCACTTTCTGGGCCCGGCCATCCAACCAGTTTTCCACCCAATTAGGTTAAACATTAATTGCAAAGCCTTTTAAAGAAGACATTTGCTACCATACAGTCCATGCCACTCCCTACCATCTCCTTTCTGAAATAATCTCTAACCTTACGTAGCTTCCGATTGCAACTCAAGTCCATGCTGGTTCTTTGCTGAGAATTACTGTGAAGCGATATTTGCTTCAAAGCTCAGGAGAAATATGTAAGCAAATAAAATCTCCATCTCAAGCAGTTTACAAGTGGATTAACCTCAATGTGTCAGGACAGCAATGTAAGTATTAGGAAAGCACAAAGTAAAGCAGCAACCTGCTTTTTGCGTCTGTCCAAATTAACTGCAGGGAAGGAAGGTAGAGAAGCTTCAGAGAATGAGGTAGAACTTAGAAACAAGTGGACAAGACTGCAAAGAATGAAATTCTTCCTTAGATTTGGACAGACAGGACAGCACTGATATGCTCTTCACAGATGCAGTGCTGAGACCTTCCAGTGCTTGCTGAATAGTTTTATCTGGTTTTAATAGTAAGAGAATAAGAGATAAGTGAAGATGTGTATTTTGACAGAGGCAGGACGGGTAGAGTCTTGAGATTGGATTTACTACCCAGAAGCACCAGGATGGTAGATCCTCTGGGGAAAGCATCAGTGAAAGTAGTGCAAAAGGAGAAAGGGCTTCAGAATAGCCAATGCAGTGTCAGAAGTGAAGCAGAAGGGAAAGGAGACAGTAAAAAAAGTGTTAAAATGAGGACCAAGATCTGTGATCTCCTCTTTAAGGGAAGCAGTGGATGGGAAATTCACCTATGCATGTTTTAAGGATGTAGAGTAGCCAGATTAAGATTAAAGCAGATTAAGATCAGCTCCAGGAGGACAAAACAGCAGTTTCCAGAAAAGTTGATTTGAAAGAAAAGTTGTTTGAAAAAACTTGCAAAACCCAAAAAAGTTTTAAGCAAAAAGCATTTTGACAAATCAACTTTCCATTGCTGGTTTTCCCCAATGCATTGTGATATCATCAGCTGTTAAAATGATATCATGATGTCGTGATTATGAACTCTAAAAGTTAAAAAATACCATGTTTGTCCCATAGCTACTTTGAAGGAGCTCCTACTCCGTGCTGGAAGTTAGATTACCCTTTACATTTGTTGAGGCTGTGCGTCCTCTAGCGCACACTGTGACAAAACACATACCAGTCCCATTAGTAACTGCTGCCGATAATCTTCCTCTTGAAAGAGAGGTGCTAGCCTTTCCTCTGAAATAAACAGAGCAAGAGTTATTCAAGGACACGATGCTACAGAAATACCATGAGACTTCAACCATCTTCACAAGTACTTAGAAACATACACAAGCAAACAGAAGTTGTGGTTTGACCTAGTCACCTACAGAACTAAGACAGAGAAGAATCAAGGACTGTGTAAGAGAGAACTGTGGAAAGGAAAATAACCCTGCATCTGCCATCTTCTTCCTCAAGCACTTAACACTAAGCACAGAGGAAAAGCCTGTCAACACCACTTTACACTTGATTTGCACTACTCTCTTCTCCGATTTTTAAGGGAGGGTCATCACAGCATGGTGATTCAGTAGAGCAAAGGGGCTCAGAGAACCTTCTGGTAGCACCAGTGCAAATGCGTATGATATTTAGAACTTGTCATTTACAAACAAACAAGCCAAAACAGCTACCTGGGTTTTGCAAGGAAATGACTAGACACAAAGTAAATACTCCACAGAAGCACCTCCTACTTTCCTGGTTCTCCCTTAGACTGCTTCCCTTACTCAGATTCGCTGACCAGGTTGTAAAAGAACACAACTTTTCCAACTAAATAGAAGGAGGTTACAGTATCTACTGTAATTTGATACCCTGTATTCAGTGCTTCCTGTCTACTAACAATGGAAGAAAAAACAATCTTGCATTTCATCATGCAGCATAAATTCAAATCAATATTTTATAGATCCAAGTGCTAATTTTTTTACAAAGTTCTTTCCAGCCATCTTTGCTCACCTTGAAATATATTTACCCCTCCACTTAGTAGCACAAGAACCTGTGATGCTTGATTTTAAAGAACCTGAAGAAACATCTACAGGGAAGATGCACTACACTGAGGCTTGTTACCAGCTGACAGCTATCTAGATATTCTCTAGTAACAGTTAAACATCTGACTTCTTCATCAATAAGCACCTTTGGAAAACGTGAACCTGAGGCTGGCAAAGATAACACAAGGTGCCTCAAAGTCAGAGCCCAAGGCAATAACCAGCAGTGGCACGGACAACCAGTGTCAGGGGCTGGAAATGAACACACTGAAAATTCTTTGTAATAAAAGAAGTAAGTAGCACTTAGACCAGCATCATTTCACAGCACATAGTGGCAGGGCATGTGGGAAGTACTGATGGAACAGCAGGAACACAATTTACTACAAAATTCAGTTTTCCTTATTTGTGACAGGGGAACCAAACAAAATCTCAAGTGTTCCTGGCCTAGGGAAATTCAATACATGTCTGCTTTCTCTATATCATGATTTTTCACCAGCCATCATCTCCTACCATATACAAGCTCTAGAGTTGTGAAGGCACTTAACTGGACACGACTCAGCAGCAACATGGCATGTGTCACTGATAGTCTGCTCAAGGAGAGAAGTCCTGAAGAAGAAATCCTAGGCAGACAAAGGTTTACTGCTTACGTTGTTAGAGCAACGTGAATTAGGAACTTCATTTTCAAAGGTTTCCTAGTCAGTGTATGACCTTACCACTACTAACAGAGAAACATTTTTCCTCTAATTTAATAACCGCTCATCTTAATGTCATGAACTCTTCAGCGCTGAAAACACACCTATCTATCTTTAGTCAACAAAAGCTAGATGAAAACATTCTAATAAACATTACAGCTACGGTCTACATTGAGACAAGTTTTACTTACCAGAGTCCCAAGTGTCCAAATGAGAAAGCACCCTGAGGTTTAAAACAAAAATCTGCTTGTTTCATGTGCATTACTCTGAAGGATTTCATAAGAACATTCAAAAGCTTAAATGATCCCTTAATCTTTCACAAGACAGCTAAAGAAATCCAAGAACTGTAAAGATGACTACATTTAGTAAAGATATTAATCAGCATTAAAAAAATTACCTCAGCCTGGGTTGTAGAAAAATAACTCTTCATACCTACCACAAACTGACTAATTCTACAGGCTTGGATATTTCAAATCATGCTGTAGTGATTACAAGGATTCCAATAATTTATTTTCTGCTGGGTAATCATCTTTAAAGTAAGATATCTAACTGGACAGCTAATCAGCTATTGAAATGGCACATTAAATCCTTCAACATACTTCTAAAAAACCAAGAAAGGGTAAATATAATAGAAATGGTACCTACTTCTGGGCATTATCAAAAATATTCCTCAAATATGCTGAGGTGGTTCTCTCCTCTATCTGGTTCGTAAACAAACAAAAACACACAGATGAACAAAGTAGAAGGCAAATTAAGATACAATGCAGATGAGAAATGAAGCCGGTTTTCCCTTTGAATGGAAATAATGCACAGCTGGGCTTGAATCCACCTTCCAACTACCCACCCTAGTAGGCACTTGCACACTTCTAACGAACATGACAGTACAGACACGTGCAAGCTCTGCTTTTGTCTATGTTATTGCATTATTTCAACAGACTAAGACTTACAGGCAATCACCTTGTAAGTAAGATGACTGCAACTCTTTGCACTTCTTATAATTAGATTCTCATTTCTTTATCCCCCAAATTTAAAAAAGCTAACTCTTCTGTGTTTGGCTTTAAAACACCCACTTCAGAGGCAGCTCTGGAGGCTGTTTCAGTGCACGTATATTTACCTCTTCTGAAAGGTTATGCCATTCCCTCCTGAGCACATTGTGGTAATGTAAGTGTGGCTCTGCATACTTCACACTCTCCAAGTTTGAGTTGAGTTTCTCCCAGAAGCCTTTGGAGTTTTGGAACTGCAAAGTATTGCAAGGAAAGCATGAACACAGGCTGCACTCTTAAAGAAATACCTAATCCCCATCCCACTAAATGATTGGAAAGAACTGTGATTAATGTAGCTTCATAACAGTCTAAGCAGAAAAATTTAAACAAAAGCAGTTAGACTATTTTTCCCAGTGCCTTAATTTCCTTGATTTGATGGCAGGGGTAGCAATTTCTTAAACCTGAAGTCAAGATTTGGTGCTTGTAATGCAGACACTTTGCCACTTTAGGATCCTTCTAAGCCACTGGGAAGAAATAAGTGCTTCTAAGTCATAATTCATCTGACCTATTTCAGATATTTGGGATGGGAAGAACTGCACCACAGACTACACTGGCCATATTGTCTAGATTTCTGCTGGCTGCAAAAGAAGCCTTAGGCTTAGCTCCTGACTTAGATATAAATGTTTACATTTGTCAAATAAATCCCATCCTGGGTTTCTAGTAGTTTCAAAAACTGGAACATCACCATAGCCCCGGCAGCTGCAGGCTGCCACAATTTTCAAGATGCATCAATACTTACATTGCAAACATCTGTGTGCCAACCTCAAGTTACAGGAACAAAAAGAAGAAAGAAAATCTAAATATTTCCATAGCAATTCTAATGCCTTTGACTCTAATGCTGAAATTATTTTAAACTCAGCTGTGAACAGACAGGAGGAAAAAAAAAAAAACAAACACAGATTGTTTCCTGAACTAGTTCTTGGACCGGACATTTAGATTTGACGCTGCTGTTTATAAAGGGGGAGTGATGTGATCATTGCTGATGAAGAGATGACATTAAGGCAACTCTTTTTGGCAATTTTAAAAAACAAGAGATGGCACAAGCTGTTCTTGCTCTGTTTTACACACACCTGCCTATATAGATGCTACAGTAGTGACATTTGAAGGAAGTCTGTGTTCACAATATTCTTCCACCTCACATAGAAATGGTGGATTTTGCTCTTTCTTCCTTACTTTCCTACAATAACAATAACTTTAGAAGAAAACATCAAACACTTCCTACTATAAACTACAATTTGCCAAGAAAATAAGTTGCAGAGATTCAACCCTGCCAGCCACTTGCCTCTTGCTGCCAGTGCCGGTTGTTGCTTTATTGTTGTAGCTGCAGCAGAAAAAAATCTCCTTTTTACTTCATGTTAGTTATATTTAGCAGCTGGAAACTAGGAGTGCGTATGGCACCATACGTTCACCCTGCTGGAGCCAACAAAACCCTCAACCCACTCCTGCAGCTCGCAGCCTAAATGTTACCTATATGAAATCAGAGACTGTAGCGTAAGAGTAACATCTAGTGACCAATTTATGCAACTGCGACAACATCACCACTAATTCAGGCCCCACTGTATTTTGTTTGATGTTGGCAGGGGGGAAGCAAGAGAATAAGTTTCTTTCATATACTGAGTCTGTAACATGAAGTGGTAGACTTCAGAATTAAAAGCAGACACCACTGAAAGCCTGCACTGCATTAAATATCATTAAAAAGTCAGAAGTTTAAAATAAAAATTATTTTCATTAGATCTGTTATTTCCTAAGGATCATCAGGGCAAGGACTAGAAAGAGAAGGCTTCATCTTAGGTGGTGTTTATTTTGCAGACATTTTTACCATCAAGAATGAATACCTAAGCACAAACACCTAAAAGACTTGGTATCACCAGAAGCCAGAGCAAAGCCTTACCAGTCTGCAATCCATGAAAAGCTCCCATGAGGCCTTTCCTAAGCAGAGTCTTTGTAACGGAAGACAAAGAGAGCTCTCAGCTGCACCTCTCTGAAAGGATACAGGGTGACAATAAACTGAAAGAGGCCCACGTCCTCTCCAGGGGAACTGCAGTGCTACATCTCCCCCACAGTGAAGGGATTCAGAGAGCCGGGGAACTAACTATGCAGCTGCAGAAGCAGCTACTCTTTAAAACACCGCTCTTCACCCAAGTGGCTCAGCGCAGCACAAGGGAGAAGCTACCCTTTCCTGTGCTCATCTCTCCAACAACTGCTTTCACTACACATATTCACCCCTCTCCCGAACCTTTTCCTATCTGCTCTCCTTCTTCCTCCCGTTCTAATCAAGCATATTTGCACCCCTTCAAATTTGGTCTCTGTGCTTATAAGAAAGAAAAAAGTCAGAGTTATTAATTACAGTCCTTAGGTAAAGCTTTTTGACTTATCAGACTCTGACTGTTCCCCCTTTCTCACAGACTCTTTCAATATCTCTCGCAGAACAGGAGTTTAATGATAAAAACTCATCTGTTACCTGCATAGCATAATATTTTTGTGAATACGGACCTTGCCTTTCCAAAGGTTCTCAACAATTCATTGGCTTGAGAACTCCAAAAAGCTTCTCAAAGCAACAATTCATCATTGTTTCTGTGAAATGCCATAAAATCTCTGCAAATGAAACACTACAGGACCAGATTTGTCACCAGGGTCACACTGGTGAGGCTAACACCACATACCACCTGAAACCCCAACAACTGTTCACCTGAACTTGAGCCACAATGGGTTTGTGTCACTAGAGTGATACGAAGCAGCAAAAGCACTGAACCTTACCCTGTGCATCACCATCTTTGTCCTCACTCAAGAGTCAAGAGCAATTTGCAGTTAAAAGCAGCAGGAAATATTTGTCTTTAGTTCAACTCTGACCTTTTCGATCTGTTTAGGTTTCAGACAGAAATAGGAAATGAGTCCCACAATCAGGAAGTAGAGCTGCTAATGGCATTTGCCCCTAGGGGCTTGAGGTTCAATCCCAGACAAATTAAAGGCCTGCTTACTCTCACTTTAGTGAATTACAGGGATTATCTACCAACAAATGTTCTGACTTTCCCAGGTGTCCCAGTTCTCAGGGCTACTTTCCCAAGCAAAGCATGCAAAGGCTGATTCCCTGACAGCAGTCATGTATATCTGCATCAGCACAGCTGTAGTACACTGCTGCCCATTGAGTGAACAGTGGGTAATTTCACTGATTTTAAAAGATTTTGAGAATGCTGAAGCTTTATAAGCTATGTAAACACTGGGATAGGAACTGACTCTCACCTCCTTAAAGTGCTACAATAAACAAGCAATGTTGCCATGTATCCATAGCCTATTTCCATGTGTTGCTGGTGCTGACTCTTTATGTTAGCCCTCCAAAACAAGCTGCTTATTAAAAGCCTCTTTCAGATTTTATAGGGGAACGCTTAAGAAAATTTCAAGTATTTCTCTTATTAGAGCTGAGGGATTGGAGTGGAATGGAAGATGGGAAAAATCACACATGTTGTTTTCAACAGAAAGTACAACTTCCTACCCAAACAGCATGTGCTCTCCCCATCCAGCTCACCACCTTTCCCAGGCTGTGCAGGAATCTGTCTAGATTTAGCTAGCCAAAGCCCTGACATAAGTGCAATCATAGGATGCTATGGACAAAACAAAGTGAGAGGGTCATGAACCAATGGCAGCACAATGAAATCTTCCTCAAAGTGGGGTACGCAGAGATACGCAGAAATCCTACACACCTGTTGTTGACACAGCTAACATATTTACCTCCAGCTAATGAAGTTACAAAATGAAGAGGTATCAATAAAATCTAACTAGAACTAATTCTTAGAGGACCTTCCCTGCTGAAAGGAAGAAGTCTCTTCAGGAAGGGGGAAAAAAAAATACATCTTTGAGCTAGCAAACATCAGTCTGAATAACTGATAGCTTAGTAAAAGCATAAGACACTTTCAATAGGGCAATTTTCTGTTCACCCATATCTTTGCATAGGGCTGTGGGACATTGCCTCATTAGTATTTAGCACACTCCCACCGCACCAAAACAAAGCTCCTAACCTGCAAATATGAATGTAATTTTATACCAGAACTTACCTCTAACACAGGTAGAGAAATAATGTCTGTTGTACATGTGACTCCAGGGATGATCTATAAATATAAGTAAATTAAAAAATATAAATAATGTATCATAAAACATGGGCCTGTTTGAGTATAAGTGCATCTCCATTACCCATTTCCCTTGTGAAACCAACTAGCTAGACAAAACCACGCATTCAGTTTTGCTTAAAAGAAATACAGAAGATGCTTCTCTCATTCACTTCATTTAAAAGAAGACAACATACTAGAACAGTGTCAGATCGCAGAAACTGAAATAAGCTATTTGCTCTAACTGTAGGGTCTTACGTGAAATTATTTTACTTCTGCAAGCTTATTCATAAACTGTGACTCTACTGATGTTTGTCTTGGAAAAAACTGCATGATTTTGCTGATTAAATAAATCCTGTATTCATTATAAACTTCATGAGATAACAAATGAATACCTCATGATGAAGAGAGATATTTAATAATCCATCCTACTATGGTAGCTCTTCTTGTTTTATAAATGCTTTTAATGCTTTTATTTGTTGACAAAAAATAGGATTCATGGAAAACATCACGAAGGTTAAGACTCAACAAAATAAAATGGGCATAAAGCACAGATGGATTTAGAGACATCTATAAAAAGGTAAGGCTGTATTGAAGGAGAAAGAGACTTTTAGCTATTAATTAAAGTACCACCTGTTATCTTACCCCAGTCCAGTCAAGCAGTGACGTGTAGGGCAAAAGTTTATCCAGGTTGTGAGTTTCTGGACACGTTCTGCAGTACAGGGAGGCTAAATGCAATAAAGATTTATAAGGGCAAGATTGTATAAACTATCAGTTAACAACAGTAGGCTTCACAGTCAGTTCCTCATCTAACACGTTTTTAGGGAGAAATTCTGCTGCTGTCTCCGAAATGGATTCCTCCATGGTGGAACTGGTCCCACTCTGTGTACAAAAGGAGGAAGAGCAGTCCAGATGCTGCAGGGCCAGGTCAGCTGTTTGGCTACAGCTCAGCACTGCAGGGGTCCTTTTGTACAAAGGCTCAGGGCACAGGACATGCTCTGGCTAGGCTGATGAATCAGCTATTAGAAGAGAATATAATCATATGTCAAATCCTTATGAAAAGACAGTGTGGGCTGGCCTAGAGGAGATTTGTTGCTCCACTCCAGCCTCAATTATTTACATCCCAGATATCCAAGACAGGAGCCAGATGGAGAATTTGCTTTCCAGCGACCTAAAATAATGATAAATCTATTTGTTCGACTACAAAGAAGAATGCATTTGAAAAGTATTATTGCCAATTTGATTCTGAGCTATCTATGTATCTTCTGAACTACAGATTTGCCTACAATACCACAAAATAGAGGACAGTTAACACAAATCATAACCAAAAAGTCAGGAAAGAAGAGAGTCAGTTTGTACACTGTAGCTTCTCCCTAAGCCACAAGTAAGGTATGCACAAAAATTCAGCATGCAGGAGAAGAAATACCTACCAATGATAAATTCTTGAATGGGGTCAAAAGAATGACATGTCGACAGGTTCTTAGAAATCCACCAAATAATCTGTCAGAATGAGAACAGGGCAGTTTGTCACGTTTCTCTATTTTAAGGCCTGCATTGTAAGACACTGCAGAAACTTTGTTTCTGGTAGCAAGACTTTGCATGAAGTAGTGGTGCAGACATAGTTGTTTTCAGGACAGCCACGACCAATAAAGCACAGTTGATGAACCTCTTGGCACCGCAAAAAAGTACATGTGAATCAGAACTTTTCCTCTTTGGCTGATGCCATCTGTGCCCTGAGCCTGCTTTGCATAAGACATCAGTCACTGAAAAAAAACTTAAGACGAGGTTCTGTTCCCACCTGCATTTCCAAGTCTTCTGTGCGTTGGAAGTACAACAGAGCACAATGTAGAGCTGCCAGCCTCTCGCTGTCTTGTTTGCTGTTCCATAGGAACTGTAATAAGGCACTGTCACTGATGCTCACAGCATACATACTTCCTAGGTAGCAATCCAAGACTGTTGACGTGAGTGGGGATCGGATGGAGCAGTTTTGCAACATGTCAATTCTTGCATCCTCACCTGGAGAACATCAGTTTGAGAATAAAAAGGACTAAGAACATAAAATTTCACTGCTATCAGTATTTCTCTTAAGACTCCCAGGTCCCCTGCAATAAGAAAATGCTTGAAGAGGCAAGTCTGCCTCTTGTACGAGGTGCCCCGGTATTGTACAGAAGAGGAGACTGGTGCTGGCTGGGTGAAGAAAGCAAATGAGGAGCACAGCCCGTACTCCCCTCCCCGTCCACTGCTGAAGAAGAGAAAGTGTACAGGTTTGAGGCTCACAATACCATCACAGGATGAATCAGGGTACGCAGGATGGAAAAGAGAAGGGCTAGCAATAGAGATACAACACTAGAACTCACACCTAGGCATACCGGTACAGTTCAGAACTGCTCACATGCAGAACAACGATACAAACTTGTATTGGTGGACCTTTTACCATCAATCCCAATGGCCAGAACAGGGAGGTTCTGCTCTGTGCTTACTGATTGAAATATCAGAGCAAAACCATTTTATTCACGCTAGTACTAAGGTTCACTACCCCAGTATCACATAGTAGGATTCCAGACTCTGTATCAGAGAAACTGGGCCCACCATGTGGCAGTGATGCTTTCCTCTCATTTTTAGGAGACTAGTATTTCATTATATATATACAACAGGTATTAACTTCCTGTGATGCTGCCCCTGCACCAGTTCCCACTACTTGCCTCTCCTTCATGCAGTAAGAAGAATGGATTTTTGTTTTCAAACAAAGGCCCCCCACTTCCAAAAATAACCCACTTCCCATAAATGCATGTTTGTTGGAAATGAAATAACATGCCTCTCAGATGAGACTCTAAATCAAATTGCATCAGCCTGATCAGGTGAAGGAAACACAGATTTCCTCTGCCCACACCCTCCAAACCCACACATTTGGAGCAACTCAATTGGAGGAAGGAAATGTAAAATCAAATTTACATCTCCATGTGAAATTTGAGAACAGTGGAGGACTAAGAAGCATGTGCAAAGATCAGGGAAGGGAAACTATGAAACCAAGGCAAAGAATATCAAATTCAGTGAAAGGTCTACTTCCATCTCATAACAAGCTAGAAGTATGTAGTAGACGAAGTATGAAATGTCATTTCAGATTCTCTTTCTAAAATGGGAAGTGGCAAAAATGCCATTCTTATTTTTTCAGTCCCTCTCTTCTTCAGAACACTGTGCAATAAAGCAAAGGTTGAAATACCACTTTCACATAAAGAGATTTGAGCAAGTTTCCACTAATACAATAAAGTCACTTCAAGCAGCAGTCTTACCATACCTGTCAGAAACAAACTGTAGCACAGGAGGTCAGGATGCTGAATATTCAGGAGGTGCAGGAACTGGCCAGGCAAATAGGCAGCCACATAATAGTCTATTTAAAGAAATAACAGTGGTCAATTTAGCACTTGTTCATTTATTTGCTTTAAGAGGCTGTTTCACATGTTTCTCATCTTGGCTCACTTCTCTCTGATGGAATTGATTGTATCTAGGAAATATAAAAGTTAATTAAAAGCTGCTATTATATTAACACAGGAAACAAATACACATGCATTTCCAGAGGATGATTCAAGAGGCTTGAGACACTCAAGAACTCAGTAGCTGATCTCCAGAGCAGATTCTGACACAATTTCAGAGGAAGTTGCTTGCTTACCAACAGTGAGGTATTGAATTATCAAATGCCACTCACACAGGGAAAAAATATAAGTAACCTACCAAGATTCATAAAAGCCACTTCCTTCAATTGATGAGATCCTGTTCTTTCTAGAGAAACTGTAAAAGTTTTGCTGTAACCTGGGGAAAAATAATAATACTTTAAAAAAAACCCAAACAATAAACAGCATCTGTTAAAAGCCAAGTATGACTTTATAGCTACAAACTTCAGCAGTGTCAGTACACTGAAACAGGGACATTTTAGACTGTTTCATGGGCTTGTCTGCACATACAGACTTCATCCTAAACAGGGTTCCTGCATACTTAGTAGACCTGCACTCACACAATGCAGTTCTTTAGTATGCAGAAACTTGGCATGCTCTGCACAGCCTATGTTCGCGTTTCAAGAAGCATTCCATCCCAGAGCAAGCTTGTGTAAAAATACCTCCTCCCCTAACAAAAAAGCTGAACAAATCCTATACGTAGCTGCGCTTCACATTTTGTTGATATTTCAACTGCTTTAGAGAAATTTCAGTTTATCTGCCGGCCATACTGCTGTTCAGCTCTACTTAAACAAAAGCTACTTTCAGACCTGCTGTGTTTGCATGGACTTTGCATCAGCACAGCTGTTCTTTTATTCTAGACTTAGAATCATAGAATCACTAGGTTGGAAAAGACCTTTGAGATCATCAAGCCCAACTGTACCTTGTCCACTGCTAAGCCATATCCCTGAGCATTTTATCTACCTGTTTACTAAATACTTCCAGGGATGGTGACTCCACTACCTCCCTGGACAGCCTGTTCCACTGCCTTGTAACCCTTTCAATGAAGAAATTTTTCCTGATATCTAATCTGAACCTCCCCTGGCACAACTCGAGGCCATTCCCTCTCATGCTATCGCTTATCACCTGGGAGAAGAGACCAGCACTCACCTCGCTACAACCTTCTTTAAGGTAGTTGCAGACAGTGATAAGGTCTCCCCTCAGCCTTCTTTTCTCTAGGCTAAACAACCCCAGTTCCCTCACCGCTCCTCATAACACTTGCACCCCAGCCCCTTCACCAGCTTTGTTGTCCTTCTCTGGACACCCTTCAGGACTTCAATGTCTTTCTTGTAGTGAAGGGCTCAAAACTGAACACAGTATGCGAGATGTGGCCTCACCAGTGCCACATGGGGCAGAATTACTTCCCTGCTCCTGCTGGTCACTCTGTGACTTGCACCATCCTTCTTGCATCCGTTAAGAATGGCAGAGAGTCTCCAAACTTCCTCAATATCTGAGACAAGCTGAAGACTGAAATAACTAAGGAGACAATGATTGCCTTCAAATGCCCACACTGTAATATCCTAAAGGCTGAATGGTGCCATGATCAGGATGCTATTTAATACTGCGTGGAAATTCAAGGCAAGACGGTAGACACACAGTTTACAGGATCAACAAGGGAAAAAGTACATCATGAGTGACACTTCAGCCACTCATCCAGGACTTTTGATTCCTGATCCTAGCAGGGAGATATGCTTTATCTATGCTGCAAAAAAAACCCAAACCTCCAAAACCAACCGCAATACTAGAGACGAAGGGGTATCTGCAACAAACAGTTTTTTTGTGAAAGACAGTGACTAAAGTTTGTTTGCAATGAGTCCGTATACTCATGATCACCACTCTGTTACTCACCAACGCAAACACATACAGGCTAATAGCAGCACTGCAGAACACACCCCCAGCATCATCACTTCTGTGTCTATGCTACATTGAGTGATAGCGGGGACCTGTTTTAATGTGGGGGAGGGAGGGGGAGAGGGAAAGTTTCCTTCCAAGTTTACAGATGCTGCAGCACAGACCAAACTCCTTACTTACATGTCTTCAAAACATGGTGTACGGACCTGATATACTGCTGCTTGACTGGGTCACCTCACGACCAGTCCTAAAATTCTCATTCAACTGATTAATCTCACACGGATCCACAAACAGCTCTGCACCAAACAACTCCATTCCATGAAGGTTATTTCAGATGCAGCTGGTCAATGTCATCATGTTTATCCTCAGTTTCTTGCTGGTACAGATAGGACTGTACAAAGGCTACAGTTGGTTCCAAGCAACACAACTACCCCTCAGCTACACATCAAGTATATCTAGGGAAATCAGCCCTTCATAGCAGTACAATGCAGAGTTCTGCCACACCCAGAATGGACTTTTCCAATCTGTTAATGCCTTCAAGAACACAAAAATGCAGTTAATTCAATCCCACAACATTCCAGCAGCAAAGCAACGTGTTAGTGCAGCTCTGACACATGAAAAGTTTCCTGACACAAAAAAGCAAACACCTGGAGTAAAACAGAGGTACATTGTCCATGGTTACTCTATACTACGCAGTTTCTCGGTTGAGAAATAGTTTGCTCTCTCCTCCATGTATCAAAGGAGAAAGACCTTGCCAATGGCAAGTTTTGTTCGGATCAGAATAAAACAATGTTCTTTACTCTTTTCAAGACAAAAATAGGGTCTTAAAATTAAGAGCTAGAGCACCACTTACACAGCAGCTACTCTAAAAGTCAGTGGGTGTTGCATCTCTTGCTGTGAAAATGACATGTTGAACTGGAACTCTAAACAGACATTCAAGCTACAAGCTGTTGGCTCTATTCCCCATATAAATGCCCTGTGGCCTAAGTACAACACACCTGCAAGCTCCCACAGATTTCATTAATGTTTGTGCTCAGCATGCCGGAAAGTCTGGTTAGAAATAAGGGAAAAAATTAATAGCATGAGGCCACTGGTTTGAAGCTACTTGTTCAGCATCAGGCAGGAAGTCTACAGCAGGAAAGTCAACTTTGCAGCTAAAGGCAGCTGCTGTCTTTAAACACCAGCCACAGTAGTTCATTGTCTGCAGACTTTGGCAGCTATTTGTTTTGCAAGGCATTCTGTGACTCTTTCAGCAAAGTGACCTTCTCCAAAATAAAGCATAACTTAACAGGTTAATCTTACCTTTATGTAAAAAAAATATGGTGTACATTATTTCATCAGAAATATCAGAGGCCAGACTGTAACACACACACAAGCCTCCTAAAAAGAAAGAAAAGGAAAAGAAAATTGACTTGCCCACCTGAATACCCAAACATCTTTACACTGCACAAAATTAAAGAGAGACTGTTTCAAATTAGAACAAAAAATAAAGATTACAGAAATACACTTATCTTTAACCATCATTTAGCAAGCAAAACACAAAATAAGAGAGACCAGAGGAGGCAACATGGCACAGTGAAAATGTGGGTTCTGACATGGCCAGTTCTTATCATTAGCAGAAGTAAATTTTTAGCCCTTCTCAGTAGAAACCATGCTTGCAGACAGAAAACTGATCAAGCCTTTCTTTCCACAGACTGCATGAATCTCTAGACAGATGTTCAGGGGCTGTCAAATATGCCAGAACACCACAGTAAAACATGTTTGTTTGCTTTCTAAGTAATTTCATATTGGCAGCAGCATGATACGCTACTAGAGCTTTCTCACACTAGAAATGAGAGTCACTTTTCCTCTTACCAGCCCAAAGAGCTATTAATTCCATTTTTAGGAGAAAAGTCAGTCCTTGGCACAAGCTTATTTCAGCCAAGGTATTCTGTGCAGGAATGTTTTCCCTCCCTCCCCCACCCCTAGCCTGCTTCTAAATCAGACATAGACTGTTTTGACTCCACTGGATGGTAGCCCTCCCTCCATCTCTTAGAAAAACTTTAATCCACTTACTCTGATGCTTTGGCAAGCTGCTTTGGCATTCATTTTAGAAACAGCTTCCAAGCCACATTATCCCAATACGGTTGTGAAAGCTGGGCCACAACTATGACCATTCACCTTTTGCCTTTATTGAAAGTCTATTACTTGAAAGAAAAAAGATAATACTACTACAGATGCGCTTTTGTACAAAAAAAAATATGTTTATGTATACAAGGTGTACAGAAAAAGGCACAGTACAGAAAAAGCTCAGCTACCGAAGTATTTCACTTGGTTAAATGCTTTGTATCTCAGACAACGAGGCTGTATCACAGCTGTGACACAGATACAGCTGAGGCACTTCACAATTTTGGGGAAGGCAAATACTTTATTCTGAGGTGCATTTTTTTTTCCTGATTATTCTTAGCTGATTGAACATTGTTTGATACAGTTTTGCTTGGATATTTGAGCCATTTAGACAACAGACAGGGCATTTTGCCAGAGCACTTGGCATCTTTCAGAGCATGCATAATTTTTAAAGTAGCAGCATCAGGACTCATGAGGAAGACTGGAAACGCTCCAGCAACCCACAATGCTGTTTTATTATCAACAGCTCCCTTCCAACACTGCAAATTTCTTTCTTGTACGCTGGAGGCTACTGTATCCACTGTTCTGTAAATTGTGCAACATGCGAGGCAGTCTGTTCAGACCGAAGTGTTGGTGGCTGTATATGCAAGCTGATCACAAAAACAGTGGCTAGGGGGACTATTAATAGGATGTGCATTTTTCAACTTTTTTAGCATACCGGTTAACAAACAGAACTATGAAAAACAGAAAATATCAAATGGTGCTTCTTTAATACAGGCAGAAACACAGCAGCCTCAGATCAGCAAGTGCCCATGCAACATTACATCTCACACCATCTTGGCAATCCCATTAGAGCAGCCAGAGACCGACAATGTAAGAGAAATTCCTTTCCTACCCTTACCAGTGCTGCCTGTTAATTAGAGCTGGGTGTGCTGATGCAGGGAAATTTTGCTACCCTCTTGCACTTATATGGCAAATGTTTTATGTGCAGGCAGAACTAAGTCTTCTACATCATCCATTTCAAATCATTTGCAAACAGCTGTAGCTAAATGTCACAAAGTGAGAAGACTCGCATGAAGATATATTTGGATGGACTCTTATCTTTTCAGAAATAAAAGGGAAAGAAAACTCTCAACCACAACAAAGTACAAAAAAAAAAAAAGGAAGCATTTAAAAATTAAATTCTACTCATACAGGGTAACAGTGAGTTACTACAGTCAGCAGAATTAGGGAAACAACAATTACAACTCTGCCATTTGATAAACAAACATCATACCATAAAAATTGTAAGAATCTCCTATGAAAACATGAAGGTTTCCCTAGGAAACTTTAACTTCAAATTCCTCATTTCTGTTCATGCAGAAGCATAAAACACGAGGCTGTACTGACATCTCAACAGAACACACAAGTGTCACAATTCAAATATGACACTGCACCATGGCATTTCATGTGCTTGTACTGGCTTAGGAGAGACCTGCCTCACCTAACTTCAGTCATCCAAACGTCTCTCATTTAGATTCTTACACAGCTAAGGAAGAAATATGGACAGAAGCAATCATCCTCTGGTGATTCCTATTTCTCTCTATGAAGAAGCTTCTCTCTCTGGCCCAAGTATAAGGAACAGCGCTACTTTTCTTCTACTGCGGAAGTTTGAGAACGGAAGAGTGCCTTCATTCAGAGTTCAGATTGGCAGTAACCAATAACAGTTTTATTAAATGGGAAATTGCATGGAATATTCCATTTTGACGTTATGCCAATTATTCTTTGCCAGAGATGTCTGAATGGTACAAATAGGGATTTGGGCATTGATATTTGAAGCACGCTAGCAATTCCACAGAAGGCATAGTCTGTGCTCCAGAGAGCTTGCAGTACAGTTTTCCAAATCACCAAAAACAAGAGGTACAAAAGGGAACTTTAGTGTGATTACTTACATTGTTCTTTGACAACTAGATATGGTATCAGCGCCAAAACCATTTGCTCCAAACTGTCACTTACTTAAAAAGGGTTGTGCAAAGGAATCTTCAAACAACAGTCAATAAAAAGCCACATATAATAATCTCATTTAGTAAGTGTAATTGTCAAATTATTTGTTCTACACCAAGCACAATGTTGCCACATGGAAAAGATTTTCTTTCAGGGTTGCTCCTTGTTGGAGCAAGACCGAATTTCAACCTAACCTAAAACGAGGTTCAATCTGAATAAACCTTAGAGAAATACAGGTTTAGAAAGAAACATATATATACAAATCATTAACATTTTCCATTATTGGACAGGCTGTTTGTATAATGCTCTGTCTTTCTAACAGAGACAAATGAGCCTAATCTATATTTGGTAGATAGATACTTGGCTTTGTCTTATTTCTAAGTCATTCCCTCTAATCTTTGTAAGTGTGCTGTCTGCCTTGGTAAGAAAAAATAATCTGTGTAAGGAAACTGTATTTCACTTCATAGTTATTTCAATGCAACTGGCAAATACCTCAGCCCCATGCATACAGCATGCCTGAAGGAGTGAGATGTAAAGCTACTGCTGTAACACGTCATATCCCTGTACAACTCTGTATGCTATTCAAAGGTTAATCAGATACCACCTCTGCTTGGCAGTATGGTCTAATTTATAAGCTGAAGACACAGGAATCTGTGATGAAGACACTTCTTGAGACGAGTTTTTAATGAAATAAAGCTCATGGCATGCATAAGAATATAGAGAGACTCCTAAATCCTAAAGGTTTAAGAAACATCTTAGGTTTAGGTTTAAGGAAACAAATATATATTTTTATATATATATAAAAGAATCACATACTAAATTTAGTTTCACATACATACTAACAACAATGCAAGGCTCTTAAAAGCAGATGCTCTGTTTACGCTTGTCTACTCTGTAACACAATTACATATTATGTCAGATACCCAGAAAACAGTTCTAGCCTAAACCTTCCTTGAATTTACTTTCAAACACATTTTTGGTCAGCTTTACCATTAAATTGCTCTAATGTAATACAGAACCATACTTGGTACCACCTGTGTTCAGAAACTATCAGAAAATGTTACAGTGTGCTTTGAATGAGATATTTCACCATACAAGTGAAAGACACCAGTTCTCTAAAGCTTGGCTACCAGAAAATTTCTGGGTGACTGTTTTACTGTTAGTGATGATATATAAAAGCCAAAGTGCTCTTCAGCTTAACTTGGAATGAGGATTTCAGAGAGTAAAATAATAAGTAGTGCATAGTTATATTCTCCCTCTTCTCACAGGAACCTGTCAAGTATATTGTAAAGGAATAAAAATCTGATAAAGAAAACCACACAAAAAATGCATATATTATACATTATAATAATAGATGTTTATTATTATCATATATAATATAATACATATATAATGTGTTATGAAGAAATTTAGTAATTAATTATGATTAAACCGTGTGATAATTACTAACATTTTCACAATACTAATATTTATTCATTACCTGCTTTACTTGTAAAAACCTGAAGATTCACAGATTGAGATGCGACATCTTGGTCCAGAGAGTAATCATATCCAAAATTCACAAGTCTGTGAGCAAATAATGATCACTAAATAAATCACATCTTCATCCACAGTGATTCATCACAAGGATCACAAGAACAGTCACTATGTAATCAAAGTATATTAATTTATAAAATTATAATCAAATGTTCTCTAATGCAAGTTAAATTAGGCTTTAACTAGTCTGCTCAATGCTGTTAGAAGTAAGAATCCCAAGACTGCATACTGATATCAGAAACCAACACTTTTGATTATGCCTGCAAGCTTCAAATTCACTTACTGCAGCACTGTCCAAACTTTCCTATAATCTGAAGTTAAAGCAAGTTCTGATGAAGTACTGTAAATCCAAACATTCATCATATCTGAGAACACAAAGGCTCTGCAGCCCGATTCCACCATTCTTATGTCGGCAAAACCGCATTTTAATCTGCAATTAGGCACACTAATTTCTGTGGAAGTACTCAAAAAGAAAAGCACAAAATCACTCTCACTCAGAACGTGTTACACCATCACATGCTTTTTCAGTCTTGTGCTGCCTGTTCTTTAATGGCTTTTCATACCTACAAGTCCTATTCTTGCATGCAGAACACGTAACAGAAGGTCATAGTCAGTCTGCTTTGGCTTTTTAGTTGTTGTTGTGGGGGCTTTTTGGTTGGTTAGGCTTTTCTTTCCCCCAGAAAGGATTTTGATCCTGTATGGATTTTCCCCTAGGTCTTCTGCAACAATTTTGAAAGAAAATTACACCGCTGAAGCTCTTACAAGAGTTGGATTTCTTCAGGGCAAACTGCAAGAGGATATAGTGCTCATTTAGAGCAACTTGCACATGCAGTAGCACCATGCTGAACCTCCTGCACAGCGCTGAGGCATTCGGAGCTTCATGGGTTGGGCAGGGTGGAACTCAAGTACCTTCAGTTATTGATGTCTGATCTGGTAGCTTTGGCCTCATTTTTTATTCACAAAGCAAAACAGGCCCCTTCAGAACATAAATTTAACTGATTGAAGATAGACGAGGATGAGATGAATTATGACCAAGTCAGACTATCCCGACTAGTTTTTCCTCAATTTAAAGGGAGCCTTAAGGAGATAAGCTCAGATGCAGCAATGTGCATGGCAGACACAGGTAGAATCAGATGAATCTTAGCCTTTGAGAGTACAGGCTGCCTGGAGGAGAAAAGAGCACAGGCCAGTATCTCAAAGGCTATAAAAATGAGCTACTGGTCTAGTTAACTGCCTGGTAAAACATGTAACAGCAATTAAAAACTGAGAGCTTCCCCGGACAGAAATTTTGACATCAGTACTACAACACGCCCAAGATCAAAACAAATTCATTTGGATAGGCACAGAATACTCGGGAGCAGGACAGTTTAGCCTATAGTTAGTTCTTCAGGCAAATAGATTTTAAAAATGGCACCAAAAAGCATTCAAGGATTAAATTACATTTTAGAATTGACCCTAATGAAAATGAGAGGAACTGGAGGTTTGAACACAGTGTTCATATTATTCTTATGTTCCAGTATCATGCAGGCACCTGCAAACAAATATACTGTGGTTTGGACACAAAATTTACTTGGAATTCTAAAACACTATATATTAAAAGGAAAGCAAAACAAAACAAAACATTAAAAAACCCTTACTTTAATTGTGTGTCATTTAGAGAAATGTCCAGGTTTGATTCCAGCTGTTAACAGAAAACAAATCTGTTATTTAACAAGGTCAGTATACTATGATTAATATTTCAGACCAGTAAAATGTATCAAACTGAGATTTCACCAGAATAAACATTTTAACAAAGTTTATTAATCCTCCTCTAATCCTTTAAGCCACCCCCAAAACCTCTTTCAGAAAAAAAAGGTAAATAAAGTGTGAGATATTTAACCTCCTGCACTAGAGCAAATTTCAGCCACTGGGACAAAAGCCTAGGAACAATTGCACATTCAGCAGTTGTAAATTTTATATGTTCTGTTCGCTGTATTTTGTCCACAACAGATTTTCCAGTCTCACTTAAAACTGACAGAACTAGTACATCTTTTCATTCTCTAGTGCATTTGATAACACTGCTTTTCAGTATTCCACTATAAGATCAGCATAACATCATGACACGAATGTCACTCACTTCTAGGTCAATATCTGTGCAATTCCACTGGAGTTACCTTAGCATGGTGCAATCTGAATCTGACTGAATTTATTCTTGAAAAGAATACAATGCAGGACAAAAAAAAAACCAAACAAAAAACACCCATAAAAAAACCAGAAAAACAAAACCCAGCTTTCCTGCAAAAGTTCCAATAAAAAAGACACTAAAATGGATTTCTATCAGTGCCTGGAACACATAATTACATTCAACTAAAATCCATTGCATAACAAAACACTAATGACTTACTACCAAGTTAGAATTCTCATCATGATAGAACTGGACACATTTTAGAGTGCTCCTTGATTCCTGGAATTAAGAAGATGCGTTTTGTAACAAAATAGAAGACACATCATTGAGACTGAAAAGTGACTGGATACTCCACAGCACTCTACCCACTCAACCCACTTTGCTAACAGATATGCAGGGGACAAAAGCCGACTTTAAAAACCACATATAGGCCCCAACAATAAAACCATGACATGCTTCCTTCCTGTCCCAGATCATTATCTGCCAATCATCTATTATTGCGTGGGCCTCCACTTGACGCACAGTATTACATGTGTCTCATGCACACATTCTAGAAAGTTAAAAACTGTTTTCCATAACTACCTACGTATGGCAAAAGGAACCCTATCTTATTTTGGTCAGTTCCAAAAGGTATCTCAGAAACAAAACAGGAATAAGTTTCTTCTTTAAAGTTCGCTTCCTGTTATTTCCTAACACTCATATTTTTGGCAACTAAAAAGAGTTAAGAAAAAATTATTTTCATTTACATAGAATGAATCAAGTGCCAATAGTCCCAACAAAGAAACAAACAAAAAGAAGCATTTCAGCACTTCCAAGAACCTGCCCTCATTTGGTCACTCAGTAAGTCTATGTTCAACACATCTGATAGATGCGAATTCTCTAAAACAAGGACATTGTACTCATGACAGTTTTTGGTAGATTTAGTTCCTTGTGAATAAAATACCTTTTTAAAGCTAGAAAATCTAATAAACCCACCTTTTCTATAAAACCACTGAGACCACCAGTCCTACTGCAATTAGCTATGCAAAAATAGCAGTTAGGGCAAGCGTGGCTTTTGCTTGGAGTTATTTGAGGCAGGAACAAGACAGACCACTATAAAGAAAACTGAAATCACACTATTATTACCCCACACACTCAGAACTTTACTGTTATGAGACAGGCAGGAACAAACTACTAGAAAAAGTTTCATCACCTTTGGAACAATGTAGAAGAGTCTTTGTTCCATCATATCCCATTGTGCCCAGACAAGATCATCTGCAACTCTGGCTCTTGGAATCTGACCTGAGTTTCGAATCACCTAAAGGGAAAGAAACAACATTAGAAGTCATCAAATAAGGTTCTGTAATGAGGATTGCACAAGGAAATTTGAGGATTGCAAAGTCTGTGCTTTAAAGAGAAAAGCAATGACAGAAGAGGTGCAAATAGTTAGGTGCTTGGAAGGAATATGCTACTTGTTGGCTGCGCAAGGTCCATCTTTTTGTGCAAAGAGCACAGTTGAAAGAGATGAGAAGCACAGTTTCCAGGGTACTCCTATGACCAAATATTTGCATGCAAGAAATTCTGCACTTAAGCTGCTTGAAATGAACAAAGTAAAACAGATGACACTCATCATCGTAGAGAAGGGGAGAGGAGTGAAATACCACAGTTGGTGCAGAATCAGCTACATTAAATGCTGAAGGAAGATGGCACAGCTCCAAAGGGATTTCCATCCAAAATCTCAGCCATGCAATAGAGAGTACTGGCAGCAAGAACAGGGCTGGAATTGTGGAAAACTGCTGGGACTGCATAAATGCAGGCTTGAAAGACCTAAGGAGATTTCACATCAACAGAATCTGTTTGTTAGAAGGACATTAGGCTCATCTGTGTTTTTTCTGATTACAATCTTAATCTTTACTCCATGACTGTAGTCTGGCAGATAAAATTCATCTGCTTTAAAAGCTATGATAAACTTTTTCCTTCCAAACCTCCATTTGTCTCCATAAAGCAAAACGTTGGCTTTGTGATACAATTCTTCACTCCATTAAATGTATGTTTATTAATAAGTCTTTTAAGCAAAACATACACAATCATTTGTTGAAGACAAATTCAAGTTAAAAACAGGAAAAAATGATGAGGGGGGAGACATTGGAGCATTCACCGTACTTACAGTGCATTTACATTTCACGTCTTTTGTTTGTTTGTTTTTAAAAGAATCCTTTACTGGGGCAGGTAGACTCCCAGAATGCAAAGTTAGGAAGGTTACTCCAAATATTTTGAGTAGTTTAAAAATAAACGTACACTATGTTTTCTCTGAGTTTCTAACATACAGACACATTCAGCAACTACAAAAAAAAAAAAAAAAAAAAACTTTTCTCATAGATTACATTGTACATGGGTTTTTCAATCTGCTTTGTGGTAGGCTGCAGAAGTTGCCATACTATCAATACTTTCTTTAATATACTTTGTGTTGCCCAAGGATAAAGCTACAAAAATGTTTAGCTAAAATTACAGAAGTTTAAATTTTCAAGTAGAGCAAAAGAACATCGAACACCAACATTTTTCAAGTCTTACCACTTTGTGTTGTTCTTCTGCAGCAACATGAATATCAAATTGTTCAATATCTATAAAACACATTAAAAAAAAATCATTACAAACATACATTTTTAGATGGTTTTACACAGCTAATTAATCTCACCTCTTAGAATGCTATCAGAACATACTAGGGCCAGGAAAGTTCAACTCAGTCTAAAAGGAAATCTGTGATTTATGCAGAGTCCTGGTCTCTTCCTTTCCTGAGCCAGGGCTGGCTTCAGCTGTATCACCTCATAGAACCAGTTCTCTTCCCACATCAGGGCAGCACTGTCAGGAAGGGTGGTAACAAGCTGCATGCTTGTGCTCAAGAGGACACCCTAGCCCTGTTTCATTTCGTAGCATGAAGATCCCCTCACAGTCCTTTTCCCAAGCAAAATTCATGTAAGTTATTAGTAGTCTGCCTGTGCTAAGGGTGCAAGATTCACCAAGCAGATGTTATAAATGTTTCTGACACAGTTAACAGCACTATGTGAATGTATTGGGAGGTGAACCCTGCCCACCAAAGTCCAGCTACCTAATGGCTGGTGTCCAGCTTAGCAAAGAAGATGGGCTTCTCCAAAAAGATGGGGAAAATGATCTCATTCTATAACAAGACTGAAAGGCAGGAGGGATAAACAGCCTTTTCCAAGTGTTTACCTACATCCTTTCCCTCCCATTACACTAGGCTGAACAAGGAAAGTTAGCTGAATCCAAGGAACTACTGTCCTATTCTTATCATACTTGTCATGTGCTAAATCACAATCCATCTCTCACAGACAATTGATCTGCTCTGAATTTATGCAGATAGATATAAAAGTCTATTTTAGCGTTTTTAGAAATAAAGAATACTAAAAAATTGCAAAGCTGGCCATTCTGCTAATACTGAAAAAAAATCCCATTAAATTATACAGTTTTTGAAAGACATTCAGAATAAATACCTCACAACTATTTTTTTTCTGTTTTTTTCAATAAAAGTCTACCAAAAATATAATCCATAGGAATCTCCTTAAAGTAAAAGAATGATAATGTACTTTCAAAGTACTAACTCACATTTATCTTCTGAAACTACCAAGAGGTGACTTTCTGTAGAAGTACTTCTGCCTTCGAGTGGATAAAGAAACTACACAGAAAGTTTCACAAAAGTAAGTAAATAACCAAAGTAGTTTACAACACTTCTTTAAATTTTTAACTGCATATTTGCATATTTTACATTAAAACAGTCATGCTAATTAATTAAAATAGCTATTATTACAGAGTAATAGTCACCAACCACTATAACTGCAATCTTCAGGGGACTGAACAGAAATAAAAAAACAGCTTTTGTGTTAGCGAAATATTCTGCATCAAACAGTTTATGATGTTTCTCATTTCTTTCATTCAATGAAAAAATATTGGCACACTGTCTCTGTAACACCTAAAAGATAATGAGACATTTTGGCACTCACTTTGCCTCTCTAGTACAGTGTATTTAAAAGGTTTATATTTAGATTAGTTGAAAAATTTACCTGTACTCGAACACAGCTGTCCACAGCCTTCAGGACTCTCACATTATTAATAGGATGAATTTCAACTAGCAAGGTTAAATACTTGGATACTGCAAAAAGAACATGTTTTAGATAACATTCTTTATTAAAAATTTTGTTTTCTAAATAGAAATTACAGGGGAAGACGGGGGGGAGCAAAAGAGTACAATATTTCTAACAGTATTAAAACAATCCACTTGTAGTACCTGACTGTAATAGCCGACTTACTCTTTCTTCCTCTGTATACTGATGGAAGCTGACCGCTACAGGGGAAAATAAACACCAACACAGCCACAGTGAGCATATGTATTTGGTATTAATCTTATCAAACATTTTTGGAGAGCAAGCATCACAATTTTTTTTTTTACCAAAAACATGCATGTTAAATGAACAACAGAAACTCTTCCAGACACAAGAGGCATGTATAAATAAATACAGGAGGGGGAAGTGAACAAAGGGTCAGTGTATCTTAAGAGTTTTCTTTTAATACAGCAGCAACATAGTTACAGCTGTGTCTTAATGTCGTTACCTACGTGACTTGGTAATGGATCCACTGAAAGGCATAGACTGCAGCGGGCAAAATATAGGTCAAAATAGACTTAAGTAATTCTATACCTAAATATAGCATCCTACTAAATTCATCTTTACCATGACAAAAAAAAAAAAAATAATAATAAAACACATATTTACCCAGTAGCGTCCTTTCATTGTTGACCGAACAGCTTATTATATGTAGATCCTTCTCAAACGTATAGAGGTGCTATAGAAAAAGACACGAATGCTAATAAATTTTTTTTAAAATATATTAAGAAAACCATCTAATTACTCCTCCTTAGGAAAACACTGCTAACCAGTACGCTGCTTTTATTTTTAAAGCAAATCATTTAATGGCCAGAACCATATTTCAAGCCTCAATTGTATCACTTCTCCTTTTCTTCATTTGTTTCTTGCTGGTTCTGTGCGCTCTATGTTGCCACTAAAGCAGCACAGCAGACCTTTATGTAAATGCAAAATTTCACCCATTTCATATTGTTATGGGGACACCTGCATTATGACTCCAGCCACTGACTTGCAGTACATGCAGTTTTACAATAATTTCTTACAGATAGTAGCACCAAACAGACTGAGGATGCACACATGAAAAAAGACAACCCAAAACATTTACTTCTCAGGATAGGTTCAGCGTGAAGAGAAGCAGCAAGGGATGGAAATGGTTGTTTAAAAATAAAAACTACAGACATGATGCTTTACTACTCCCAAGTCATTCAGATGTTCTTTAGTATTCTGCATCTTAATACTAGTGAGCATCGTTCAAATACTTTCTTTGGTCTCTTCTCTGTTTCAAACAAGCACGCGCTCCTTAAGGACACAACACACTGTGTGGCAAAGCACAAATATTTGAAACATTACAGCACTGCTTTCACCAGGGGGAAGCCTGGTATTGCTCTCACCTCATTTTGTTTCGTTTGAAGATCATACAATCCAATGTGAGTACTTCTTTGATTTCCCTATGGATGAAAATAAATTAGCACTGGCAATGTAAATACATACAAAGTTAAACATTGTTTTCATTTTTTTCTACCTCCCTCTCTTCTTCCCCCTGCCCCTTGACACACATCCTCACACAATTCCCTGCCCTATAAATAGGCAGTTAATTATCTAATTCCAAGAAAGCGAGGCAAGAAAGAGAACAAAGAAATTTTTTTTCCTTTTAGAACTAACACATGGGATAAAGCTGAAATGCGGCCAGTCCACAGCCCACAAGCCATTGCATAAGCCAAGTGTGTCTCTTATTTTGGTTCTAAACTGGTTTTAGTTATAGGCAGGAAGAGAGATGTCTGTACAAGAAAGAAAGACGATGCTATGGCCCCTGGAAGATTTAAGACTGGTATTGCAAACCCCATCAACTTGGCGAGTCACTGCTCCAAAAGGGAGCACAGAAACTTAAATCATCACCAAACACAGCTTCCAGTGATCTGGCTGCAGGCTGGAAAAAGGAATTCAGCTCTACCTTTGAAAATGATTGTTTGAGGGCTAAATATATTTCAGAAGCTCAGATGACACCATTAGCCTGCTGTCTCAGAAAAGAAAGATAATACACATCATTTCCAGCTTATTGATAATAACATACAATGGTTTTGTTTGGGGCACGTCTAAGACGACATAAATCAACATTTTTCTTCTTGATCATTTTAACCATGCTTTAAAATGTTCAAAACATTTAAAAAGTAAAAGCCACTAAGCAGCATATGTTGTACTTTTAATCAAACTTAAGTCCATTATTGTACTCCAGGTATAGGGACTAAATTGCTGAACTGCTGAAATTAAATCCAGCCACACAGGCCTGTACTCAAAACAGTGATCATCATTGTTTTTAACCACAGCTTGGGAGGAAAGGGGAGAAATGTGTGGTTATTTACAAAGTTATGGTATCTTGCTTTTTGTGAAGAAACATAAGCATGAGTATTCTCTTCCTAAAGGGTCTGTTTCTGAGTGTCTCATCATTGTTGTGGCAGTGACAAAAGTCTTTGACTTCTGATTTAAACAAGGAAACAAAATGCCTTTATACTATGACACAGGCTTCAGGCCTACTAACTTAAGTTAAACAAGTGCTTCCACAAATAACCACTGTTTCCAAGTGTGTCTGAAATGCTAACATCCTCTGTACTTAGATACTGAAAATTATAGTTCACAAGACTGGTAACAGGACTACACCCATATCAGTGCATAAGCTAATATGCCTGTTTTCATGTCTCTCTGAAGATTCTTGTATTGCCTTGCAAAACAGAAGCACTGACACAGGAATTCACTTCTGCTAAAAATATCTTCCTTTATACCAACTCTCAGTGTCATGAAAGAGAGACGCTTTCAAAACTACAGTACAATGCAATGCTCCAAAATAAGCTTGAAAATAAAAGCTCATTCTCCACCTTCCCTTGACTTCAGGGCAGAATGCACTTGATTTTCTTCTACTTAGAAGACAAAGGTTGTCATCTATTTGTACCTATTAGGAAACAAGTGAGGGCAGCTCAGTTTAGTTTATGCCCTTATTTGTGCACTATCCTCACAGACAACATCACAGCTAAAGTTTGCTGCTACAAAACCAACAGGAAAGGCTCACAGACATACAGCTGTGTCGCCAAAGTGGTAGCTCACTAGTTATAAATAGTTTATCATGAAGAGGGGAGAGAAAGAACCGCGAAAGAGAGATTAAACTGCCTTAACAACTACAGCTTCTAGTTTTTTTAGAAGCTGTAATTACATCATGACTTCTCCAACGTAAGTTTGTGGAAACAAAAGAACTAAGTGGAGACACTAAAAGCAGTCCGTTTCCCCAGGTGAGTTTTCCAGTGTGGTGAGGTATATTGTCAGAACAGAACAGCAAAGTGCAAAGAATACTCATCGTTTAGAACACGTTTGTAAAAATTTAAGAGTCAAAATGGAGCCTAAATCTCCTTGTCATTCAGTAAGATGCATACAACAACACTCTTTTTTCTTTTTTATTTATCCATAAATATGAACAGATATTCCACTTAAAAAGTTTGCAGTAAACTCCAAAACTACAGAACTATACCCATACACAGTCAAGGAACTGATTTCAGAAAAGGAAATATTTGTTTCAAACTCTTGTAATGTCAGATTGAAAGCATAACAAGACAGACAGACACAAAATACTCCCAACTTGCTGGTCTTAGCATTCTACTCTTGAGAGAGGAAAATGAAATTTGGTCCTGCTTTAAATCATCACAGTCCCAAGGTGTGATTGCAGCTGACACAGTTACTATTGATTTGACAAAAGCGCAGACATTGGGAAAGGCACAGCATTAGCAGGTCAGGGAACCAGCCTGTTCAGGACCCTGGGTGAGGGCTTTGCAGCTGCAGTCTGGGCCACCACATGTGCTCCTACCAACAGACGAACCACCCAGACTAGCACGAGCTCTAGGGCAGACAAAGCCACAGGTTCTTATAATGCATGCAGACAAACGTGGATGTGTTGACTCCCATTCGCATCAACAGCACCAAAGTAGGTACCAACACTTTCAGTTGATTAGCAGAATCTTTAATGATCCAAGAAAGACATGTGTGAGGTACTGTGAACAACTCTCCGGGAGAAGCATCATATATTTAATGCAATACCACCTAAAGGTACATTTGTTCTTTGTGAGAGAACTCCAAAAGTGTCTTCCTGTTTGCCCATTAACAAGTGTAAATAACACATAGTAGAAGCAAACAAAGTATGTCAGCATCCTTCCCAACTGAGGAATAACAGATGCTGGTTCTTCAGCAGGCTGACTCAGAAGAAAAAGATCAGACTACTTTATCATGGTAAAAGAACAGGAAAAGAAGCAGCAGTAGCATCTCCTTTGGGATGGCACTTGAGAGGTGAAAACTGCAGCACAGCAGTGCAGTTTGCTAGTTCCAGTTCCCAGGCTTTGTCATCCAACCATTTCTACCACACAGGCTGCAGAGTCATTTTATTCCCAAAATTAGGAAAGAGAAACTACAGTGAACATTTTTAGTGACTTCCCATGCATCATTCATCCCTGGGTTCAGGGAACTAAGCCTAGGTGCTTAAATTCTCCTGAGAGTCATTGCCCTATTCAGCCAATGGAGTCTAGTGGCTATTTGTCCACCTCCTCCATCCCACAAAACTCCTCCTAAAGTACAGACTACAAGCTCCACCAACTGTTTTGACCACATCTCTAGTGACTACAATTGGAATTTAGGCTCCTAGAATGCAGGCGATGTTTAGGTGTGTGAACCTTGAACTACCACTTATCCCTTGTGACCATTGCAAGAGCCTAAACAGCACACAAGGCAGTTGGAGAGCGTTGTCAGAAGCCCAAAAAAGCTTAGTGTGAGATTCCACAGATGCTAGACAGCAATGATATCACACATACATGGTACCAGATCACTTGCAGGGAGTTAGATGGGTTACTTTCATTATGTCTTTCTAGAGTTCTGAGCAATGAAGAAAAAGGGACGGGAAAAAAAAAATTGACACATTCTTTAGTTAGTTTTATGGTTACTGTTGTCTTGTACAGACTCCCCTCCCTATGCTTGTACTAAAGGAAACATCCACCCACAGCTAAACTCTATTATACCTTGATGAAGGCCTCACCTCTTCCCTTAACCCTAGGGAAGCTGGAGAGTTTTAGCATTGTTGAGCAGAGGGGAATGAAAGGCAGCCCTATTCTACTGGATTCTATCTCCAATCCATACTCTTCAAGAACCACAATCTTCCAGAATCCAGCTGTGTCTACAGATTTCTCCAAGATGCACAGCAAAGAACCACGATTTGTCTCGTTATTTGCAAATACAGGCATTTCAACATAAAGCTACACATATGCCATGGAGAGCAGAATCCTGAGTTAGAAAGGATAGCTCTAGATACTCAAAGACATCAAATAAAATTACTACTACTTGCAATAAAGTGCTATAGATGAAAAGTAATAAAGAAGAAAGGCTGAAGCTGTGTTAGTGTTAGATAAATGGCATCTTAACATACATATTAGTAGGAAGAAACATAATTAACCAAAGCAGTGCACATGAATTAATAATGAGACTTCCCTGAGAAATTCTGAGGATGAAAGAATGTGCTGCCTATGAAGAGTTTATCTGTTAAAGCAATGGCTTTTCATTTGGGGTGAGACTGACCTCCAAAAAAAAATCAACAGCAAAAACTCTATGGACTCAAATCAAGTCAGCACTTCACTCTCCATTTCATTACTCTTAAACTTTGAAAATAAGATATTGCCCAATCCAACAAGTTGTAATCAGTCAAGTTTTCATGTTTGAACCCTCACATTGCAACAAATTTTAAACTGCAAGGACTCAATTATGCATACACATACAGTGATATTCTCTGCTTATTACTAAATTCTGAGACAAACTTACCTTCCAGGTATAAATAACTTTTCCATTTCTTTCAACATTTACAATGTAGAGCACTGATGAATTCTCAGAAGTATCTGAAATAAATATCAAAAGGCACAGGATTTTCATTTGAGCTGGTTCACCGTCCACTTTATGCACACTTTGAGCAAAGATACTAAATACATTTTTACATATAAATATTTCTTTGCGCGTGTCAAAATTACTCCCTTCTGAAGAAAGACAATATTTCTTATGTCATGGTTTAAATCTGATAAACTTCAACATAAAATAGTTAAGAGGTTTTAAAACACATAGGAAAGAAGTATTTATTCTAACTCTTCATTATAATTGTAATTCTAATGGCCACCACCTTTTGTGATGCAAATGGAATGTGATTTTTCACTCTCTTCCATTCCCAGAAAAAAAAAAATGCATTTATCCATTATACACCAAATGGGGTTCAAACAGTTAACTTCCATGCCAGTCCTCAGAACACTACTGGGAGACAGCACTAGCCTGAGGAAAAGTATCACTTGCACCCACTTGCCCTTTCAGCATCCCAAAGGAATGCCTGGAAATAAACTACATCTTTGGAGTCTGGCATTGCACCAGTACCCCCAAATAAACCAAGAACCACAAGATTTAGCACCATATATATATGCAACATATCTACAGGTACAAGGGAATTAAGCAATGCAGGACAAGAGATATGATGTGGGTGTGAGTGAAAGAGCAGAGAGAGAAGGGAATCAGATGAGCAGGAAGATAGGATGGACAGAGAAAGAAAAGAGTGCACCTGGACAAAGCAGCACAGAATAAAAAGTAAGGGAAAATTTAAAAAAAAAAAAACAACTATAAAATATCATATTAAGGTGACAAAAACATTTGCTCTCCAGATGCTGCTTTTCTGCTTTATGATTGCTACAGCCACCAAATATGTATTTATATCAGATGGAACTTTTAGTGAAAGTGGAACTTCTGGCCTTGGTAAGGCTGACAGCCACATGATTGGTCCTGGTTTTAAGATAAAAGTCACCCATGGTTCAGTAAGCATCAACAAAAGGAATTGTCCACAACTCATTTAGTCAAGTTTGACACTATTCACTTTGCAGTTATCACAAAGCATTGACAAAAGGAAGACATGTGAAAATTAGTTTCAGCAGCTTTATACTATAAACTGGCTTGTGCAGCCTGCAGCAATAAGAAAAAAACTTTTTACAAGTATCACCAGAAGGAACTAAATTCTGTATTTTGTTGTGGAAAGACAACAAAAATCCTTAGCATACATTTGAAAACAAACAAATCATTTTCTGCTGGTTTCAGATCATTCAAAGTATTCTACAATACCACTACATTAGGGCTAGCTGGTGACAGCTGTGAAAGTCTCATAACCTCATATTCTGCTCTTCTTTTAGGGGAAACTTCCCAGAATTTAATCACTACCTCAAACTTTCAAGATGAGTACTACAGTCTCCACACTTCTCTCTCATACAGTACTTCCTCAGAACAGAAGCCTGCTAGAGAAGAAGATCCATGAGAAATCTCCACATCAATTAATTTCTCTATCACTTGATATAGAGGTTTTAAAGGTGTTGAAAAAGTTCCACAACAGAAGCAATTCTCACGTCAGTGAACACTGTCAGTGGGAATATGGAGCCAAAGAAGGGGGAATCATCTCTGCCCTTGGGAAGTCCTGCACTAAAACTCTGCATGTAGAACTACAACTTCTTCCTCATCCCCACAGATTAGCCCAGCAGATGAAAGACTGAAAGAGAACCAACCCAACCTGTCTGCCCAGCAAACAACTCTTATCAACATACTCGGAGAATGCAGAGTGTGGTTTCCTGAAGGCCATTATATGCAGCTCATACAAAAATAAGTGGAATAAAGAGAACAAGGCTGGTTCTCTTCACTTGCTACTCCACTCCCATCATTATAGCAACTCCCAGCTCTCACACATTTAGAAATTCTCACACGCTATCAAGGGCTTTGAAGCCCACACAACAGAAAATAATAAATACGACAAACTATAACATTTGCAACTACAGACACAAAAGTACCATGACTCCTAAAAATCAGTTGCTTTCTGTGACAAGGTATCTCTTTGATGTTTAAAGGAATCTTTTCAAACTCCTACCTCCCACCTTCACATTCCTACAATGACAGCACATCAAGGGAGAAAGTCAATATACAAAGACAAATGCTGAAAAGTAATACAGCAAAGCTGGTAGCTGATCAGTTGTGCCTTGCAACCCAGATTCTTCTGATTCTGTAATACCAGGGGCATTTACTGAACAAAAGGTTTGTATTACATTTTAAGAAGCTGAATGCGATTGTCTCTTCCTAAACACAAGACAGCACCATTTTGAGATCTTTATGACATAAAGCACAGGTTAATTGACTCATTGAATTCATCACAGCTAAACTGGTAAATTCAATACATCATGCAACAGTTGTTCAGTAAACTATCTAGTATATGTGAAATAATTTTTAACAGATTTTTATAACTGATGGCTTGGTAAATACTTTTCTTTTATAAAACAAAAAAAAAATATGATACTTTCAGGTTTACTTCCAAACAAAACAGTAAAAACTGTTTGAAACCATTTGATAACAGCTCTTCAATGCAGAATGCAAGTTACATATTTTGAGTTAATTAAAAGCAACCAAAGAAGCTGAGGTTGTAAGTCCATCACACACTGCATCACTGACCACTTATTTCTACTGAAATGGTAATTTTGACAGTATGGTGGGTTTTTTTAGACTAAGGTTTCCATCAGTTTCTGAGAAGCAGAACTGAACTAGCTGCCTGGCAGATGAATGAGAACAAACACAAGCAAAAAACCACAGGACCAAGAATACCTGGGGGTCATTATTTTTTTCCAACCACTACATCAAGCACTCACTACTCTGGCTGTCGCATGCTGCCGTGACACCTAACACTTCATCTAATTTTAACTAGTGCTCATTTATCACGCAGACGAAGTGTTTGGGTTCCCTCCTCCGCAGAAAGGGGGCTACTGTGGGAGTCATTCTAAAAGTCTTTTTTCTGGGGAAAAAAAAAACAACAGAAAACATGTTTTCTGCGTGAAATCATAGAAATCATAGAATAACCAGGTTGGAAGAGACCCACCGGATCATCGAGTCCAACCATTCCTATCAAACACTAAACCATGCCCCTCAGCACCTCGACCACCCATGCCTTAAACACCTCCAGGGAAGGTGACTCAACCACCTCCCTGGGCAGCCTCTGCCAGTGCCCAATGACCCTTTCTGTGAAAATTTTTTTCCTAATGTTCAGCCTAAATCTCCCCTGGAGGAGCTTGAGGCCATTCCCTCTTGTCCTGTCCCCTGGCACTTGGGAGAAGAGGCCAGCACCCTCCTCTCCACAACCTCCTTTCAGGTAGTTGTAGAGAGCAATGAGGTCTCCCCTCAGCCTCCTCTTCTCCAGGCTAAACAACCCCAGCTCTCTCAGCCGCTCCTCATAAGGCCTGTTCTCCAGCCCCTTCACCAGCTTCGTTGCTCTTCTCTGGACTCGCTCCAGAGCCTCAACATCCTTCTTGTGGTGAGGGGCCCAGAACTGAACACAGGATTCGAGGAGCGGTCTCACCAGTGCCGAGTACAGAGGGAGAATAACCTCCCTGGACCTGCTGGTCACACCATTTCTGATACAAGCCAAGATGCCATTGGCCTTCTTGGCCACCTGGGCACACTGCTGGCTCATGTTCAGTCGCTGTCAACCAACACCCCCAGATCCCTCTCCTCCAGGCAGCTTTCTAGACAGACTTCTCCTGGTCTGTAGCACTGCATAGGGTTGTTGTGCCCCAAGTGCAGGACCCGGCATTTGGACCCAGCCTTCATCCAGATCATTGATAAAGACATTGAACAGGGCTGGACCCAGCACTGAGCCCTGGGGAACCCCACTTGTCACTGGCCTCCAGCTGGATTTCACACCATTTCCCACCACTCTCTGGGCCCGGCCATCCAACCAGTTTTCAACCCAGGAGAGTGTGCGCCTGTCCAGGCCAGAGGCTGACAGTTTCCGAAGCAGAATGCTGTGAAAAACTGTGTCAAAGGCTTTACTGAAGTCCAGGAAGATACATCCACAGCCTTTCCCTCATCCAGCAGCTGAGTCACTTTGTCATAGAAGGCGATCAGGTTAGTTTGGCAAGACCTGCATTTTGTGAACCCATGTTGACTGGGCCTGATCACCCAGTTCTCTTGCATGTGCTTCATGATAGCACTCAAGATCACCTGCTCCATGACTTTCCCTGGCACTGAGGTCAGACTGACAGGCCTGTAGTTTCCTGGGTCCTCCCTGTGACCCTTCTTGTAGATGGGCACAACATCAGCCAGCCTCCAGTCCAGTGGAACTTCCCCAGTCTTCCAGGACTGTTGGAAGATGATGGAAAGGGGTTTGGCCAGCACATCCGCCAGCTCCTTGAATACCCTTGGATGAATCCCATCCGGCCCCATAGACTTGTGGGTGTCTAGTCGGGCTAGCAAGGCTCTGACCACCTCCTCTGGGATCATGGGAGCCTCATTTTGCTCCTCTAGCTCCTGGGTTTGTACACAGACGGAACGACTTTTTTTACAATTAAAGACTGAGGCAAAGAAGGCATTAAGTACCTCAGCCTTTGCCTCATCCCCTGTCACTATTGTTCCTTCTGCGTCCAATAGGGACTGTATGGTCTCCCTAGTCCTCCTTTTATTATTTATCTATTTATAGAAAGATTTTTTGTTATCTTTCACAGACTTGGCCAATCTGATTTCTAGCTGAGCCTTAGCCCTTCTGATTTTTTCTCTACACAATCTCACTTCCCTCCTGTAGCCCATCCAAGAGGCCTGTCCCCTCTTCCAGAGCCCATAAACATTTCTCTTCCTCTTGATATCACTCAAGATCTCTCTGTTCAACCAAGCTGGTTTTCTCCCCTGCCGGCTTTTTTTCTGGAACATGGGGATGGCTTTCTCCTGAGCTGCTAGGATTTCCTTTTTGAAGAGGAAAAGCCCCCCTTCCTCCCAGCCCCCATGGGCTCCCTTGCCCTTAAGTACTGTCTCCCTTAAGACTTTGCCAACCAGCCTTCTGAAGAATTCAAAGTCTGCCCTCTGGAAATTTAATGCTACTGTCCTACTAACCACCTCTTCACCTCACGTAGAACAGAAAACCCTATCATCTCATGGTCACTTAGTCCTAGGCGTCCACCTGCTGCCACATCCCCCAGAAGGCCTTCTCTGTTCACCAACAGCAGGTCCAGGAGGGCACCCTCCCTTGTTGGTTCATTCACCAGCTGTGCAAGGAAGTTGTCTTCCACGCACTCCAGGAACCTCCTAGACTGCTTCCTTTCTGCTGTATTGTACTTCCAGCAGATATCAGGAAGATTGAAGTCTCCCACAAGAACAAGAGGCATTGATCTAGAGATTAACCCCAGCTGTTTATAGAAGAGCTCATCAGCTGCTTCTCCTTGGCTGGGTGCTCTGTAACAGACTCCCATCACAAAATCTACCTTTTTATGGGCTCCTCTGGTTTTAACCCACAGGCACTCAATCTCCTCATCACCACAATCCATCTCAACGAAGTCCAAGTCCTCCCTTATAAAAGAGGGCTACCCCGCCTCCTCTCCTACTCTTCCTATCCCGCCTGAAGAGTTTGTACCCCACCATAGCTGCACTCCAGTTATATGAGTCATCCCACCACGTTTCCGTGATGGCAACAACATCATAGGCTCCTTGCCCTAAGACAGCTTCCAGCTCTTCCTTCTTTTTCCCCGTGCTGCGTGCATTGGTGTAAATGCACTTCAGCTGAGCTGCCGAGCCTTCAGCCCTCTTAGAGGGAACAGAGTTCATTCCCAATTGCCTGGTAACTGGAGTAGCTAGCACCAGAGCCCCCGTATCTCCCTTAGCACCCCCAGGTGTGTTCTCCCCCACTTTCTGTGTGGTGATGTACTGGTGGTCCTCTCCAGCACACCTTGCTCCGAAGCAGCAGAAGAGACAAAAAAGCTGTGGTGCACAGCAAAGATGCAGAAGAGCTTTTGGCAGGTGAGAAGTTCCTTGAAGATATCCAGCTTCCCTCCCTCAAGCACCTTGGTGTAAGAGTGGTTCTTTTTGGCTGCCTTAAACCACTGCTGAGACTGCAGCAGAGGCAGTGTCCTTCAACACCTTATCTGTCTCTCACAAGCAACCTGGCTGCACTTGCTACCCAGAGAGGCCCCCTGGAAGGAGCAACCCCCCTCAAATCAGTTCCAGAACTTTCCTAGAAGAAGTACTGCACAGGGCCATCAAAAAAACATAAATAATACTTTGAAAGAGGGGCATTTGTGGCAGCGCACCCACCATCCTGGGAGGAAAAGAGGACTGGAGCCCAGGCGGTGTCCTTGCACCCTCTCTCCCTTTCCTGTGTTTCTTTCTTTCTCTTAACACAGACTTAGCATGCCAATGCCAATCTTATTCCTAAGAATGCCTGCACAAATAAACCTTTTGTACCAATCACAGAATCATAGAATCATAGAATGGTTTGAGTTGGAAAGGATGGTAAAGGTTACCCAGTTCCAACCCCCCTGCCATGGGCAGGGACACCTCCCATTAGACCAGGCTGCTCAAGGCCCATTCACCCTGTCCCTGAATACCTCCAAGGATGGGGCATCCACAACTTTTCTGGGCAACCTGGGCCAGTGTCTCACCACTCTTCATCATGAAGAATTTCTTCCTAATGTCTAATCTAAATCTCCCCCCTTCCAATTTAAAGCTATTCAATAGCCCTCACACTACATGCTCTTGTAAAATGTCTCGCCCTAGCTTTCTTGTACGTCCACTTCAGGTACCGGAAGGCCGTTATAAGGTCTCCCCACAGCCTTCTCTTCTCTAAGCTGAACAATCCCAACTCTCTCAGCCTGCCCTCGCAGCAGAGGCGCTCCAGCCCTCAGATCATCTTTGTAGCCCTCCTCTGGACCCACTCCAACAGCTCCATATCCTTCTTACGCTGAGGATTCCAGAACTGGACACAATACTCCAGGTGAGGTCTCACAAGAGAGGAATAGAGGGGCAGAATCACCTCCCTTGACCTGCTGGCCACGCTTCTTTTGATGCAGCCCAGGACATGGTCGGTACCTGGGCTGTGAGCATGCACTGCCAACGCATGTTGAGCTTCTCAACAACCAGCACCCCAAGTCCTTCTTCGCAGGGCTGCTCTCAATCACATCAACCCCCATCCCATATCAAAACCGTGGACTGCATGGATCCAGGTACAGGAAAATCATTTGGCATCGTCTTACCTTAATTCAGCCCAGTGGGCAGCGAACCCACACATTGCGCGGGACCCAGGATCCCACCCCGGAGACCCCTGGCCTGTCCAGGCTTTGGTCGGGACACCCAGCCAGGGGGTGGGGAGAGATGGAGGGATGGAAGGGGGTGAAGGGATGGAGAGGGCCGGAGGGATGGAGGGTGGGGGCGGAGGGATGCAGGGCACCGGAGGGATGGGAGGGCCGGGTGCCGAGGGATGGAGGGGGAACCAGAAGGATGGAGGGATAGGGGGAAGGGATGCAGGGGGCTGTAGGGTTGGGGGTGGGGGAGGAAGGTACCGAGGGATGGAAGGGGGACCAGAGGGATGGGTGGGGACGTGGCGAGGGATGGAAGAGGGATCGGAGGGATGGGGGGGAGGTGCCGAGGGATGGAGGGGGCGGGGGGGTGAGAGACGGACGGGGGGCGGAGGGGGGTGGGATGCGGGGAGAAGATCCGGAGGGACGCGGGAGGCCGGAGGGACGCGGAGAAGGATCCGAGGGGATCCGGAGGGAGGGGGGCCGCCCTCGGCCCTGCCCAGGGCGCAGCCCGCGGTGTTACCTGGAGCGGCGGCCCAGCCCCGCGCCGCCAGCCAGGGACCCACGTCCCGCCGCAGGTCAAACTCGGGCAGCAGGTGAAGCAGCATCTCGGCCCCCCGGGCCCCCAGCGGCCGCCGCTCCGCGCCGAGGGGCGGGCGCTGCCCGCGGGCGGTTCCGGGGCGGCGCTGCCGGGCCGGGGAGGGAGCTCGGAGCGGGGCGAGGCGGGTGGGAGGTCGTCTGGAGCGCCGTGTCCGGCTCTGGAATGCCCCGCGGAACTGGGAGACGGAGCTGTTGGAACGGGCCCGAAGCGCGGCTGCAGAGATGGCCCGAAGCAGCCCCCGTGCGGGCTGAGGGAGCTGGGGCTGCTCAGCCTGGAGAAGAGAAGGCTCCGAGGAGACCTTAGAGCCACTTTCCAGCGCCTGAAGGGGCTACAGGAAAGCTGGGGAGGGACTGTTCGCAAAGGCTTGTGGTGATAGGACGAGGGGCAATGGGTGTAAAATGGAGAGGGGCAGATTTAGGCTAGACGTAAGGAGGAAGAGGAAGTGTGGATCTGCCGGAGGGTAGGGAGGCTCCAAAGGGATCTGAACAGGCTGGACCGCTGGGCTGAGACCGGCGGCGTGAGGTTTAACAAGGCCAAGCGCCAGGTCCTGCCCTTGGGCACAACAGCCCTGTGCAGGGGAGGTTCAGGCTTGACATCAAGAAAAAAATTTTCATGGAAGGGGTCATTGGGCACTGGAACAGGCCACCCAGGGAGGTGGTTGAGTCACCGTCCCTGGAAGGTGTTTAAAAGATGGGTGGATGATGTGCTGAGGGGCATGGTTTAGTGATTGATGGGAATGGTTGGACTCAATGATCCAGTGGGTCTTTTCCAAGCTGGTAATTCTGTGAATTTCTTCACGAAGAAGGTGGTGAGGCACTGTCCCAGGTTGCCCGGGGAAGCTGTGGCTGCCCCATCCCTGGAGGTGTTCAAGGCCAGGTTGGATGGGGCCTTGGGCAGCCTGGTCTAGTGGCATGTCCCTGCCCATGGCAGGGGGGTTGGAACTGGATGATCTTTAAAGTCCCTTCCAACCCAAACTATTCTATGATTCTATGAAAATATTGTATAAAAATTTGGGTGGTGTAAGGCTGGAATCACCATCTTGTGATTCTGTGAACGACTCACAGACAGTTACAGGGTGTGAGGCAGTGTTGGTGTCCCAGGACATGGAGCCCTGGTCATGAGTTTGAGTTAACCCTCCTTGTACCATTAGGTGTTTTCCAGAGTTGCCAGCAGCATCCCTCTGTGCTCTGTGCTAGCTTGTTGAATAGATAAGAGTCTCTCTCTGCAAACTGCTTGTGCTTGTTGAATTGCTTGTGCTTAGTTTATGCGGTCCTGCACTACAAGGACATTGAGGTCCTGGAGTGCGTCCAAAGAAGGGCGATAAAGCTGGTGAAGGGGCTGGAGGACAAGTTTTAATGAGGAGCAACTGAGGGAACTGGGATTGTTTAGCCTGGAGAAAAGGAGGCTGAGGGGAGACCTTATCGCTCTCTACAACTACCTGAAAAGAGGTTGTAGTGAGATGGATGTTGGTCTCTTCTCCCATATTCATAGGTGATAGGGCAAGAGGAAATGGCCTCAGATTGCGCTGGGGGAGGTTCAGATTAGATATCAGGAAAAATTTCTTCCTCAAAAGGTTTATCAAGCACTGGAGCAGGCTCTCCAGTGAAATGGTGGAGTCATCATCTCTGGAGATGTTTAAAAGATGGGTGGATGAGGTGCTTGGGGATATGGCTTAGTAGTGGACAGGTATGGTTGGACTTGATGATCTCAAAGGTCTTTTCCAACCAAACAATTCTACCATTGTATGAATGAATTGAGTCTGTCTGGGCAGACTGCTTTGGCAGAGCTCAAGATGTCATCTCAGGCTAGGCCTGGCCTGATCCTGCTTTTCATCAGCCTATAAGCAGAGGAGGTAAAGCTTAGTGTAGTCTTAAGGGGGGTTGTGGTTTGTTTGGTTGGGTGTTTTCTTAGCTTTTGAAAATATTTGTAGCACTGATAAGAGCCTACTGCATGGCTATCTATGACCTGCCTGTAATTACCATTTCCCTTCTAACGTGCTGGCTGATGTCAGGCAGCTAAAAGTGGCACAATACTGGACAGGCTGCAGAGACACACACCAAACTAGACATACAGTGAGTACAGTCTCAAGCCTTTTCAAAGAGGTAATCAAAGCACCAAGGCTTTTCCCCTCGTTGCAAAGCTTTGGAGCTATATAAATACCAGATGAGAATCAGGTACGACTGCAAAGTACAGATGAAAAGCAACGTGATAATCAAAATGCAAAGCAGACATACGCTTCCTTTCAAACTCCATATTGCTGACTTTTATAGTTTTATCACAAGTTTCATAATTGACATTCTTTTGAAAACTGCTTGGATCAAGTGGTTGGTTGTACAAGAATTTGAGCTTATACCTTCACTGTTGTGAAAAAAAAAAAACCTGAAAATGTGACCAGAATGTTTATTTCAGACGGAAAAGTAGAAAACAGAAAAAAGTTCACAAATGCATTCATTTTTAAGAGATGAGGTGGGGCTAATTCATGATTCTGAGTATTTGGGAATGACACAACTGGAGGCGCAAGCAAAGGTGGGAAACAAAGCCACTGAAGTGACCGATTCTGTAAGTACAAGGTCTGACACAAAAAAAATTAGACTAAATCTGTTTCTCCGGAACCAGGAGTGGGAGGGTAGAGACAAAGAGGTGGCTGTAGAACATGTTCTAAGCTATCACAGTGACACAAGGCTAAACTCAATCGCTTCACTCAGTATGAGTGGACACGTTCAGGTAGAAATCTTTTCTTCCCTCCATCGTAAAATGTCAGCGTGCAAGAGTGAACAGCGAGTTAACAACAAGTTTCTTGTGAAACTGAAGAAATCTGTGGTGGAAACTTCTTAGTTATTGACTGAGGCTTATAGTGAAGAGATCCCAAAGATCAAGTCAGTGCTCAAAGGTACCCATTTTTTTGTCTGTAGAAGATGTGAAAGCAGAGATCCTCAAAAGACGTACAGAAAATTATCTGAGGAATTGCTTTGAACATTGGCAGCATCGTATGCAGCTGTGTCAACTCAGAAGGAAACTGTTTTGAGGCAGATCACTGTTGATTTTCTTAATTTGTTAAATAAGAAGAGTTACAGGCACGGTCTGAGGGTTTTTCTTGGTGTTGGACTGCATACATGCAACATGGAAATTTTCACATGGACAAAATCTGTCCCCAGAACTACAGGGGATGAAGGCCAGGATGAAGCCAACTAGCAAAATTTTTGCTTCTGCTGTAAAGAAAAACAAAATGAACTGTGGAAAAAGTGGAACTGGGTAACAAAGAGACTACCTGTAACAGCAGGCATTCTAAAATGTAAAAAGAAAAGAAAGAAAATTAAATATAACAGCCTAGTTTGATGGTCCTTCATTTAAAAAAAAAAACAAAACAAAAAAACCCAAACCAACTGCCACTGTTCTTTTGTTTCAAAATCAACCATATCAATTATAGTTGTTGAAAGAGAGCCAACATAACTGATGGATAAATTATTCTCTGATATGTACAGACTGAGAATTATATGATGATGCTGTATCTTACACAATATGTGAAAGGCCTTTCAGACAGTAGGAGCTGCATGGAGTTAACCAGAGCAAACGCTGGGTCTGCTGTAGGACTTAAGCTCGTTTACATGATTAAAGGAAATTGGAATTGTTCTTAGATGATGAAAGCTAGAGAGTAGCTATGCAGACAAGTGGGTGTGGAGGAGGTCCATTTATTCGTGACCTCTGCATAGGATGCATTCCATAGTCCTTATTTGGGAAAGGACTGGAAAAGTTTGTACAAGTAAAGATTTCACAGTCAGGTGTGCAGGAAAAACCTTTCTTGATGAGGAAATAGTTAACAAAGTTCCCCCTCAGACTGTTTTCACTGCAAAGGACTCTTCATTATTTTTGTAAGCCAAATACGTTTGCATTATGTCATTGAAGTTTATAAATATGCTTTCTCAAGACTCCTGGCAAGGAGTGGGACCTCACCTCCAGCACAACATCTGGGAACTCGGAAGATTTGCTGATGTTGATCCTTAAAACCTAGGCAAGAGAAATTCTCCCAGAAGTTCCTCTGTCTTTTCAGTGAGAAGAAGGAAGTGACAGCTTGGCAGAAGAGGAGATTTGAGAAACAGGAAGGGATGAGGTGACTCATGGTGACTATTAGGGTTTAGAGATACAGAAACATGAGAAGAGCAACCCCATAGAGCTGGGAAAGAAGGTACCAGCAGGAGCTGGAGGAATTGATAGGAGCAAGGAGCCAGAACAGAAGGGAATGAGAAAGAGGGAATCTGTAAAGAACTGAATTCAGTCTTCCCAGAATTGAGGTCAGGATTACTAATTTTCTATGTTGTTCAGCAAATTATTTGAGATCCACTATTTTCGAATGGTTTATTTATATAAAAAGATAGATATTACTTCTGCCGGTTTCTTTGGTTCAAGTGGTAAGAGTTTCCTTGTGACTCTTAAAGGTCCAACACTGCTGATGACCCTTAAAAATGCCACTATGATTCCATGGTGTCATTAGCTGGGCTTTCTCAAAAAATCATTCACAATTATTTATGAAAAGGACAATAAAACCACTTCTGGCTTAGATAAAAGTCTTTTTTTTTTTTCTCAATTTTCCTTTTTTTTTTTTTAGAGAGAGGGAGAGCTTAATTTCCATTCACGATATCCATTAGGGATACATACATCTGCATTCAGTTGCCAGAAATATATTTAAGAGTTTGCCTGCCTGTTTATGTGTTTATATTTTACAGAGGAAATATTATCCTACAAACAAATAAAGGAGGAACAGTAAATGGAGAAAGTGGTTCTGAAGTTTCTGAATTGACTAATTGTAGCAGTCAGACTTTTTAGATTATCACAGGAAACATCATTGACCTTAAAATAAAGCTCAGAGTGTCTCCTTACTAAAAATGTATGAGATATCCCATCTTTCAAAAAACAAGAGACAATCACAGATTTGGGACTGTGTAGTCCTACATTTAAGGAACAAGCAAATGGTCTTGTATAAGAATTTGCAATGCGATGAAGAAAACTGAATCCACTGCTGCTCTTTCTCCTCGAGATTCCACTAAGTGTTTGCTACACCCACCCCCACCTGAATAGCACCTAATACTTTGAAGTGGGGTGGGGTCTCTTCTCTCTCTTCCTGTGTTCCCATTGTGAATCTGCTGGGTTTATTTTCTCACTTTTACCTTTAATATCCATTTCCTTCACAGCTATAAAAAATAATTCACAGACTTAGAGCTTGTCATGTAGAACTCTGTATTCCCTGAGCCATCGATCTGGCTGTGCATGTTAGAGGCCGTATCTACAGACCCAAAGATCCAGATTGAATTCCTAGAAGCACAACATATTCCTCAGAAACCATAAAGCTGACTCATTACTGTACTTCAAGTGATGCTATAATGTATGACACCACACCAATCCTGATACATAAAATTAAAAGCTTAATGCAAAAGTTGTAAGAGTCTAAAAAAAGAAAAAAGCTTACTTTCTTCGGCGGGCTTTGAAATAAGACAGAGGGCCTGGTGTATTCTTGATAACATCTGTCAGCTTTGCTAGATGGAGAAAGAAGCTCTTGTTTTAAAAAAATCCAACCCAAATTCTTATCTCTGCCAAGTGACTTTACTGTTATAACCCATTTGTGACTTATGCTTCCTTTTTGTTTGCACCATGAAACCAAATAATGAATTTAACTTTCTATTTATATTCAATTTCATTTTCTGATTATCACACTCAGTTAATTTTGGTTTCTAGAGCCAGGTTCAGGAGCTGATCCTGATGGAACAATCTCTAGCACAGGAATGTGGAACGGATGCTCTTAGAAAAAAAAAGACAGATTATATTTTTCTGTCTTTTTTTCATCAGCAATCTGCTCCCACCTCAATAATGGGAAGATCTCAAATTTTCAGCTGGAGTGGGTCAGGCCAATCATCAGAAAGCAGTAGTGGCCCTACTGATCGCACTGTAATCAGCAACAGCATTTTTTACCACTAACAATAATTTCTATGCTAATTGCGTATGTGCCTGTCATCCCTTTTCAAACAGTCCATGTGGCAGGAATTACAAAATCATACCATGAAACAAGTGAGGGTCTGATGAGGTATTGTCCCCTGTCCTGGCACTGATGGGCGTAACATAGCGTTTAGCTCTCTCAACAGAATAAAGCTTTATTCACGGAAAAAAAACATACAGAGCCATAAATCATCCATGTGTTCCACATCACGAAATTATACTTCAGCTTCTTATGGAGAATGAATATCTGATATAATTATTTAAACACATGGCAGCCTGGCAAACAGCTCATGACTTTGTTGGGAAGTACTGCTTAGTGAGGACAACCTCTTTTCCCGCTATTCCAGCAACAGAGGGTTTATTGTCATCGTGTCTAGACAGTTGTTTCCTTAAAGAATGTTTTCAGCCAGTCAAACAGAAAATATATAAATAAATTGTTTTCCTCAAGGAGGTGGTCAATATGTGTATTAAACCCTCTAGGAAACACAGATAAGTTGCAATTGGAAATCAATATTTTGGTAGCAAAAGCAAAAGCTGTGATTCAAGGGTAGTAAAAGAAGATATTTTTATTTCAGTGTGTGAGAATAACATTTTTTCATTATCTGTAATCAGAGAATATCAACATAAATTGGAGTAGTTTCACTGAAGTCAGTCAGCATCCATCACGGATGCCAGTGGTTCATAGATGTGTTCTGCTATGCTTTGTTTAATAATTAATCATAGGAAACAGTCTTTTAAGTACCAGGGGAAAAAAATCCATCTTGAAATTCGTGCTTATCTTGAACAGCATCTTCTTTTAAACAGCTTCATTGAAGTCAATAACATGCTGAAGCCAATAACATATTTCTAGTCAACAAGGTTTCTGAAATATTAAGATGTTCCTCAAAGTGAGGGAGGGGAAAAGAACAGGACCTAGAGAAGTCCCTGACTGTTGTCCGAATGGCTTTTTTGTTTCCACCAGTTTTCCCTCCATGGTGCAGTTCTGAGGCTCCTTTGTTCTTTCCACAGACTCACCCCTGCTAGCGCTGATGAAAGCTCTGTGAGCGCACACTGTCTCAACAGCTGTTGAAGGAGCTCTTTGCTCTGTGTTTATTCTTCCAGCTACAGCCTCATTAGGACACAGTAGTGTTTAGAAACTTCCCTGTTTTTCCTTTGTGATCTTTCCGTTTTGACATCACTTTACATTGTAAGAGGACGGTGTTGATACTCTGCAGCAGACTTGCAACTCTTTTGGGAATAGATGTAACAATGCATTTAACAGCACATCAGTTCAAATTTCTTTCATTTTTCAGGTGTATTTTATTTCTCATTTTTATTTTTATTGCAAAATAGAAAGGAGTATTTGACACAAATGCATTCCTTAGAAATGTAAGGCTACACCACGGTAGAGTGGAGACTACAGACAGGGATATCACAGGATGAAAGCATCAGTTGAATTTCATCTCATTGAGCTTCAGCTGTTTTGAACCAGAGCTCTGAGTTCTTTTTCTAAGCACTTTCTAGTTAATTAAGAAAAATAAGAACTCTAGAGATCAATTGATATAACCTGGTTTACCACTTAATTTAGGGTCCATTTTGCATAATCCAACCCAATTCTAGATGTTGGGTGTCTTGTCCCCTCCATCTGCTGTCATGCCTACAATTTGCAGCTGAAGGCCTGGAGGAAACCAGGACTGCCCCTTTCCATGCCTGCCTGCAATTAAATCACACACAACATAATATGGAAGGGGGCCCTGAGGGTGTGGTTTGATGAGCAGCTGATCTAACAGCTCATGACTGTTGAAAGGGTGGTCCCAGACTTCCTTCTCTTCTCATTTCTTTGCTTCCTACCCTCACCCTCAGGTCATCCAGCCTCTTTGTTTGCCAGCTATGCTGCACTGACACCTCTGTGATCCAGCTTTACTTGCTAAACCACTAAAATCTATTTACTTTTTTTTGATGGTTTATTTCTCAGCCAGGTTATGAAGGTGTCTCTGGTCACAGAAGGCTTTTACAGGTTGCAAGGGGAGGTGATGGTAGCCTGCACCTGGCAGCAGGGAGAGGAACAGAAGACTAGAAGACCTCCGTGTATGGGCAGCAGAGAAGTGTCAGACTTGCACGGGTCATTCAGAGCCTTTGTCAAATACTTTCCTCTAACTCTCAGGTTGAAAGAAACGGACATTTTGGTCCAGCATTCCTCCTGTCCACCAGCCACCGCTGTCATAGTTTCCAGATCAGAGAACTGATCCAAATGCAAAATAACTTTGAGGGAAGAAAGGATGAAATGGGAAGAGCTGGTTTCAGTAATATCACCCACCAAGTTTACTGAACTCTTATGCTAACAAAAAAAAAGAACGGAACAGAACAGAATGGAATGGAATGGAGCAATTGGAAGGGGCTTGTAATGATCATCTAGATATTCTACAGAACTGGGAACAAACCACTCATGCTGGCAAAGGGCCTTGGGGAAACTGCTTTTCACCGTGTTGGTGCTGCTCCGTTAGGCCAGTTTAAGTTTGTGCCTACAGCCTTAGGAGGGTATTAATTGTCCACGGAGTCATCTGCTTCTCTCAGCTAACAGTAAAATGAGTCTAGGTGTCAGCTCTTAGCTCATATAGGTCAGGCAAGTAAATCCCATTTTTAGTGTTCTGGGCCTGGTTTCCTGTTTCCATCAGAATCAATAGAAACCACTAGTTTTTAGTGGCTTATTTGTATGTTGTAACAACCACTTCTTTGACACAGTGCAAGATTTTAAATACATTCAAATTATTCTCTCAAAATCTGAATACATATCCCTGGCATGTCCTAAAAATATCTTTTCTTTATTACATGTGTTCGTTCCAAACAAACGTCACATTAATAAGCAAAGAGGGTTGGGTAGGTGTACGTCATTAGTCATGCAGTGGTTTTTTTTTTCAAAAATACTTCCAGAGTTCATTCTGGCCTCTTGTAACAATGAACTATTTATAGGATTCACAAGGGCCTTCTCCTTCAGCCCTGACTCAGCCAAAACTCACCACTGGCCTTGACCTCCTGTAGGCTATTCTTGTAGCCTTATTTATGTGAGGAGCTTTTATTCCCTGACCTGTCCTGGGGGGTATATTCTCATGAGTATGATTTTGCAGGCTTGGTTCCTAGCTTGGTGGGACTTGGTGAATGTCACAGAATCTCATCCAAAGGACGCATGTATTATCTTCACACTGTTGTAAATACAAAAAACAGGGGGAAATGCACAGATAAGCCCTGCTTCCACTATCACAACAATGAACTGAGTGTAATTACATTATGCTTTTACAGCTACAAATGAAAGCATTGAATTATCCTTATTTTGGATATTTTGTATTTATTTTCTGTATTTTTTGCATCTTTTTTGGTAACATCTAAAAAACTCTTGATCTGTAACTAATGTTCGTGTCCATAACAATTTTCTATCTTTCATTCTGATACAGGATGATATATTTTTAGAAGCTAATATATTGCTGTCAGTGGAGTTGAGTAACGAGATCTGTTGTCTGAGTCAAAAAAATGTGCTCTTAGCAGTCTACTATCTTTCACTTTGTTTGAATGACTCTTCCAATTATAAAGATTATAAATAGGTATACTTGATGTGTCTTCTTTCCAATATACATTGTCTTGCATATCTCTTCCGAGAGAAGGCACTGAGGACACCTTATCACAGCCTTACAGTACTTAAAGGGGGCCCACAGGAAAGCTGGGGAGGAGCTCTTTACCAGGGAGTGCAATGATAGGATCAGATGTAATGGTTTTAAGCTGAAAGAGGGGACATTTAGATGAGATATTAGGAAGAAGATTTTTTTGCTGTGAGGGTGGTGAGGCATTGGCACATGCTGCCCAGAGAAGTCATGGATGCTCCATCCCTGGAGGTGTTCAAAGGCAGTTTGTATTAGGCTTAAAGCAAACTGATCTAGTGGGACGTGTCCCTGTCCATGGCAGGTGGGCTGGAAATGAATGATTTTTAAGGTCCCTTCCAATCCAAACCGTTTTATGACTCTATGATTCTATGATTTCCTTTCTTGTTTTCTTACCTTAAAGAGGAACAGTCCAGGCCTTTAGGTCCTTTTGTAAGTCCTCCATGCTTTTTTTGTTCACATCTGAACCGCTTATTTATATTTCCTTATATTTTATTGTATGTGGTGAAAGTGTATTTATTATATACTGGGATTATCTGTATATTATATGGAGGTCTTTTGTAGTTCCTGTATTTCGTTTGTCCTTTTGAATATAAGCATGGAATGAAGAGGTGTCTTCAGTTACCTGTCTACTGCAATGCCTAGACCTTTTTCTTGAGTGGTTACAGTACAGGTGGAATCCATTATGTTTACCAGTAACTGAAGGAATTCCTTCCAATCGGCACTGTCATTCATTTATCAGCATTTGGCTTCTTCTGTCTGTATTGCGAGTTAGCCTACTTTCACCAGCCCTTGGAGCTTTCTGTGTTCATACATAGTCCTAAGTGAACTTTGCAAAAAACTTTGTTAATCTGCAAATGTTGCCAATGCACAACATCGTACTTATTTCTCCAGTTATTCTAAAGCAGAGATATTCCTCCCTAAAGTGAAGTAGTAGCATTTCATTCTGTAGTAGTTGCCTTCCTCTGTATCCTTTGTGAGATGTACCTGATCATCATGATAGCAGCACAATTTCTTTTAGGTTTTCTTGGAGATGGTGTAGAAGGTGCTTACAGGACATACAGAGTTTAGCATCTTTCTCCTCTTGTTTCTTTTCCTAGTTTCTTCATACCTTGAGTTCAATTGCCACAAGTCACTGTTAAAAAAAATAAGTCTCAGAGGCACGTACATCTTTCCTTGCTTCTGAAGACCTGCAAACAGCAGGGGCACAGGCAGAAAGAAAGTTCTGTTACTGGACCCCGGGACAATTCTCAACAGCTAGGTTGATATTTACCAGCAGTATCTACAAGGGAACTTGCTTGCTTTAGTTGTATGCAGGCCTCACATGGATGAACTCTACTTTTAAACCCAGGTTCAGCACTTGCACCTATTCCAGCTCCTTTATGTAGTCCTCACATGTAATGGCCATTGACCTCAAGGTTCTACAAGCAGCAGTCTTCATGATTTGTCTTTTGTTTTTTCCTGAGGTCTTCAGCCTTCCTCCACTCCCTCCAAAACACAGCTGCCATAGGTAACTCTGCCAAGTTCCCTGTAAGACCATACTAGCCATCCTCCTCTTCCATCTTTTCCTCTGCACTTTCCTCTTTAACCCCAATCAGCAAACACAAGCACTGAAATTGTCATATCTGACATGCTTAGAGCTGATCATCTGCCTTGGTGTCTAAACAAAAGCCTTCTTTTTTCCTTTGCTCTTCCTCTTTCTCAGAATTTGGAGTGCTGGCTCCTCATTCTACCACAAATGCCACCAGACTTACACTAAGAAATACTACAACTGGGCTTGATTCTACCCCTTCCCACAGCACTACTTCAGATTGCCTTGTTGTGCCTTCAGAAGTGGTCAATTTCAAATGCTTCTGAGAAAGATGCGAGAAGCCCTGCACTTGTCAACTAAATATATTGTGCACCTGTCTTGGACATTAGGTTTCATTCTTATCTCTAATAGCCAGAGACTGACTTATGCTTCAAAGTCTAACGTTTAATATTCCAGGGTACTCAGATCAATTAGAACTCTGCATATTCTTGACGTACATAGGAATGTTTAATTCCTTTTTAACTTTTAGGCTCAATGACCTTTTTTATCTACAGCCTAATTACAAGGTACGTGAGAAGTAAGAAAGAGAATTATTTAAGAAATTACCATCATTTAATTGCTTTGAATGAAATTCAAATTCCTGCTTTATCCTCCCTATAACACTTTTTAGTCTTCTGTGTTCTTTCCTAAGTTAATCACAATTTATCTTCCAAATTTGTCTTCAGAGAAGATGCTTTCCATGCTCTGGGTCATTCCTATAGCCTTCCCTGAACATCTTCTGAAGAGGGCCTTTGAAAAACTTCCTCTGAAAAACAGATATAAGGTATATGCACTTGTTTTCCCATTTTGTCAGCACACTTAGGTGATAAGGAGCATGACTTCCACATAATTGTGCCAGTCAGATCAAAGGTCCATCTAACTAGTGTCATGCTTCTGGCAGTGGTCAGTAATAGGTGCTAAGAGAAAGGATGTATAAAAATATAAAAGATTATATTTCCTTCTGCTGAAACTCTTCCAGATTAAAGACATCAGGGATTGAGACAATCTGGAACCTATTAATTCTTTCGGCATCTAAAAATTCCTTTGACAATTAGTTTAATGATTTAGTAAATGTGAAAATGTACATCTATCTGTTTAATTCTCCTGTCTGATAATTCTGTTTGACACATTCTAGTTGTTATCTTAAGAGTTACACTTCATAATCATTCTCTAATCAGGATTTTATGTACATTTATCATGTTTTCTTTCCCTTCTATATTTATTCCAGGGTGAGTAGTCTATTATATGTGATGTCTCTTCAAATAAAATCTACCCCCTACCTCTTATCCTTGTTACATTTCTATATGTTTTTCTGTGACTGCATATTATATTTGAAATGGGATACAGAGGCTTTATTCTTTGTAACTAGGTGAGGGTTTTTTATTTTCCTGGGAATCTCATTGATCCATAATTTGTATCTTTAATAGTGTAATAAAGTTCCCTGTAATTCATCTTACATCAATGCCTATTTGTTTGTCAAATTCTCACACAGTTCTTCTAATTTCCATTTTATATTTTACTTTCCATAAGTATCCTTTATGAAGGCATGCAAATGGGAGGTTTGCTTTTCACAGACACAAAAGTCTTCTAGTGTTAATTATCAATTGTAGTTCACACGTTGCTTTTAGCTTTAGCCCTGAGGCAGGTAGCAGCTGTCTAGGATGGCAGACTGGTGGGGAGAGCAAAATAGCTGTAGAAAGAGTCTGTACTTGGCACCATCCACACTGAAGCCTTCGGAGTATCAAGATCAACTGAATTCTTCAGTCACAGTAGTAACACTCCATGGCATCATGTGAACCTCAAGAGGTTCGACAAGGCCAAGTGCAAGGTTCTTCACCTGGGTAGGGGCAACAGGCTGGGGGATGAATGGATTGAGAGCAGCCCTGAGGAGAAAAAGTGATACTGATGGATGAAAAACTGCCCATGAATTGGCAGTGTGTGCTTGCAGCCCAGAAAGCCAATTGCAGCCTGGGCTACATAAAAATAAGCATGGCCAGCAGGTCGAGGGAGATGATATTTTACAAAGAGGGTGTTGAGACATTGGAACGGGTTGCTCAGAGAAGTTGTGGATGCTCCATTATTGGAAGTGTTCAGGGTTGGATGGGGCATTGAGCACTTCGATCTAGCTGAATGTGTCCCTGCTCGTTGTATGGGAGTTGGAGTAGATGATCTTTAAGGTGCCTTCCAACACAGACCATGCTGTAATTCTATGATCAATGCTTACCAAGCCCATTTTCTGACCTGCTTCTTGCCCACCAGGAGAGAGTGATCACAAAAACCAGGCGTGCCACGCAGCTGCTATAGGGTTTACAGGTTCACAGATTCTTCATGGGGACTGTGGGCAGAGAAACGTGCAGAGTGGTGCTGGGCACACAAGACTCTGGTTCTTGGTTATGGGAACAAGAAGCTTGATTAGTTTCCATGCTCTGAACTGTTTAAGGACCTCAAATTAGATACTATGAACTGCCATCTGGACTGAGAAACTAGGGAGGTGAGCTAATGAGCTGCATGTCCCATATTGTGCAGAAAGAATATTTCTACAAAATTGAATTTTAAGAACTCCATGAATAATAGCCTTGAGTGGTATTCTCAGGCTGGAAAAAAAATTTACATAAAAAATGTAAATACAGCTTTAAAAAAATAGTTTTAATTATCTATGAGCTAAATGCCTCAATGAATGCCTTACTTCTTATTGTTTTGTGACTTCCCTCTGAAGTGAGGTAACAGTTGTTTACCTTAAGGACACACTGCTATTTTGAAGTATTTTATTTCTACTGTATCTAAACAGAACTCTGACTATTCTAGGATTCAAAAACAATTTCTACTTGTTAATTACCACAATCTTATTCTTTATTCTATATTTTAACTACTGTTACATGCTCTGTATCAATATTAATCTCCTTTTCTCAAAATCCTGAAATAGTACTTTTGTCTCTCAATATAAAGGTCAGCTTCATAGGTCATTTTAAAAATCAGTACATCTCAAATTGCCTGAACTAGAGCTTGTGAAGTCAGTGGAAAGTAATACAGCCCACTGCTGTCTACTCTTTGTCATTTCTGGAAAGGTTTGAAGTTATTTAATGTATGGAAATTTTGCAAAAGAGTAGCCTTTCTTAAAATCTAGGTGAAGTTAAAAAACTTGCTCCACAAAACAACAGAATGAAGTAATCACCAGGGTCATGGAGGAGGGCAGGCAAGTTCTGCTCATGCCACTGAGAAATGTGTTGAGGAAATGCACAATGTGCAAACTTACCCAGTTGTTTGTACTTTTTGTAGCTCACACATGACGAAGAAGCTAATGATCATGATCATGAGCGTATTTCAGCCTTTCATCCTATGCCTTTTTATCTAAAGATGGGATCCCCAAGACGTCACCTTCCCCAAACCGTGGAGAGCACAGAGCACGTATTTATAGAGATCGTCTCAGTGCAACGTTTTCAGGTGCATCAGTCTGTAAAGCCACCACTTCTTCAGCACATCTAGTGGACTCACTGGGCATGCAGTTTGCTTCTCACTTTCAAACAATCAATGTAAGTACATCTGTTCCATGGGCTGCAAAAAGCAAGAGTAGCTCTGTGTCTGCTGGCTTTGGGTCAGGATTGCAGCCCTGATGTAATGACTGTGCTCGTATCATCCTTTCAGTAACAGTTGTCACAAGCAGGGGAAGCTGAGTACTTTGAGACATGCTGTTGCTTCTGGAAGACCAGTTTAGTCAGAGCAGACTGGTTCTTTCAGGTGAAATTCCATTAATTCACTTCTAAGTCCTGGATGCACAAAATGTGGGGTAACTATTTGACTGCTTTGGAGAGTGAACTGGGTCATCCCCTTGAGTGAAGAGAATGAGTGAAGGGTGGAAGGCTTTATCTTCTCCATTGGGGGCTACAAGGTTTCGAAACATACCCCAAGGCTAATGACAACATCCACTTAGTTGAGAATTACCTAAGAAACTAAACTTGAGAAACTCACTTAGCCAGTGGAGGAATAAGGGGAAGAGTGGTTATCCCCCAGGTGCTTTGTAACTATCCATCCTATAATACAAAGCCATGCAAACAGCGTGAAAGAATAAGGAACTCAACTAGCACAACAATTGCAACCACAAGCTGGGCCTGCTACTGAACTAAATTGGGCTTTGTAGACTGTGAAAGTGGATTGTGTTAGCAAACGTGGTGGTGACATGTAGATTTTTCTTGCAGGTTTGGGGGGTTACACTAGACAGAGGTATAAATGTTGCAGAAGGAGAAAAGCACAGGAGTTATTGCTGGGCATGAAAAATAAAGCTACAAATTTTAGCACAACTGTGCACATTTGAGGCATGTATCATTTTCTGCTTAAAGTGGGATATCTTTGAACAGTAAGAAGTAGGTATGTTAGGGTCTGTAAGTACCATAGGAAGTATCTTCTATTTTCATTTGCCCAAGAGAGAAGAGAATGTCATTGTAAATTAACCAGATTTTTGAGCTCAGGCTGTCCCAGATGCTCGATTTGTATTTCAGCTCCTTTTAACCCATGACTACATAGCTGAAGCTACTAGGAGTTGCATGTCACATACTTTCTAAGCAGTGTAATTCAGTCTTTGGTTAGGTCTGAATCTCTCCCTGCCCATCTAGAATACAGAGTAAGTGTGAAGAGAATTAAAGGCTCATATTAAAGTCTTGGAAATAGAACTAATAAATATAAAAGCTGGGAAAAAAATCTGTGCAAAAGTAAATTAACATGATTAGCATAGCATCTTTAAACTTTCTTTTTTTTAATTGAAACAAGTCCAGAATTAAAGCCACTTAAGGCTTATCTTCAGGCCAGACTGACTGGAAAATGTTTCAATTTCAATAAACCACTGTTTGGTTTAGTCTAAAACTGGTTGGACATGAAAAACTTCAACAAAACCTCATTTAAATATAGTAATGCCCAATTTCGGTAGTGTAACATGTATAAACAAGATGTCCACCAGTTTAGCTGGCAATTTTAAAAGGTTTCCACTGAATGTTCTGCAATCCTCTAAAGCATTTGAGAATCACAAATACTCTGCTCTTATTTTGTCTGCTATTTAGAGAATAAATGTAGCTTACTTTCTACAGTTATTTTATGCTAGTAGTTTTTATTCCTGCTCCAGTGTGGTTGGCACAGTAAAGCTTTTGCTCAGAGCTCACCTGGGCTTTTTTATTCACTTGGCTACTGATTGTGCTTTTGACCTTGCTGGGGATTTACTGGTGCAAAACTACAACATAATTTGGTTTCGTGCTGGACCAGAATTTGATGTAATGTTTGTAACAGTTGCATTCCATTTGTATCATTACAGATTATTTTTAGGGGCAAAGTATGTGTGCACATTTGAAAATTGGCTTTCTGGACACTAGTTAGACAGGAAATATTGCTGGTGGGAATAAAATCAGGATTTAAGTGGAATATTAGTGAAGTATCTGCTGGTTTTTAAATTTTTTTTGTTTCCTCTAATATTAATAAGAATTACTGTATATTTTCAAATGTGTCATTTCAGCTTTCAGTATCTCATTTTACAGTATTAGATGGACAAAACTGCATTCACGTCAGAGTTTGGATTTTACACACAAATGTCATTCATACTATGAAAAATGCATGTGAAAATCACAGATTTGCTAAAACTGAAGAAAGCGAAAGACAGGTTGCTACTCATCATGGGAGTTACACCAGTGAAGGATTTGGTTCAGAGGCTGAGTTCTGATTACTCAAAGCAATTTGGCTTCTCTAAAGTGGTGAAACAGACAATATGACTGCAATAGGGCATCAGTTTTCAGTTTGGTTCATTCAAATCATTTCTTTACCAGAAGCGCAGGAAGTTTGCCATAAAAATGGTCAAACCAGGAATCTATTGTTCTAATGTTTATATAGTAAAAAAAAACCCATGCAGAAACTTTCCAGCCATTCTATCCCACTTTGTCAACTATTCTAAAGTCTTGCAAAGACAGTGTGATATGAAATGTTTCATTTACAATAAAATGTTCCCAGAGGAATTCTGAGGGCATAAGCCACATTTGCGAAAATTGCAATGACTCAAGTGACCTCTTCTTCTGACAACTGCAGTTTTAAGCCTCTACTGCTCTGATCTGTAATCAAGATAGGGAAAAAGAAACAGTGATGTGGGCAACACAGACAGGACTGGATTGCTTCAGAATATGGTATCTGTTTTCTTGGTTGACCTGTAAGTCTGACAGTTGTAAGAGTAGTAAGAAAACTCCAAGGACATTTTCTTTCTCTTAAATTTATTCAGTTGTACAACTGTTTCAAGTTGGTAATTTACTTACAGGATAGTTTGTGTTGCACCAGTCTAAGGGCAGTCCTGCCCCTCTCGAATCATAGCACTAAATAGCTAGATGGGTTTTCAAGAGATTAGTGGTCCATTCTCCTACACTGAGCTGGTCAGCTGTATCCTAGACCATCCTCAATAAGGAAATGCCTAATCTGTTAAAACTTCCAGCCTTCCTAGTCTGTGGCCTGCCAAGCTAACCTATTTTGGTGTTTAACAATCCTTTAAGTTGGAAAGCATTTTCCTAATGTCTATGCCATAAATTACACCCGCTATTTCTTGGTTTTCCTCTTGTGGCCATGAATAAGGGTAAACCATCTGCTTTTCATTTAAGGAAAGATTGTTTCATTTTTTTAAAAATCTACAGTTATTTAAATATATTTTTGATATTACAAAATGCAATAATCATAGAATCATAGAATCATCAGGTTGGAAGAGACCCACCGGATCATCGAGTCCAATCATTCCTATCAAACACTAAACCATGCCCCTCAGCACCTCGTCCACCCGTGCCTTAAACACCTCCAGGGAAGGATACTTCCTGGTAGGATGAGGATTTGCTGTATTGGACCTAGTTAGTGATCTGTAGCCTCACTCTCCTTTTTCTGTTCCAGCCTGGAGGTGTTTCTCTGCAATAAGAGAAACCCTTCCTTCTGCTGGCTGAATGCCTGCATCTATGAGCACTGATGTAGCATTGAGTAAATTCAGTAACATCTTGCCCTGCTCTGACATTTTTTGCCTGTCAGGCAGGCGTAGCAAGGACCAGGGGTGTTGGCAAATACCTGCATTCAGTGAATTGGTCTCAGGCATAAATTTTATTCCACAAACATCATAATCCCTCTACACGGGCCTAACCTCCAAAAGAGCAGTTCCTGCCATTGCTCAAAACTATGGAATCCTGTAAGACCACAGCAACAGCATCGCAGATCAGGACAAAATTTGTTTCTATGTTTTAACCTCTTTAAAATAGTTGTAAACTCTAAAAGCCAAATTATGTATTATGTAAAGCTGGATAAATTGAGTTCTGCTGAGTTAATCCTGAGTAACACTGCTGCCCATGAAAACAAGTTTGACCTCAATGCATATGACAGACAGGATCAATGAATTTAACATATTTCCTGTATTTCAGAAACATGAAAAGTTGTATAAATCATAAAAATTAATTTCTCTATGTAATGTGATTTTACTTGACAATGGAAAAAAACATTTGCCCCTGTGACTTAGATTTGGTGCCAATGTTAAGTTCCAAACTGTAGCTCTGCAGAGTGACTGTGGTCATCCTGCTCTTACTCCAGGCTCTGTAGAGGGAACTTAGTGGAAGCACATTAAATCGAGATAATAAAAAGCTCAGGATACTAAAAGCTTAAGAGCAACTCAGCAGAACAAAGCTAACTCCAATGAATAACAAGTACATTTCATCAGGTCCCTTTACATCTGTCCCTCTCAGTGCTTTGAAACAGGGTTATCTCATACACAGACTGTGCAATAGATCTGTGTTATTTAAAGGTGCATTTATGGGGCCTACAAACAAACTCAGGCTGTCCAGAATTTCAGGAATAATTAAAAAAAAAGGTTTGGGGTTTTTTACCTCATGGTTACAGAAAAATCTCCAACGTGAGCCATTTTATCCAGGCTGCAGAAATGATGCCGCATTGTTTTATTCAATTTGCAGAGATACCAGATATCCTCAAAATGTGAATACTACTGCCTTTCTTTAGGTCTCATAATGGTATAATGCTTTATAATAATTCTGTAGCAGTACCACGTAACTGCTTAAATGCTGGCCAGATTCTGCCTCTGATCATTGTACAAATCTTCCTCCAGTACTAATTGAGAAGTGATTAGGGCAGGTGTAACATGCAGACTTGGGAATTCTGTATTCCCTTAGTCTTTCTGCAGCTTCAAACACGCCTGCTAAGATCCAACATCATATTCCTGACTGCGAACCATCCAGGCAACACAGTCTTACTCAGTGGTTTCAGACGGTTACACACAAACCTAAGTATTGTGTTTAAAATTCAGTGGGATCTTTCCAGAAAATTAAAGTGAAAGGGTATTTCCATGTGAGTTAGAAGAACAGAAGCAACATAAAAGTGGAAATAAGGTCCAGGGAGGTTCTCCTCCCTCAGCACTCGGCACTGGTGAGACCGCTCCTCGAATCCTGTGTTCAGTTCTGGGCCCCTCACCACAAGAAGGATGTTGAGGCTCTGGAGCGAGTCCAGAGAAGAGCAACAAAGCTGGTGAAGGGGCTGGAGAACAGGTCGTACGAGGAGCGGATGAGAGAGCTGGGGTTGTTTAGCCTGGAGAAGAGGAGGCTGAGGGGAGACCTTATTGCTCTCTACAACTACCTGAAAGGAGGTTGTAGAGAGGAGGGTGCTGGCCTCTTCTCCCAAGTGACAGGGGACAGGACAAGAGGGAATGGCCTCAAGCTCTGCCAGGGGAGATTTAGGCTGAACATTAGGAAAAAAATTTTCACAGAAAGGGTCATTGGGCACTGGCAGAGGCTGCCCAGGGAGGTGGTTGAGTCACCTTCCCTGGAGGTGTTTAAGGCACGGGTGGATGAGGTGCTAAGGGGCATGGTTTAGTGTTTGATAGGAACGGTTGGACTCAATGATCCGGTGGGTCTCTTCCAACCTGATGATTCTATGATTCTATGATCTTCTACTCAGTACTGTGGTGGAAAACCCAAGCATTCTGTTTCCCAGTATAACTTCGCAGTGCTGATTTTCATGCAAAAAACTCACTGCTTAGAGTGCTAATGTGTCTTTTCTATAATTTGTAAGACATGTTTAACTGATTTATTATACTCTTTAGTAGGTGCAATAGCAATGTATTGCCTACAAAAAATTGCATTTTCAAAATGTAGTCTTTCTAATGTATGCGCCATTGTTCTGGCACTTTGAATTGCATGTAAAAATTAGAATGAAATTTTGCATTGTAAATTGGCTTTTAATGTGCAAATTATAGTGTATGAATGAAATTTTTGAGTCTAAACATTGGGAAAATAGACATAAAATGCATTTTTTTTAAAGAGCTGGTAATGATTATGTGGAATATGCAAAAAAAAAAAAAAGTAAGAAAAGGAGGAAGCATAGAGAAGATGTCAGCCTGGACAGTTTTGTCACCTCTTATTTCCATTTTCATAAATAAAGTGCATGATCAGCTTTTCTTTTCCTTACTTTGAAGCAGCATTTTTGATAGTTACAGTTAGGTATTTACTGTCTAGGGCAGAATTGGTCCTCTGCAGTCCTAGATTTAACCTGTTACTTTCTATTAAACTTTTCCTTAGTAAAGAACTTGAGATTTGGTTCTCCCAAAACATGGCAGAGATTTGATGGGAAAAATTCCTTCTGCTTGAACTGGGCTTTGCTTCTCAAAACAAAGAAGCAATGGGATGCTATAGCTTTATTCTCAGCTCTCTACAGTCAGTAGGAAATCTACAGAACAGCATCAGCCTCCCAGGAAACAGAACCAGTAATAAGTATGTTTTGAGAAAAATTTTGATTGCAAATATTTCTTTGCATCAAATATACAGTCACCAAGCAATCCAAATGCAGTTGAGCTCTCTGGGGTTGCAAAAATACTCAAACGGGCTTTTAAGTTCCAATTGGCCTTCAAGCCTATCTCTACTCTTAAACTTGTCTTTGGAGCTCTGCAAATGCATTATATTAATTTTTTATTAAAGTTCTCTCTACTTATTGTGCACTTAGTACAAAAAATTAAAAGCTGTTTAAATAATATAACTATAGACATCTGAATTATAATCAAATATTAATAATCTCCTTGTTTACTTTTGCCATTGATAGTGGGCAGGGAAATTAAGCCTTCCAGATACCCTTGTAGAACAGAAAGGCCACATGAGGAGGAAGTCCTTGTATATGTATGGTAGAAACCATACAAAGTAATACTAAAATGTAGCGATCTTATTCAGACTGATATGTTGGAAAAAAATCAACAAAGTCTCTGTATGTGATGCAGTGTTTCAAAAAGTTGTTAGATTAGCTAGAGGAAAATGGGCAAGATTCACGCAGTGTTTATAGTATACTTTTGTTTTCAAGTATTTTAAAAGCTTGAGTCCATCCCCAAAGTCTTTGTAAGAAACTGAGGTACCATATAACAAAAGAGAATTCTCTTCAGGGTTCTTGGCTTCACAATGAAGGATGTTATGAGCACTGTCTGAAAGGATCTGTAGTGAGATGGATACTACTCAATCAATTAGCCACAACAGCTCCTGGATAGACAGAGAAGAACCCAGTGACAAGTTTGGAAATGGTAAAGAATTATTCAAGATAGTCAAGTCTAGGGATGACAGCTGAAAATTCCAAACGTTGAACAGCTGGAATAGCTTCTTTATGAAGAAAGACAAAATGGATTTGGACTGATCAGTTTACAGAAGAAAATTTAAGGAGATATTTGAGAGAGAGCTCTGAACTTGCGAATGCAATGAAGAGCCTTTCGTCATTTTCCATGATGCAAGGAAGTACAAGGAATCAAATGAAATCCTACCAGGCAACCATTTTAAATGAACAAAGGGATGTAGTTTTTCACATAAAATATAATTATGTTGTGGAACTCAATACCACAGAATGTTTTGGACATGAAATATACAGTGTGAAGAACAGGAGCTGATAAATTTGCAGATACTGTTGGTAACGGTAGCACAGGACAGTCAATATATAAACTCTAGACAAGGAACTCCCTCAGCTGCTATGTGCCAGTGCCTGTGGAGGAGCAGCCTGTGGATGTGTCCTCTCTTGCATTCATTCTCCTAGCATCCATGACAAAAAAGTTGCAGTAATTTTTTGTTGACATTTTGGAAAGAAACACAGTTAATCGAGTTTGCTGAAATTCAGTCTTTGACCTCAGTGCACATCAAATACCACTGCAAAAAACTGAGAGGTGTAAAAATAGACAAATTATTAATGTCAGGGTTTTCAGCGAATATTACCGGGAGACCAGTACATATAGACAGCCCACCAGTTGAATTTGAGAAGAAAGGGACATGGGGAATGATTTTAATTTGTGTTGCTAGTAGCTACATGCATATTAGTGTGTCAGGTACATTCAGCAGACTTATGTTTTCTACACTCAATTCCTAATCCTTAGAATGTTATCCTATTTCAAATGATGTTATTGGAAAAATTCTTCTTCTGTTGAAATATTTTACTTGATAGCAAAATTGACCTGAATATGTTATGTCCACTTGTCTCACAAACGTAAAAGTGTAGAGAGTAAAGCTGGCTTTTTAAAGATTGGGTCATGACTGTTTTGTATTCAACTTTAGTAGAAAATAAAGCCTTAGTGAGTTGAAATCTATATTTAGTAACCACCTACCATAATTGATTGCAAAAGATAAACTCAAAAGGTGACAAGAAAATAGTAACTGAAAACATATTATCATGAACCTTTCTGAAAGGTAGGTTCTCCTATCAGAAACAACCCAGATCACTAGTAGGTCAAAATTAAGAAGTTTGCATTAGACAAGCATGTGATGAGCAATGTGCACAAAAATAACAGCAAAAGGAGAGAGGGGCTTAAGTAGTTGGCATTCACAGGCCATAATCTACACCCAACTAAGTTATGAAGTAATACTATTAAAAAATAATTACCTGACCTTCAGAAAGCTATTTTAAAACCCCAAGGTTTTGAGACAGATGCTTCACAGTTTTTAATACAGAAGCCAAAATTATTTTAAAATATTAAAGTTTCTGTATGCATTTTTTGCCATGATGGAGTATGATGTTTATGAGATCGATTTTGTTTCTGCCCTTGCAAACTATTACTATATTTTCTTGTGGCTGCAGCACAAAGAAGAGATTCAGAATTCAGCAGCTATTCATATACTCCAAAAGAACCACCAAAGATGGTGCCAACTAGACTCCAGAAGTTCTACCATCAATTCCCTGTATCCTTTTTCCTGTGGTTGAGCCAAATGAGTGTTCTTGCTGGCTGCCTCCATTCTTCTTCACAGAGCATGTGGAACAAGAAGTCTAAGCAAGGTTTATCTCCTTCAGCAGAAATACTGTAGACAAAAGGCTGCAAACATCTGCTCCCACATTGGCCTCTGGACCCTGGTAGGATGTTGGTTGCATAGGAACTTCCTGCAGGAACTGTATTGCAGTTTCTGTTGAGGGTGTCTGCAATCAACATGTGTTGTTATTTGGGACATCTTTCAGCTTAAAATATGGCTCTTCTTAAACTGTAAACTATGCTGTTCATTACTGATGAATTACATTTGCTTAAGTCTTTAGGAGATGACATGAGAAGAATCTATAATAAATATCTATATCCATATCTTCCTTTAAGAAAAGCCAAACAGCTGAAATCAATGGAAGCTCCAGCTTTTTGGTGATTGACTGCTTCTGCTGAGTGCTGAAAGCAGAATATGAGCTGGAAATCCTGACAATTCCTGAACACATGGAAAACAAGGAGAGATGCTACAGGTTTATAAGCTGCTTCATGAGCAGCCCTTGGATCAGCCTTGAGGCAGAAGTGGAGCAAATGGAGAACACTGATGCTGTGTTAGCAGAATTACACTCAAGCAGAAAATGAATTATTTCACATTGTCACTAGATGTCAGAAAGTTTATCTGTGGTCTTTCAGCAACACTCAAAAGCACCAGCCTCCCCTCAATATAAAGGCACATTAATAACAGCAAGAAAACTCTCCATGTTTGGTTGTGAGACACGTGGAAATCATAATGCGCCTATATTAGGAAAAAATTCTTCACAGAAAGGGTCACATTAGGAAAAAATTCTTCACAGAAAGGGTCATTGGGCACTGGAACAGGCTGCCCAGGGAGGTGGTTGAGTCACCTTCCCTGGAGGTGTTTAAGGCACGGGTGGGCGAGGTGCTAAGGGGCATGGTTTGATAGGAACGGTTGGACTCAATGATCCGGTGGGTCTCTTCCAACCTGTTTATTCTATGATTCTATGATTCTATGATTCTATGATTCTATGATTCTATGATTCTATGATACAAGAACTTCGAAGTCATACACAATGATAGGAACAGCAAGGACAACAGTCTAGGCAAACTCTGGAGAGGTGAATTGTATAAACTATTCCTAGAAAATATTCTTGAGGAAAGTTTGGTATCGCCACTGAAAGTGAGAAAACTTACAAGATGGAAAAATACAGCTTGTAAACTAATGTAAGCCTGAAGACTTACATTACATTTTGACAAACAGGTCTTACTATATTTCAGAGTACGATAAGATGTGAAAGATGTTAAACCAAGGAGAAAAAAAGGTAAAAATACACTTGTTATAATCTACAAATAAGCTATCAGACACAGGGAGCAGCAATGCTATGCTTTTAATGAAACAAAAATACTTCTGGATGACTGGTAGAAAACTTTATCAATTTTTACTGACATCAGAAATAAAACCAGAGAATTGACTTGAATGGACTAGTCCTAAAATCAAAGGAAACAGTTCTTCTGAGGAAAACGAGTTGATTTGGGGAAAGTCCCACAGAGCTCATGCTGGTATTATGCTGACCAAAGAATGTACAAGAATAATAATAAAAAAATTCCAATACAAGGCAGAAACAGAAGAAATTATTTTTTCACTGTACAGAGAATATTAAGGATAAACTCGCAATAAGCCTGTGTTTACTTGTGAGGCAGCTAGTGGAGCCTGGAAGCATTTGGTAATGGAATTATCTGAACACAGAATTGACCAGTACTTGCTCAGAGTTGACTATTGCACTAGTTTTATTAAAGAAATTCAATTAAGTAATTTTTTAGTCAGCAAGGATATGAGGACAAGCACTAGCCAACAACTATCTATGATAAAGTAATTTCAGATAACAGAACACATTAAATATCTCAGGAATTTAAAATATTTGAAGGGTATGGAGGTTTCATTGGCACACTTGCAGCCTGTATTATTCTGAGGTCAATGGACTTTGAAAACTATGTCGAAACAGCAAAGCAAACACTAAAGCAAATGAAGATGATTAAGACCCTATCTTGCCTTGGTTCACTGCAAAGCCACACCTCTGCCTTTGAGAGCCTCATTCACATCTGTAACACAGACCAGGAAGATGAGTTTGGCACAAACGCAGACATTTGAGGGTGTTCTCATGAACTCAACCACCTCCCATTATGAGGGAGCAACTTGTGATGACAAAAATTATGAAAGAAAAGTAACTAACAGATGTTTAGATCCTACCGCCATGCAGAGAAAAAGAGGCAGCTCATTTGCAGACAATGAAAGCAAGAACCACCAAATGATATAAAACCTATCTTTCAAGTCAGAGAAGCCACATTCACTCCAGATAAAAGATGACATTCCAAGTAGGACTATCATCTTTCTGGTTTCTCATTAATATATTTTCTTGCTCACTTAGAAATTTTGTCTGGCACAATATAGAGGAATTCTGTATTTATTTAAGATTTCCAGGTGTGCAGCAGCCCTGTTCTGGGTAATTCTGATGGTTTTGTAATGACAATGAGCATGCACAGTTGTGAATGTAGGTTTAACCTAGTTTTGGAAACCCTGGACATTCACAACACATTAGAGATTGTGGTTCTGTGTGTACAGTAAGTTTGATATTTCCCCCGAAAGTGCAGCTGTGTGTGCACAGTGTGATGAAAATTCCCAGAAATTCCAGGCTCGTTCTTCAGGTCCAACACAGAGGCTTTTATTGTGCACAGTGACAGTGCATAACATCAGTTCAAACCTGAATAATAGCAATACAGGTAAGATCAGATTTTCATCTAGCTCTGTACCTTGTCTCCAATAGTGATCACCAAGTGAGTGCCTGGAGATTATAAGAACCCTCCAGAGACCCTTCCCAAAATATTTTTTGAGTACCTAGTGGTCAGTTACTCTAGGGCTTCTTAGACAAGATGTTGTGGGTTTGTATTGAATAACCTTGGGTGTCCTTTTCTTCCATGAATCTACCGAATTCTTTTTTGAATTCAGGTAGCGCACACAGCTCCTAAGGCAGAATACTTAACAGTTTGCTGTATTCATGGGTTAAAGCTGTGTTTCATTTTAGCCTTTACCTCTATTACACAAATCCAGTGAATCCAACAGTCACAGTATTGTGAAACTAGTGGAACCAAATAAACAGGCTTCTAATCTGCTCAGCAAAATTCACCAATCTTGAAAAGCCTGATCTAAGGTTAAGCTCAAATCTAGATGCTGCCTGAACTTGTTTTATCCTTGTGTCATTTTAAACAAAACATGAATGGTCATCTTCTCTACCACTTACAGAAATGGAGATCCACACAGGAGAGCAAACACTTAGCAGGATTTTTATTAAGAGGCTTCTCAAACGTGATGATCCCAGCAGCACTGCTCAACCCGTGCCATGGCATGAACGGAGCTCCAACTGCCTCACTGCATCCATTCAATACACCCCCCTATAAAAGATGTCTCAGAGAAGCCATTGCTAAACTGAGTCCTTGTTAGCCTGAAACCAGTTTTTAAGGAGGATTCCAGGGCAGATCTTCAATACTCTGAACTAAAAACCTGTACTGGTTAAACCAGAAGAAACAATAATAAACAATAGAATTAGTAGACATCAGGATAAATACAGTACAATGAAGAAGAGTCAACATGGCTTTTGTAAAGGGAAGTCGAGCTTCACTAATCTACCAAAGTCCTCTGACAGAGTCAATAAAACATGTTGGCAACACAGATCTGTTTGATACCATCTGTCTGGATTTCCAGAAGGAGCTCAGAAAGTTACCTCCCTCGAGGCTCTTAAGGAAGATAATCAGACGTGAAGAAATGTTCAGAAGATAGGAAGAAGGGAGAGGAACTAATGGTTGCCTTTCACAGTAGAAGGACATCACATTGGAGTCCCACGTGGCTCTTTGCTGAAGTGTGCATTGCTCAACACGCATCACAAGTGATCAGAAAACAGTGTTGAAAAGGGGTGAAAATGTTTGCTGATGACATTGAATTAGTCACAGTGATACAGACTGTAGCTGGTTGCAGACTTGCAGAAGAACCTTCTACCACAAAATGACTAGGCAATAAAAATTAATTGTTGAGAAATGTAAAATGAAGGCAAATAATGCTACACATCACTACAAAAGGAATCAGGAACAGAAAACATCCTTTTGCTGCTGTATAAATACATGACACATCCACATCTTCAATGTTTATTGCTACACATTCATCTGAAGACAGGTATAGAAGTACTGTAAAAGATACAGATATGTGCAGCAAGTATGGTTAAATAAATGGAGTGGTTACAGGATGACAAGCAATAAAACAGATGAAGGTTTTTTTTGTGAAGAGCACTAAGGAAACATAGAGCAATAAAATCAGGAGAGGCTTGGACAAGGTGAGTAGAAAATACCTACTCCTTTCAATCCCAAATCTGGAAGAACGAAATGAAACCAGAAGATGCCAGCTTCCAGGTGAACAGAAGGAGCTACGTGTTCACTCATTACATAATTAACCAGTAGAAGTTCTGCCAGGACCTTGTGGAAGTAAAAAAGCAAGTGGTTTACTATCTTACAGACTCTTGTGTTCTTGGTTGTTTGAGAGAAAAATAATGCAATCCAATGAGTTTCTAATGGATTCTGCAGGTATTTCCGGTAAGACAGCCTCCTTTACACATACATAACAGATCTAATTTATTAGATGTTTGTCAATTATGTATCTTACTCTGGGAGACTTCCTGGACACTTCTTCAGCAGATATATCTGCCCAAAACACTGACACCACAGTCACTTCTAAAAAATATCAAGAGTCCAGACAGCATGTCTATCACAGGGCACGTGCTGTAACTTCAAAAAACATTAATGAAATAGATTTGCCCCGATTCATTTTGTACATTGCTTGTGATTATTGCCATCACAAATTAGAAGCACTCAAGTGTGTTCTCCATCATGCAGACTTTCAATTTGGCTTGATGCTGTCTCTAATGAAAGGCACAAATTATCTTGTGACTCTGCCTACACACTTATGTCATCTTTCTCTTGCCTGAAATTAATTATTTTCATCCAGTTAAATTCTTTGACACCTACTGCTTTGAAAATGCTTAGTATGTTATAATACCTAACGATGATTTATATCTTGCTTGTTTAGTGTGTGAGATCACATCAAGAGGGGAGGGAAAGCCATCCTCAATTTGTAAACACGAACTCCCTGGACAGTACAACCATCCAGATGGCAGTGAGTGCGAAGTTTGCATCTTGATTGAGATTGTTAATATTGATGTGAACACAACAAAAAACCACACAGGCTGGCAGAAAACTGCATACTGACTATGCATGTGGCAATGTAGCAGGTACATAATTTATTCCAACTATATAGAACATGTTGCACTTAGAAAACATAACCAAGTATAATGGTTTCTGTCTCTAATCAGACAGAATTTCTTTTGTGATGAAAGGAAATCACGGTGTTCCTCACTTGTGGAAAGTATAAATTGGTACAACAACCAGTAAGGAAAAAGCAGTGAGTTGTTTCCAAGTTAAGTAAATAACTGTAAAACACATATACTATCAACACTGCAACCAAGTCATGTTAACGCTGATTGCATACTCAAAACTGATAGCCAAATGCACATGTAAAATAGTTTTATGACTGATTTATTTGAGCAACTACTGCATTTTTGTACATAAGAGCTAAACAGATGGAAGGAAAAGATTATTTTTAAAATAACCTCATATTACTTTTCTTCAATGAGTGATCCTGAAATGTAACAGCTGCATTGTATTCTACCCTCATTTTTTGTGCAGATTTTCTTTTATCATAACTGAATGATTTTTTTCTTCCTCTTTCTATTTTAGTTCATAACTTTATAGATTTTACTTTAGTTTGCTATGAAACTAAGAAGCCCAAAGTCTGTGCTGTGAAAATGGAACAATTTTAACGACTGAATACTGCATGCTAATTTTTTGGATGCTTTGGATTCTTTTGTTCCATCAAATTTCATTCAACAAGTGTCAATACAGGTGCCAGCAGAGAGAAAGCAGCATTTAAAAATAAATATTCCATCATAATGTCTGATTAGAGGAGCCAAAACTGTATGCCAATGTTTTTTCAAATGATCACGTATGTTAGCATCCAGCTTCAATGCTGATATTTGCTTTTTTACAATACAAAAACAAAGAAGAGGAGGCAAATCTAACCATAATAAGCAGTCAGGCGAGGCTTCTCAATGGCTACTTATGGTAAGGAGATGGGGATTAGTTCAGAAATCGTATGGTAGATATGAAAATGTCTAGAGCAAAGAATGGGTTGTGTGTGTAAGATGGTCTTCTTGGTCACAGCTTGCAAGTGGAATTTCTCAGAATTCAGTATTGGGCACAGTATCATTCAACAGTTCTGTTCATCACTTTGATTAATTATCAAAAATAAGTATATGCTAATGAAATTTTTGGTGGTAGAAGGCTAAAGTATGTCAAGAAGGAAAAAAGACAATCCTTGAGGACACGAGGACTAGGAACAGTACAAAAATTACAAGGAACTCCATTGCACTAAAGGGCTGTTCCTCTACAGGCTTTTGTCACAGAGCCTGCATTTACATCTTGTAGACATCTCGTCTTCTAGACGGTGAAAAATCCTTCCCCTTCAGAACTTGCATGTGAATGAGAACACTCATCATCTCTACTATATCGTGACTCTTCTTCCTTGTGGCAGCTGGCTAAACTCTCCCCTGACATCTAAAATGCCCTTTGTGAGTCTGAGGTCAGAACTGTGACTCCTGAACTGAGATTTTTGGCTCATGGCTAGGTTTGTCCAGGTATTTCTCCTTCCATTGCCTTCAGGTTTCTAAGGAAGTTCCACACTCAGGGGCAGAAAATACCAGGCACCTTATTGATCTAATTATCCAGCCTTTTCAGCGGGCCTGAGGTGCCAAAGCTGAATCATACATACTGTTTTCTGAAAAAAGAACCCTCTTTGAATGCTGGACCAGTTGTCTTACTTGGTTTCTCGGTCCTGTGTCAATGTCACAAAGCCTGTGGCAATGTCACTGCCTTCATTAGCTGTTAATGGTGTGTGTGCTATGAATGCCTACAGTTTATCAATATCTGCATTGCATTCCTAGTGCAATACATGGTTTATGGTGGGAATAATGGTGGCTACCTTTGGCCATTCCTGGCTGTTGTTCTCAGGCAGCAAGCATAGATCCTGTAAGTGACATGCTGATCTGCTCATTTACCATGGAGAAATGACACTCTAAGCAAAAGCTTCGTCCTGTGTTTGCTTCTTTTCTCTCAGAACTGCATCTACTCATTGCATCTTTCACTCTTCATCCCTGGCCAGAAAACCCAGATGTTAGGGAAGTTTTTCAATAATCTGGAGCCTGGCACATATCTTATCTTCCTTAGCCAAGAAAGATTGATTCAGCTTAAAGAATTAATTTGATTCTCCAGCTATGGACAAGATTTGATTAAAATGATTAGAGGTTTACAGCATAAGAGGAGAGCAGAAGAACAGAAGCGTAGCTTCTCTAATATAGTAAGACAAAGACAATTGCAATGAAGAGGTATTTTGCACTGGAGAAAAATATCCTAGAAAAACTGAGGCTGGAAAAAAAGAAAAAACTCCCAACATTATAGGAATGAGATTTTGGAACAGTCTTCTCATGTGTCTAGCAGAGGTGAACAGTATGATTTATTTTGAGATGAAGCTTGACAGTGTTAATAAGTAGATTATATCCATGTTTACATGTGATGTCAAGAGCTTGGACTCCGTGAATTGTGTTACTTCTTTCAAGTTCTTTCCCTATATTCATCAATTCCCAAAGTTAGGGGACAGTTTGGCCCATGGCTTTCAGCTACACACATGGCTATTACGTTTTTCTTTTTCTGTCACTAGCAGTTCACCGTGCTCCAAGCCCATAGCATGGCATGTGGCATATAGAATCATAGAATCATAGAATAACCAGGTTGGAAGAGACCCACCAGATCATCAAGTCCAACCATATCTGATGGAGACAGTGAAGTAAAGGAGGTAAATGAATTGCCATATTTTTTCTACATTTTCATTAAGGACCTGACATGCATCAGATCCCAATATTTAGAACAGTACTGCAAACAGATTTCTGCAGAAGAGACACTTCACTAAGGCTTTGTGTATAATGTGTGTTTCTTATGTCATGAAAATAATTCTGAAGATTTTCTCCTTTTCTGAAAGGGTTTCCTTCTGAGATAGACATGGTCAGCAGTCAGAGAATTGATAAGGAACTAAGGACTTACGGAGAAACTCCTAGGTGAACCCCTTAGTGTGGCCTTGAAGGCAATAGCATTAGATAATTCTCTTACAGCCCACCCTCGCCACTCTGCAAAGGCTGCTTGAGAATTCCTTACTCTTCTCAGACTAAGATGCCAAATAATTTCTAGATTTCACAGTCTCTATTAACTAATTCTTATGACAGTGTTGTCTTTTAACTTAAGTAGCAATTCTTTCCCCTTGATTTTTTTAATCCTTTGTTATACTTACAGAGCAGTAGTGTAACTTTTCCACCATCATCTCCAATTCCTTATTAGATGGAGCCTACATGAAAGCTGGGGAGGAGCTCTTTATCAGGGAGTGCAGTGACAGGATGACAGGTAACGGTTTTAAGCTGAAAGAGGGGAGATTCAGAATAGATATAAGGAAGAAATGTTTTACTATGAGGGTGGTGAGGCACTGGCCCAGGTTGCCCAGAGAAGTCATAGGTACCTCATCCCTGCAGGCGTTCAAGGCCAGTTTGGATAAGGCTTTGAGCAATCTCATTCACTGTAAGGTGTCCCTGCCCATGGCAGGGGGATTGAAACTATGTTATCTTTAAGGTCACTTCCAACTCAAACCATTCTATGATTCTTCTCCAGAAAGAGAGATTTATCATTCTCCTTTTCATATTAGTAGCCCCTCTGAATATGAATGCAGTCTCATTACCGATGTATTGGTAAAGCAACACTAAAACTAATTTTATTTGATTTTTTTCTCTATAAGGTCTTGAAGAATTCAAGATCAAAAATTAATATACAGAGAATATTGGCTTTCCTACCTCTATTCAACCTGTTTATTTTTAGCTGAACATTACTGAATATGGAAGCAGTCCAGTTTACATCCTGGTTTGATTTCCTGTTTACATGAGCCAGTCTGGTGTCACCATCGTATTTCTGGACCACTCTGGAAGCCTGTGTGCAGCCTTCGTTCCACCTCCAAGGAGAGCTGCCCTACACAATAGAACTATTGTTGTGCTCTCCGATAATAAAATATGAATATTACTGAACACAACATATGCTGCTGTTATGTCACTTGGTTAAATGTGCAGAAAGTGTTATAGGCCAGGTATTACGGCAAACCTCTCATTGAAATCTCATGGGAGACTCACTTTAGAGAGTAAAGTCAGAACTTTACCCATATTTCTTTGAAGTTAATATAAAAGCAGATCTGATCACGTATAGTGTGGCTCCTTATAGTAGAGGTTTTGTGGGCTTGAGAGGGAGAAGTGGGGAGAAGTAAGTGGGTTTAGTTGTTTAGTTGAAGGGTTTTGCTGGGGTTTTTTTGTTGGTTTTTTTTTTGGTCTGGTTTTGTTTCCAAAACTATAAAGCTCAGTATTTCCATTAAGAGACTATTAAAAATATTTTTTTATTAATCTGCAAAGTAGTTGAGAATCTAAACTGGTCATTATGGCTACTAATGGTCATAATGGCAGGCATTTGCAGGAGGAGCTCTTAGAGAGCTCAGTTTCACCCACACATCTAATGCATTAGTAGCAACCATCTCTGTCTTTGCTTTAATAGGATTCTCAGAATAAGATGGAATAGTATGTACATTCAGAGAAAGCTCATGTCAGAGAAAAGGGCAGTGTTTAATCATTTTGGCATAGATTTTGTCCTATAATTTTTAGTTTTATTTTCAGGAAACAGAGGTTTTAGAGACATAGACATATTTTAGTTCCTATCCATTAATATAAAACTAGAGACAAACATTAGCCTGAGGTTTGTTTAAGGATAATACAAACATTGCCACATTGATGTATAAGAACCTTGAAACAGAACAGATAATAGACCAATTAATTCTTTTGTTTCTGAGGCTGATATACAAAACCTAAACATTATAAATGATGCAAAGCTCATTCACTTTTGACACATCTTTCAGATTCATTGATAGAAAATTATAGTAATAGGATTTTTGGATTTTTTTTAATAGGGGCACTGCAATCATAAGTTCTGTTCAAACATGCTGATTTTTTTAATGATGCTGTTTCTGGTACTTTGAGAGCACAAACACCCAACAAGCGCTGTGCACAGGCTTACCTTCTGCTGTTGATATTTCCATTTCAGATGTGCTGCAGCCGTGCCTGGGGAATACCCTTCATGAAAGCTTTGTCACAAGGAGGCAAATGAGGTTCCCCCAGCGCAGCCCACGGTACTGCTGCAGCTGTCTGCTGCCTGACAGCAAACCAGACCTGGGTCACGTTGTGAGTATGCCTAGTCATAAGACAGAAATAGTTCCACTTTAGAAATGGTGTGTTCGGTTTTAATAAGATCAAAATATACAGATGGAAAATGGCTCCTGATTTTCCTGATCTTACATCCAATGGTGCAAAGCAGGTGTCCCCCTGAAGCCAGCATTCCTACATTAAAAGTGACACATACAAATAACAGCCATCAGGCCTCTCAGTGATTCTCAATGAAACTATTGAAAAGTACCTATTGAAGGACACACAGCAATTTATTCGGGGCCCAGATGGTATTCATTTTAACGCAGTTAAAATCTTGCAGAAAATACCCATTGTATTATCTGTATTCTCTTTTTTCACATTCACAAAAAAATCACACAAAATACCTCAATCAACAGAGTATGTCTTTAATTATATGAAAAATATTTACAAGTTTAACAGAAAATTTTAAGTTTGGACAGTATTTTACAGCTGTTTTCTTTTTAGAATGGATCATAATATAGAATTGTGTTGATGATCATAATGCACACACTTACTTTTGCTTCCATTGCATGTTAGCAATGCCTAAAAAACACTTTAAATCTGAATGAGGCTACGGCTGTAAGTACTGCAGCAAGAATAAAGATCCTTCTGTGTATGGAATATCTGTGCATATTAGAGGAGGGGGGAGTGCCTCTGTGTGTGTCCATAAGTCACAGTTAGAGAGGAATCCAAATTATGCACTGATTATGAAACTCAATAATTATTATCTAAAATATTTGTGAGCTGTATAAGGAATGTCATATTTAAAGTGTTTTAGCAATATTATGTAATGAGTCCCAGAAGATGGTAAGTAAATAAATAACAACTAAGCAAGCCAGGTAAAATTAAATAGTTCTAGTAGTATTTTTTGTGGTAATAAAAGAAGAGGAGTCTTTCATAGTCTGAGAGTAATAGAGGCAAATGTCAAGAAATCCAGCGGTCACATGGCACTTAATTAGTATGAATGGAACATATTATACAGACACTGATCAGGTCTTTATGACTCATGTAAAATTAGATTAGTTTTGGGTTTAAATCAGAATTAAATGTATTTGTTGTGTACAAAGGATACAATGCATCTTCCTCAGATTTATTATCCACAACGTCCTTCCTGTTCAAAGAGAGTATGTTGAGAACACAGGATTGCTATTTGTTAGTTTCTTACTTATAATCTATGTGGTCAAATTGTAACTCAGAATTTGCCAGAACACGTGCTATGATTACTTTTATCCTCTTTGGAAACAAAAGTGACTACATACCAGAATGCTTTGAGGGTCAGAGTATACAAAAAGTACTTGACGCTGATATTCCTGTACGTTTCATTTAACTACTTTCAACCAGCATGAAACATTTTGACATTTGTGGAAAGACACATTGCGTTTCAGTTTGTCAGATCAAAGACAATGTTTCATTTTGAATTAGTTTTTATGTGTCCCCTTGAGCTGTTCAACAGCTTCCTGGCATTTATACTCCATGCTCCAGTTCTTTCAAGTGCTGGGTCCCTGTCCCAAGTTGTACTGTCTTCAATAGTAAAGACATTCCTGCATCTGTAAGTATAACAGTGCATTGTTTTTGTCAGAAAGCAGAAAAGCTTTGGCAAAAATGTTTCCTGTGGAAAATTTAGCTTTAATCGAAGCAGCATTTTCCACTGAAACACCAGATTTTTAGAAAACTTCCAAACAACTGCACTTAAAATATATTTCAGGAGTGTTATTTTAGAATCTACAAATGTTAACATCTATATTTACCCTAAATGGTCTTGATTACAAGAATGTTTTTTAGACTCTTGGTATAGATAAAATGGATTTTGTGTACAGGATATATTGATCATAATTTAATTATAATTAGAGTAATTTGTCTATAATTACACACTACTGTAACTAATAAGTTATTCCAAATAGATAGTTAAAATCTAAGAGTTTGTAGTTTATTATAAAGAGGAGGAGAAATTGATAATTAAGTGAGCTACTATTTTAATGTAGTCATGCCAAATCACAAGGAATGCACAAAGTCTTGTTTTGCTGGACAAAGAAGGAATCAAACCATAGGAGATGATGCCCTTACTCAGAGCTGTAGAGTTCTCTCAGCCTTCCCTCCCACCTTAGTTCTTTGATTTTTTTTTCCAGAACAAGGTTTTGGGCAGATATACACTGAGATTTGAACATGGCTTTGAGACACGCAGACATTGCAGTCAAAAGCTTTAAGGCAAGGCTGTGCTCCATCTCAGTCTTCAGGGAAACCTCTGAAGCTTGGTAAATGAGGATGTTTGGTACTCCCACCCATCGACTGGGCATAACTACAGTATGCATGCCAGGAAACACATTTGCAAGTTAACACATGCTTACCATGTGGGAACATGAAAAGCCACCTTTGAACAGAAAAAACCTGGCTGCCTTCTTTCCCATCAGCAGCTGGAGTAGTGCCGGGCAAGGCAAAATGAGAACAATAGCAGAGAAGAAGCAGGTGATCCACATGCCTTCCTCCCAGGACCATACTTGTATGGATTGTTAAGACGCAAACACAATTTTCTTTTACAGATGTTGGTTGCAACTTCCTGTTCTATCTATAGGGTGAGTAATTCACCCTGCTTCACTCTCTTTTTCCGCCTCTCTGCCACAGCTACACAAATACACACTCATGCACACATGCTAGATTGGTCAGATGTCTGGGTTTAACCCAGTGTGTGTTTCAGATCAGAAGTCTCAGTTAGAACAGTGCTTTTGCTGCTGGAAATTTAAGTCTCTGTGTTCACAGCACAGAGACGAGGCAGCCTCATGTAACATTTGCAGAGCTGAGGGAGACAGAGCTGGTGCTGTTGGGTTTGTGCTCAGGGCTGCCCAGCAGCTCTCACAGGTACAATTGTTTATGCAAACAATGCTAAGCAAAGCTCTCCACCCAGCTGTTTCTGATGTCTTTGTTTCATATATGCCTTTTTTTTTGGGGGGGGGGGGGGTGTCTAGTTTGGGGGCTTTTGTTTTCTTCTGAGATTATAGATCCTTCTTAGCAGGTAACCCAAATGAAAGGTCACTGTTACTCTTGCTTGTCTACAACAGTTTATTACAAGGCAACCGCAGATTATGAACGAGGCCAGACTGATAACTGGGTCCTTTCAATGTAAGGCAATAATGATGTGAGATTCAAGTGCAATAAATCATGATCTTTCCTCCTCTCTTAGTAAGCCCTCTGTAACTCTGTTGTGTGAATAAATGAGCAGAGTGAAGGTCAAATCACATTCAAGATTCTATCCATTGATTGCTTAGTCTCACATATCAGTGTTCTAAAGTTACATCTGGCACTGGGAGCAGGTTTGCTGGGACAACTACTGAGCAGACTAAGCAACCTTCCTGAAGCAGATGTAAGTCAAGCAAGGTGGCATGAAAAGATTATATGACAATTCAAGTCGCAGCTATCTTTGGTGATCTCAATGCCCTTTCTGTCTATCAGTCTGTCTGTATGTCTGGTTTCTGTATTTCCCTTTTAGACTGCTTTTTGTTAGGGAACACAGAGGAAGCTTGGAGAAGGGAATGGAGAAGGAAGAAAGATATTAAAGCAAGAAATGAGGCATCTTCATGGCTTTTCAATACTGATTGATTAGCTTAACTCTGGAGGCTGGTGCAAAGGACATGGGGAGGAGACTTACCTCTGATGGCTGATGCAATTGTGTGGGGAACTCAGGCTTCAGTATTTGAGGGCAGTGGGAGTTTTTCAAGCCTCACTGCCACAACACAGAAGATCTGATGCCCTTTCCCAGTTCCTTGCCAGAGACAACTGCTTTTGTAGCAGACACAGAAGAAAGCACATGTCCATTACCAGCAGCTACAATTCAAGTTCCTACACCACAGCTCAAAACTTATCTTCACTAGAAAGATGATGAGTTGATGGGTATTGAACTGGTAACATGGCATTTTGCTGATTCTGGTACAGAGGTGGTAATCTTTGGCAGTCGTCTAAAATGATAATATCTTACACCACCACAGGAAGACCAAGCTTTTATGTAGGTTTGTTTTGGTAGCAAAGCCAACTTAACTGAATCATCTGAGAAGAAAACACCATTTTTTCTAAGGGCTTGTATTGCAGCTGAAGCAGTTCCCTGAGCTGGTTTGATGTCTCGGCCAACAAGTGGTTGTGCTGCTGAGACTGCAAACACCACACAGTGCAGTGGGTGGAAACAAGTAGGAGAAAACAGGCAATTTGGTAGATTAGTTTTGGGTTTAAATCAGAATTTGATTGATTTATTGTATACAAAGGATACAATGCATCTTCCTCAGATCTGTTGTCCACAATATCCTTTGCGTTCAAAGAGAATATTTTGAGAATCCAGGAGGACTGCTGTTCATTAGTTTGTTACTTACAATCTAAGCGGTCAAACTGTAACTGAGGATCTGCCAGTAAACTTGCTATGATTATTTTTATCCTTAGCTGTGTTATGGTTCTCAGCACAGACGTTTATCACCAGTCTGTGCAACAAAGTTTTCATGGATCAACTCCATCAATAAAGGCTGCATAGTTCTTCACCAACAGAACTATGCTTTAAAAGACTTTATTTAGTATATCTAACATGCTGTAAGGCTTAGAACTATTTCACATCCTGAGAACTATTTCACTCTGCTGCAGAAGTTATAAATTTGTCCAGAAATCTAACAAGAATTGCAGAATCACAGAATTACCTGAGTTGGAATTGGCCCACAAGGATCACTGAGTCCAACTCCTACCCCTACATGGGACAAGCCCAAAATTTACACTTTGTGTCTGAGGGCATTGTCCAAATGCTTCTTGAATAATGGTAGGCTTGGCATCAGGACTACTTTCCTGGGGAGCCTCTTCCAGTGCTCCACCACTCCACCACCCTCTGAGTGAAGAACCTTTTCCTAATATCCAACCTAAACCTCCCCTGGCATGTCTTCCCGCCATTCCCTTGGGCCCTATCATTGGTCACTAAAAGAAGAGATCAGCTCCTCCTTCTTCCCTTGTGAGGAAGCAGTAAACTGATATGAGGTCCCCCCTCAGCCTTCTCTTCTCCAGGCTGAACAGACCAAATGACTTCAGCGGCTCCTCATGTGACTTCCCTTCTAGACCCTTCACCAACTTTGTGTTCCTCCTCTGGACACTCTCCAGTAGCTTGATATCCCTCTTCTACTGCAGTGCCCCAAACTACACACAATACTCAAGGTGGGGCTGCACCAGTGCAAAGTAGAGTGGAAGAATCACCTCCCTCAACCGGCTGGCAATGCCATGCTTGATGCTTCAGAATCCCCAGACCCTTTCTGCAGGACTGCTCTCCAGCAGATATTTTCATGTGTAACTTTTCCCCATAGAAAACAGGCAGAGCTCACGAAGCTCAATAAGTCCAAGTGCAAGGTCCTACATGTGGGTTGGGGCAATCCAAGGTTTCAATATAGGATGGGAAACAATATGACTGAGAGCAGCCCCTCGGAGAAGGACTTGGGGTGCTGATTGATAAGAAGCTCACCATGAGCAGGCAACGTGTGCTTGCAGCACAGGTACCAGCTGTGTCCTGGGCTGCATCTAATGAAGTGTGGCCAGCAGGTTGTGAGAGGTGATTCTGCCCCTCGAGTCTGCTCTCATAAGACCTCGTCTGGAGTCTTGTGTCCAGTTCTGGAATCCTCAACACAAGAAGGATATGGAACTATTTGAACGGGTCCAGAGGAGTGCCACAAAGATGATCAAAAGGTAGGAGCACTGCTGCTATGTGAGGGAGAAGAGAAGAGAAGAGAAGAGAAGAGAAGAGAAGAGAAGAGAAGAGAAGAGAAGAGAAGAGAAGAGAAGAGAAGAGAAGAGAAGAGAAGAGAAGAGAAGAGAAGAGAAGAGAAGAGAAGAGAAGAGAAGAGAAGAGAAGAGAAGAGAAGAGAAGAGAAGAGAAGAGAAGAGAAGAGAAGAGAAGAGGCAAGGCTGTGGGGAGACCTTATAGTGGCCTTCCAGTGCCTGAAGGTACAAGAAAGCCGGGGAGGGACTTTTTACAAGACTATATAGTGATAGGATGAGGGAGGATGACTTTAAATTGAAAGGGGGAAGATTTAGACTAGACATTAGGAAGAAATTCTTCATGAGGAATAGCGGTGAGGCACTGGCACAGGCTACCCAGGGAAGCTGTGGCTGCCCCTTCCCTGAGGCGTTCGGGGCCGGGCTGGATGGCCCGTGGGCAGCCTGGGCTGTTGAGGTGTCCCTGCTCCCGGCAGTGGGGTTGGAACCGGGTGGGCTCTCAGGTCCCTTCCATCCCAAGCCCTTCTCCGGCTGTGACAAGCGGCACTGGCAGAGGGGCCGTGCCCAGGCGCCCCCGAGCCGCCCAGCACGAGGCCAGGAGGAAGCTTCGCCCCGTCCCGCGCCTCCGTCTATATGGGCGCCGCTCCGCTCCCGGCGCCCCGTTCGGGGGACCCTTCCCCCGAGCGCTTTAAACGGGGCTCCGGGCTTCGCGACGCGAGAAGGGGACTCCTTCCCTCTGGGCGTTTCGGCGGGACGCTCGGCGAGGAGACGACGATCGCCAGCCGCTCCCCGGGCGGGGGACGCGGTACCGGAGCGACTGCGGGTCCCGACACCCCGCAGCACCCCCGCCGCCCCATTGTACTCCCGCCGGGGGCAGCCGCGCCTCGCGCCGCTCCCCACACCCCCCCCGCCTTCCCAGTGGTCCCTTCCAGAGCTCCATTCGGCGGCTTTCGGAAGGCCCCATCCGTGGGAAACGGGAGGGGCGGGCAGAGCGGGGCGAGGCGAAGAGCGCGACCAAGTTCTCCCTCGGGGGGGGCCGGGCCAGGCGGCGAGCGGCGTGCGAGGCCGCCAATAGGAGCGCGGCGGCAGCGATGCAGCCAATGGGCGCGCGGCGAGGGCGGGACGCGGGGCGGGGCGGGGCGCGCGTAGGAAGCGCCGGGAGCGGGAGCGGCGCCTGCGCGGGGGCAGGAGGCGGCGGCTCCGTCGTGTCCCTGTGTCGGCGGCGTCCAGGGAGGGGAGGATGGAGCGGGCGGCCGGGCGGCCGTGAGCGGGGCGGGAGCCGAGCCGGCGGGCCCGGGGCGTGCGGGCAGCGAGGCGCGGGAGGCAGCCGGGGCTGCGGCGGCGGCGAGCGAGAGGGCGGGCGGGGCCGGCGCTCCGGCTGCGCGGGGCAGGATGAGCCAGGAGGAGATCCTGAGGAAATTCATTAAGCGAGTCCAGGCCATGAAGGACACGGATCACAATGGGGAGGACAACTTCGCCAGCGACTTCATGGTGAGGGGCGGCGGCGCCAGGGGGAGGGGGAGGCGGGGGTCCTGGGGGGGGGGGCGCTGGGCTCCCCGCGGAGCTCCTTCCCCATCCCTCCGCGGGCAAACCGGGGGGGAAAGGCTCCTGCCTGCCCTCGGGGCTGGCGTGTCCCCCGGGGTTGGTGGGGAGCTGCTCCCGCCGCCCCTTCCCCAGCAGAGGGGCGGGGGGCAGGCAGCCTTTCCCTGGGAGTGACCGGCCATTGTGTAGTCCCGAAGCTCGGCCGGCTCCCCCGTGCCCCCCGCCGCTCCTTGAGCTCGTTTCAGGGCGTGATTTTATCCCCTCCTGCCCCCAGCCCCGGGCAGGGTTGTCACCGCAGCCCCCGGCCCTTCTCCCGCGGAGGCGGTAGGTGATCGGTTGTTGCAAAATTAAACGGGAGCCTCCCCCCCCGCTTCCCTTCCCTGAGCAGATAAAGGGGACAGAAGCGGCTCGGGGGGGGGGGGGGGCTGTGAGCGCTTCCTCTCCCTCACAGCCCCTTTTATCTCCTGGTTTGCTGGTATCGTGTCATCTGGGGATAATCGGGCGCTCCTTCCCCCATTTATCTGCCCCTGTAGCCGCCTGCTTGAGGCTTCCCTCCGTTCCGAGGAGGTGCGTGAAACGTATTGACTAGTCCTTGGAGGAATATTCATCTTCCCTTCCCTAACATCTCCCCTCGCTCCCCATCCCCCATCGCAGCCCTGCCTGTATCCCTCGTCTTTTCTTCCTTCCAGATCCGTTCACCGTCAACCTTCGGTTAACGTGTGTGCTTGGCAGAAGAATTTACTGGAGAATTAGTGCTTTTCCTGGTTTATTTTAGCCGTTTAATCGGGCTGTTAAAATGTTTGAGGGGATTTATCTTTGGAATAGACGGTCTGAGCTGCGAATAATAATTTCGATTGGGCAGATGTCGCTGACACTTTTCAATATTGTTTAAATCCATAAAATACAGCTTGGCGACAGAAGAGCTAAAGACGAGCGGGTTAGCGACCTCCGGATACACGTATCTTTGTCAGTTGTCTTATTATCTGCTGCTATTTGGTATTAAACACACATCGTTAGCCCTTTAAGCTGTCAGTCTTTGCTAGTGGTCTAGGGAACAAACAAACAAAAAAAGAAGGAATCTCGATATAAGTGTGGCATCAGGGATTGCCTGAAATGTGGGGAGGAGGCCGCGGATGTTGCGCAAGGCAGAGGGACGTGGGGAGCGCTGGCAGGTCCAGGGGTGGAAGAGGAAGCAGAGTGGACTTTGGGAAGTAACGAGTTCATCCAGGGTGGGGTGGGAGCCCGTGGGAAATGGGCCACGCTCTTTGGGCAGGATTTTGCAAATACTGAAAGTATGCGGCTGAAACATCTGAGCGTGTGGGAAAGGAAGAGAGAAATATGTAACATGAAGAATGGAGTTGGAGCGATAGGACGCTTCTGAGTGTCTTGCCGAGTAGAGCATCTTCGCATGAGAATTTAGAGGTGAAGTATTTTGACAGAACTGTTTCATTACTCAATAGTTTCAGTAATATAATTCTGCTTAAGCAAACACAAATTGACATCTTGCCTCTTACTCATCAGGTAAACTACATGCACTTTACATAAAGGGTGGCCTAGACTAGTGGAAAATGTAGGCTTTTGAAAAATAGCCTTTATGTTAAGTACTTTGTATTAGGTCTTTTAACCCACTTCAGCCTAATGGTTTTGCTTTGTTATAGTTGAATGGTGTGCAATAGTTTTGATATTTTTTTTTCTAAGTAGTAGCACTTCTGTACGGAAAACCAGCTTTTGTTTCAATTTCTCTATCCGGCAGCACATTTCTGTAGCTCTCAACTGTAAAGTCAGCAAGACCTTCCCATGACTTTCACAGAACAGTAAGGAAAGAGAATGCCATTTAAAAAAAAAAAAGGGAATATAGGATTGTAGGAACTAATTGTCAAGGCATTTCAGGAGAAAGATCTGTTACCGGGAACAGTGTTGAATGATTTTTTTTCCAAAGCATTTAGAATTTATGTTGTCCTCTTAACACCTTCTGTTTCAAACTTTCATATTTGATATCTGCATAATAAATTATAGGAAACCCAGTAAAGTAGGATGCTGATCTTTGGCCTTAATGGTCACGTTACTCTCAGTATTCACCTCCATGTACTAAAGCAGATGTAGATTAGGATGATGACAAGAATCATAATTACCAATTTATTTATTTTTTTCAAATAATGCTTTGGGGTGTTTTGTTGGTTTTTTGGATGTATGTTTTGGTGGTGGTGTTTTTTTTTTACAGAGCTATGCTGCTTTTTAAAATGATTGGGAAGAGAGAAGAAAGGAGAGGTGAAGGGAGTGAAAACGCTTCAGTATTCTGTTTTCTTTAGGATTTAGTAGAGGGTTTTTTTGGATGGGGGATGGGAAGGAGTAAGTTGTATTTGTTCATTTAAATGCAGGATGTACTGTTGCTGCTAAGCACTGGCAAATTTGTGGAATAGGAATTGGTGTTACTCATCGCTTCATTTCCAAGTCAAAATGGAATCTAAAAATAGGAGTGGAATAGTGGGTGAATGCAATTGAAAACAATTCTTTATTTTCACATCCTTCTTGCCTTTGAATATGTTGAGTAATAGGCTTGCAGAATTATATTTAAGCTTGAGTGGATGAACTAAAAGTACTTGATAGGTGACGGGGAGAGCTGGAAGACAGGGTAAAGAAGATAGTTGTGCGCAGGTAGATTGAGTGATCTGGCTGAATATTATTGGAAGTCTATGATGTAGATGAGTAAGACCATTATACAATAATGCCATGAATAGCCCTGAAAACATATGTCTCTTAGAAGGCGGAAAGTTGATTCCCCACCGCTGATAAATTGTTTGTTACTGAAAATCAAATATATTTAATTTTAATTAGTTTGCAATAGAAAGTGAGCAGAACTTAGTAATAGGTCACTTCAGTACTATGGGTGAGCACAATGAGGTTTAAATTAAGTGAATAGTTCAAAAACACTATGGACTTGTCGGTGTGTTTTCCCAGTAAGCATGTATCTGTGGATATAAGGGTGAGTGGACTTTTCCTAAAGTAATATAGGTCAGGATTTTACTGTGGTTACAATACATCCAGGAATATACTTTTCCTTATTTTCCTCTGACATTCCTATTTGGGAAAAAGGGAATAAGTGTAGGTCGGTTCCTCTTGGTATCCCGTGTTGTATGGATACAGCCAGCACAGGCTAGATTCTGATTTTTCTGTAGTGAATGTGTGTCTTATAAAACAGGAGTTGCAAGTCCAAGCTCTGTATGGAGGCAAAAACCCCAATTTTCCTGGACTTTAGAAAGACCTCAATGATTTTTTTTCTGATTTTTCATTTATCCACAACTAACACATTTCTGTTGTCTCGTGCAATAGTCTCGACAAAACCATTCTGATACACTTTTCTGTCATTTGTGTGATGTAGGTTGCCATTGTTATAGGAGAACTGAAGTATACAAGATGCAAAGCTTTACTGTAAAAAAATCAGATGCTGTATTTCAAATGTTTTGTGGTAGAGGACAAGATTGCTTAATCTTTGGGGTTATATTGTTGGCTAATCTGTTGTTATGGAGCACAGAGAATGGCTGAAAATATTTGTAGTTTTTGCAGTGGGTACCGTGCAGGGGTCCCTTGGCTGTTGTTTGGAGGTAGTGGTGTCCAAATGATCCTGTCTTAGATCATGGCTCTAAATAACACTGATTTTTTTAACAACTTTGCAAGGAGTAGCTACCTCTGATCTCATATGTTTATATGCTTTTAATTCAAGAGGATGCTGGTAACTTAAACAACTGAATATTGCCTGTCTGTGTTCTGTTCAGTCCATCTAAGCTGACACTTTTAGATTTGGTGATAGTAAAGAACTTGTGTGGTTTTCTTAAGTGTGAAGGGGGATTTGAATGGATCATTGATTTGAACCAGGTAAAAGGTAGTTTCTGTGCCTTTAGCCTCTTAATGGTTTTATTTTTGAAATTTTTATTCGTAAGTACTTCTACTGCATTATTTCATGAAAATCCTGTGTGGAAAAAAAGGCAGGGTGGAATGTGCTTGACATCTGAGAATAAAAGCTAAGTTGATCATATGGAGTGCTGTGCCAGATGTTATAAAACTGGCCTTCACTGTTTGTGGTTTATTTTTTTTCCCCCTTCAGAAAAGTATGTATTTTCCAAAATGCTTAAATCTACTAAAAGTGAATTAGCAGCCTAAACTGTTGTAAATCACTGATCAGTCATGACAGTGATTTTGTCCCAATTCTTATATATTCTGAAATACCATTAAAGATATCACAAATACTACATTCAACCATAGCCATAGCACTTGGGAACACTCTTCTTAAAAGCCTGACTGTGTTAATGTGCATTTGTGTAAACCTTTGATTCAGATGCCATTAATGCACCTCCTGAGTATCTGTGAAGATACTTTTCAAATTTATAAGGAAAGTGTATAATCTGGAACTTCATGAAGAAAGGCAAGAGTATTATATCTTTCTGCATTGTTATTTTTAAGTTGTAACCCCTGCCCCCGTATAGACATTTTTAGAAATTGTTTTCAAGTATTTATTTACTTAATGAGTTGCATGCCTGTAGCACATAGTTTGAAACATGAACTCTTAACTTGTGTCTTATATATGTTAAAATAGATGCTGTTTTTTTTTCAAGAGAAAGAATATTTGTCTGTTAAGGCTAAACTAGGAAAAATGCTTTTGTAGCATCCACGAAATGGTAAATTGTTCCTTGAAACTTGCTTTTGTAGCATCCACGAAATGGTAAATTGTTCCTTGAAACTTAAAAGCCAAACATAGGTTTGAATGAAATTCTTGTAAGCTGGGCACTTTTGAACAAACATCAACAGTTCTGAGCACTTCGCTTCCTCTATGTGTGATGGAAAGAGGGAATGCCTTGGAGAAAATGACCTGTAAGTATGTTGTACAGCTGATCTGTTAGAAGAAGCTCTGCTCTTACAGATGTGTTAATAGGTCATAGACAGCTGTCAGTTTAGATCTGCTTTGAGACCTTTCATAATTTTAGAGTGGAAAAGAAAAGGTCTGTTACTGCTCATCTTCCATATTGTGTTTTAATTTGAGTGTTACTGTATTTTTGGAGTATCATTTCCGTTAGCAGTATTTCAGCTAGATGCTGTTAATTGGGGACCCCTCCCAGCAGATTACTTCATTGTGAGCAGTGGTAGTCATCCAGGCCATTTAAGAAACTTTGTTTGCATAGGCTGTATCTAGTTTGAGCAATACGAGTGAATAGGAATTTCAATAACCTTTAACTTCAGAGGCTTCTGAAATTTTGTGAAATACAGTTCTTAAGTGTTATATGAAAATATAACTTTCTGTGAGCAACCATGCAGTTTAAATACTCAGCTTTTTGTCCTCTTCTGAGGAACTGAGTGCTGTTCCTTTTGTTTCAAAGAGACCATACCAAATTTTCATAGCGGCGGCTGAAAACAACCACAAAGCTGCTGTAGTGACTCTGGAGTGTAAGAACTTGCAAACTCTGCCCAAAATTGCAGTAGTTCTTCTGAGCAAAGAACACTAAAATAAGTCAGTTAGGCAATGCTCTGGGCTGTGTCAAATGGCTTGCATGGTAGTAAGCTCTGTTTGCTCAGTCTCTAAAGACAGCAGCGTCCAAGTCCACTGTTCTTGTGGAGTAAAGGGTTGAATACTGATTGTGCTGAATATCATAGTGATTCAGGAGGAGGAAACAGTAATCCTGACTTTGCACCTCATGGCACATATGCACTCCCAATAATTTAAATAGAGTATCAAATACATACTTGGCTTTTATTCTGATGTCAATCCTACAAGGCGGTTTGCTGTATAGTTACATATGGATAGATATGTTTATATAGATAGATATCTAAATACTTATATACAGATATGTCTCATGACTGTAGTTTCAACCCTAGACCCTAATCTGTATTTCTATATATATGCAGACATACATGCATATCCATATGCATATATCTGGATGTATATCTGTATACTGCTCTGCATATATGTGTGACTGATTGCTATAGTAAGAATTTCTTGGTTTGGAGTGTACATAGTTTTCCTTAAAACTGCTGTAGGTTCAGGGTGATTTTCCTTGGTGTTGTTATAACTAAACATTACTAGAAGTTTTGAGCTCTGCAAGCAGGGAAAGGTTAATCTGGATATCTGCTTATCTAATGTGTATCTATTTATTAATTCTAAGTGCAACAAAAGTCTGAGGCTTTTAAATTCATCCTTAAGCCGTTAATTTGTAATAAATGGAAATCCTGTTTGATTTTTTTCGCTGTTACTGCTTAAGATTTATGGATTTTGTTCTGTGCACTGCTACAGTTGTACTATAATATGCTTAGTACATAGGAGAGTTTAGCTTTGGGAAAATAGAAATGCAGTTTTCGGAAGTGGAAAACTTGCTAGTGCCCCGAGTCCACACTTGTGGAACTGGAATCAGAAGCTAGAGGATGTTTTTCTTCTTGGTGTTATCAAGCAGCCTTCGCTTAAGGAGAGGCACCAGAGTTAAAATTCTGATACAGAATTGATTATAGCAGGAGTTAATTTGGTAGAGCAGAAGCTCTTTGTGCTGTTGGGATGCGTGGTTTCTGCATCCTGCTATTTGCATCCTGGTGTTTTCCTTGGGCTGTTGTACTCCACAGTTGCTGCAGTTATGCCAGTGCAGGCTCCAGAAACTCAGCTGTGTTTGCCCAAAGTGAAGCATGGATACGCATTTCTATTCCTATTAACTAGCATGCGAATGTTGCAAAGAGATATTAAGCTCTGTTTTCCTGCTTCATCTGGCAGAAAAACTTGCCAATATAAACTTAATTTGTGAATTATTTGTTCGAAGTTGAACAGTCAATATGTGTTCGTGGAAGGGGAGTGCGTACGTACAGCTGTTGAGTTTTTGATCCAGAACTGGGAGCCAATGGTTGGAGTACTGTCTTGAATCCCTCCACATCTTCAAGAAACAAAACTGTGTGTGGATTAAATACTGCTGGGACAGTGTAAGTACCAAGCTAGTAGCCTTATTCGGGAAGCTGAGAGTGCAACAGCAAGGAAAGAGTTGTAAGAGAGGACACAGTGGAGTCTGTCAGAATTTAGGACCATCATTCTGGGTCAGTTACTGTTGTTTTAAAATATCTTTGATTACCGATGTCAGGATGTTGCGGTCTTTGCAAGGTCTGCATAGGAAAGTTACTTCTTGTAACTGCAGGCCTTGCTTTAGCTACCTTTTGCCATCAGCTTTAGAATGAAAAAAAAAAAACCAAACCCCTGAGCTAAAAAGATGAAGTAGAGAAATAGGTTTCCCAAAAGGTGCCATATAAATAGTGGTATAAATGAATGACCTAGTTCGGTTGACCTAATTTTTCCTCGTATCTGTCCTCCTACAAAATGATACTTTTAATTTCTTTAAAAGGTCATTTTATTGGTGGTAATCAATTTGTGGGAAGACTTAAAGGCAGTGTTGCTCTAATGGAAGTATCTTCTGAAAGAAAAGCCTAGAAGAATTGAATTATCAGCTGTAAAAAGTAGCAAGCTCATGTAGCCAATTACTTCAGGAGGTGGAAAATACCTAGCTGTTATAAAAGGACTGAAGCTATGGATGATTTTGCCTCGTGGGCTAGATGTGTCATTAGGAACAAAAGCAAATAAAGATATATGTTCTGTTCATTCAGATTTCTAGAAGGACACATCAGTAACTTTGAAGGAAATCCTACCGTGATGCATCTAATGGTTAATTTGTTTAAAAATTTATTTTACTTCTGATCTTCTTTAGTCCAGTCAGAAGAATTGAATTGCCTAGTGTTATGGATGCGCCAAGGGCAACTACGTTAGTGGACTGAAAATTGCAAGTGCTCTATGAATAGGTTCAATTTTTAATTTGCTATGATTTGCAGAAATCTTGACACAGATGTGACGTGTTCATAAGCGTGTCTGTAAAATTCAAGTTCCTTTCTCTTTGGAGGAAGGGCTTTACTTTTTATTTTTTATATTGGAGAGCTGACTGTGATTCTTAAACGTTATTGAAATATATTAGTTTTAAGCATATGATCTTAGCCCTGAGTTTTGGTATCTAAAGTTGTGTGTTGGATAGCACCACTCGCTAAGGGTAAGTTAACACCATATTGCTTTAAAGAACATATACACTATTTTAATCTCTTATTTAGTTACAATATTGAACTTGTCAATTTTGAACTTTTTTACATTAACTTCCTTCTTATGTAATCTTGTAAACCATAGCTGGTTTTGTTTGTTCTTCTAAGGTCAGAGTAAAGCCCTGTCCTCTTTAACAACTTTGCCTCTTGCTGCATTTGTCTGTCTTACTGTCTCGTCATTCTTACTGCCTCATGTGGATGACATCTGTGTTTTGTTTTTCATCTGAAAACACACAGATGTTTTGTACTCTGTGATCACAGGAAGAGCAACTTCTACGTGGATCAGTGAGACTAAGACCACTTGTTAATGTTGGTTCTGGAGAGGCAGATGACCATCTTTCAGCTATACAGCTGGGCTACAGTGGGAACAAGGGGCCAAGACTTTTTCTTCTGGACAGCTAATATGGGATAATCAATGGGAAGCTGAAAAGGGTGTGTAACGTGAGTGGTATTGCCTCATCTTCCTGATTTTGTTGAGGTTGGGCAGGCAGCAGCTCTGCTGTCATTGCTATCTTTCATTTCTGCTATAGGTTTGCTATCACGGATGACAAATCATTTTCTTTTGCTGGGCTGGATGTCTGCAGCTGCTTAGACAGAGTTCTAGCTCATGCAGGTTTTGGCTGGACTTCAGAAGCATAATTCCTAGCTACTCAGCCCATTTGAGAGTTTCAGGGGGCTATTGATCCAGAATTTTCATAGTGTTTTCCATAGTTTGATTACTTTTTTTAATGTATGTTGTCTTACATTTATGTTAGTATATTAAATTATTCCTCTGATAGGTCCTGGAGGACAGCTGTCTTCGAACAACTGCCTCCTAATTCAAAGGATGCTATATGGGTTTCCTGTCTTTAAGTGTTCAAGGGACTTGCTAGTGTAGATTATGCATCATGTCAAAATGACTGATGGCTGTGGGAAATGCACAGTTCTTAAGAAGCTTGAGTGGTGTTCCACTCTGTCCTAAATGCTATGGTGCTTGAGTGAAGCTCCTTACTCAGACAGATTTCCTTACTGGATTAGTTGTCCAGTATTTGCACTATTTTACCATACAAAACTGAGAAATTAATTAACATAAAGAGCAGAACAAAGAAAAATAAGCAATACAAATAGTGCACTGTGCTTAGACTTGGTCTCAATTGGGTTTGTAAATTGATGACCAGCTATTCTGTGAGTCAAATCGATTGTGGGGATGCCTCAGTGATAAATCTGTTGTCCTGCATTTTTGCAATGCATAACAACTTTTTTTTTTTTGCTGCTTTTCCACATGTAGAAAATAAGTCTTAATTCTTCCTTTATTTTCTTTGCTTTCCTGCATAGGAAGCAGTATTGTGACTGGAAGCTATGATTTCATTTTTACTTACTCCCTCATGTATATTCTGATAATTTTAGCAAATAGGTAATTGTTAATTGAAATGAATATAGTCGTCCAGTAGGAGTACTCAAGGGAAACGTTTAGCTCAAAATAAAGCTAGAAAATGAATCGCTGTTCTGGAGGGAAGGCCATATGTAGGTTAGTTTAACTGCTTCAAAACCCTGAGAATTCCCACAGAAATGAATTAATTATAAATTGCCTCTAGGGCAGCACCCCTATTGCACAAACTGTTCAAGGAAGGAAATAATCTCCTAGATTTTGTGTCTCTCCCCAGACAGCTCCAAATATTTGACAGCTTCTTCTAAGACTTCATTTTTTTTGTAGTATGGGTGGTTACACAAAGCCATGTTGATTTTTTTTTTTTATTATGACCAAATTAAAATGTAAAACTAATTTTAACTCATTTCCTGTGGGGTTACATAAACATAACTGTGTGTAAATATCAATGGACATATAGGGAACTATTTATAACTGTTAATGGAGAAAAATGACTATGGTTTTGGACAGATGGAAGGATCTTGGAAAGTCCTTCGGGCCCTAACTGGAATTTATTGTAGTAAAGAAATGTATTTTTTATAGATACTTTATTTTTCTGTTACCTCTACTTCGTGAAGAGTGGACCCAGAAGGAAGAAAAGGTAACATAGGTTGTTTCCTGTAACAGCTTTTTGTTCCATCTTATAAAACAGGAACACTGGAACTTTGCACTTGAAGCTTTGGACACAGGTCTGCTTCAAAATGAATGTTCTGAAGTAACTTGTCATTAAGCTGGATGTTAAGCCATACAGTTACTCAAATGAGTCACAACCTTTTGTATTTTCCTTATAAACAGAAGAACTTTTCCAAAGACTATTCCATCCTGCTATTCTGTAGTGATATTACTCCAGTTGCTTCTTCAACTGGTGCCAGATATTTTCTTAGTATTTTGATAAAAATTATACAATTTGAACTTTCATTTCTTTTCTTTGTGGATGCTTTTTTTCGTTTGTTACAGTGAAAATGCAGTCTGCAAGTTGCAAACTTCCTATTTTTCTTGTTTTGAAAAGAACAGGTGGAAACTTGAATACCTGAAACTGTGGTGGAGAGAAGTTTACTTTTATTTTTAAAAATTACAGAAATCTATAGCCTCTTAAATGATTTTAATGAACAGCCCCATAACCAAAAAAAATGGGTGTATCCTCAAGTCAGCAAGCTGTTGCCATAAATCCATGTATAAATTGTGATTTCCTGAAGGAAGATAATATTTACTGCTAAAATGCTAGGTAATCCCATAACTAATTCTAGTACAGAATAGCCAGAATGAGAGCTTACATTTGGCAATTTATACATTATTGAACACTGCAGCATTTTTGGTGCAAAGCTATAGCAACCTGTCTTTCTGGCATAGCATTTTAAAAAGCATTCGCACTGTTTAAATTGGTGATTGTGTGAAAATGAAGCCAGCATCCTGTTTGTACAGTCTTATAGCATACATAATAGGCTTCCCTTCCTGTATTCACAGAAAAAAAAATATTCTGTTGTCTGCTAAAGTAAGGCAATATGATCATCTAATGAAGAAAGTATATGCATATAGAAATCTCAGTGGCAGTAGTTTTAGCTCTTATGCATGGAGATAACTTGCAGACACATTAAGTAAATCGGGCTAGGATGTGTTTAGAAGTGAGAAAAGTAGAAATGAAGTGAAAAGGGAATTCACTGCAGGGGTATAATTAAGTAGTGAACAGATTCATTTCTAAAGAGGCAGTACCTCTGAACTAACCATGGTTGTGGTGTTAGTCAGATAAGGGGTCTTGTGTGGTATATCAGGGAGTCACTGGAATTTAATAAATAAAAGCAAAAATTATTTCCTTCTGTTCTTGCATTTAAGTGCCATTTCCTTTAGATTTTCTGGTGTTATTGTATCACTTGTATTTCTAAAACCTCCAGAACTTGATCCTGAAGTCAGGAGTTCATGGAAGCATGTACTGATGGTGCAGATATTGGGGTGTAGTTCTTTGCAAACTATCCCAGAACAAGTGTTACTAACACTGTAGATGCTATTTACATACAAGATTTGTATATTTTTTTCTTTTCCCTATTAACATATTCTCATTTGTGTGGTATTGGAATTTAGCATTGACCGGCAACAACTGAGAACATCAAATGTTCTCTTTTAAGTGATGTGGCTTACCAAATATATATGCTTGAACTGAAGATCTGTTTGTATAGAGATCACAACTTTCGCTCCTTCCTGTGGCAGCTTAGCCTAATGAGTAAGTAATTGTCATATTGTGAGGAAAGTGGGCCTGAGAGAACCTCCAGAAGAAAGCTGGGGAACTTCACTTGTGCAAGGTGACTTGTGAATTTTAAGGGCATCTCTAATGCCATGGAAGAAGGATTTTTGCAGAAAAGGAGACATGCTTGCTCGTGTGGGCTTCCTTAGGCATTCATACTGCCATCTTCCAATTTGTCTTTAGCTTGTTGGATCTGGCTTCTGGACATTGTATAAACAAGGTACTGTCTAGGAATTCTTGCATTTATATCAGCTAGCAGTTGAATCATCTGTGCAGAGTGTGTAGTTTTCCACTGGATGTAGTACTTCTGTCAGATCTTATACAAATGGCAACGTGTATTTTTTTGATTCAGCACATATTGACTCTGATCTGTCTTGGGTGTTTTATTTTCATTTTGCTTCTCTATTTCTGGCTGGGATTTTTTTTTTCCTCCTTTCTTCCATACCCTTTACTCCCGTGCTCGTGCTACCTTATCCCTTGCTTATTTTTTAAACCACCTACCGGTGGTTTTGGAAGTTAATGGTTTTGGAAGATGGAGGCCATTGCATCCTGAGTAGAAAACCACGTGAATAGGTTAAATATCTTTCTTCAACTTTGTCTTTGCCTTGCTTTTAGACTGGAAGACCTTCAGAACCAACTTTATGCAGGCTGTTATGGAATTAATGACCTGAAGGCAAGCGATTGTCTGTAGTGTAGTTTGGTACACTTTTAAGCTATGCAAGCATTGTTTTATCAGTTGCTGGGTTATGAAAAGAAATAAGGTATATGGGTGGATTTTTTTTTTTTTTTTTTAATTCAATAGTGAAAGTAGAACTGTCCTATCTGTTTGTGTCTGGTTTTAAATTCAGATTAGAATAGTTTAGTCGTGCATTTTGTTGTCTTCCTTATCCTCTTAAAGAGAAAGTTAAGTTAGGATATGTTGCCTAGCTCTGATAATTGACATTTTTAAAATGAGTAGAAGTCTTAGAACTGTGTTAGCTCTGGATAATGGGGCGAGAAGCCAGGGAAGCAGGACAACGAGGCTTAACCAGACCGGTTAAAAGCAACTGCAGGGATTGAAAGGTTTTCTCCAAAGCTGTTTTGAAAGTAACAGGCTGTTCTCTTTGTGTGTCTGAAAGTTGGATATTGTGATTCTCATTGGAAATGGTCTTTGTAAGAATCATCATTCAGGCTGTTCCTTATGAATTTCCATGTTATGGTTTGTTCATTTCAGGAGGATTAATATTCCAGGGTTGTACTGGACCAGGTAATGTTGCTTATGGATCCCTCTCCTCAAAAGAGAAACTGTCTTATTTAATTATTGTCTAAGCTTGGTTATTACAAGGATTCCTGGAGACCAAAGCCCATTTTGAGTATTTTGAAATAAACATTGAGTCCCGACAGCTACAAGAGATGCAGCCAGTATTCAGAGAGAGTAGCAGCGCAGCTTGCATTGAGGTCATGATGCAATCTTCTAGTAAGTAGCATGTACTTGAGTGTTCTCACATAATGTATTACTCACCGTAATGCATCTATAAGAACCACTTGTGTCCCGATAAGACGTTGTGATACTTCACTACTCCTGTGAATGGATTCTCTTTGACTGTAAAGTATGCATTTCTATATTTTGCATTTTAAAGCCAGGATTTAGCCATCCTGTATGTCTCATCCTATTGCTTGTCATGCAGTTACTGTCTCTTTAGAACAAATGTGTATTCCTGTCTGGGCTTATTAGCATTAATAGCTGTTCTACTTGCTCAGTGGAATACTGATGCATAATGCTAGCAACTGGGAATGAGAAGAAGGTAGCCTTTAAGGAAGAGCACAATGCAAGGATTAAAGAGGGGGTTGTTTTAGAAAAATGCTACTGTTCCTTAAAGTCAACTACAGCAGACAGTGAAGTTGAGGTTAAAGGTAAGTCTTTTAAAGTTTGCAGTCTTTTAAAGTTATTGATTTTGTTTGGATTGCTGCCACTTCCATAAAGGGAAAATAATATTAAGAAGCTTGGTTTGTTTCCTACTTAGAGGGTGCTTAAATAGTTCTTTTAGTAAGTGTGGGGAGTTCTGATACTTGGAAAGGGCCATTGTTTCCCCTCAGTCTAAACTGCACACAAGATCTAGCCTATTTCCTAGTGAGAAATACTGCAATAGGCAGTCTTCCACATCTGTAGGAATTGAGAAGGATTTTTTTTTTTGACCAACAATATATCTGTTTCCTCACTGAAAAGCAAATCACGTTGTTTTCATGGATGTTTAACCCATTTATTTTAAGTACTTCTGTGCTATGTAGCCTCACTTTCACAATTGTTCTTTTCTTGTGTAAAAAAGAAACCTGTGCTTTACTTGCTTTTAGTATTTCCTATCTTACTTTGTAAAATTTTAGTTTTCATTCTTTTTTTCTGTAGCCTTTCCCAAGGGTGGCTTTCATAGATCAGAGGAAGTAACTTCAGTAATGCAACTTGCTGTGTTTCATCTACTTGTTTTGTCATTCTGAAGAGACATGACAAGTGGTTTCACAAGCTTCAGCTTTTAGATGATGGAAATGTAGTTAAGTGTCAATTGTCCCATTTTATATCTACAAATTCAATACTCCTTGAAATGCTATGAAGTGTAACCTCTCTTAAGGGAGGTAAAAAATGAGCTTGATGGAGAAGGAAGCAGTGGAGAGTAAAAGTTAGGAGGAAGCTGTTCATAAACAGGAGCTTCTTTGTGGAGATTGCATTGTGTTTTAGGGAGCTAAAACAGGAAGGTATTCACAGCATATTTGTGTGCAGGTTAACAGCCTGCTGCTCTCTCTCTGAGTAACGTTATGTTGAGCAATATACTGAGTTAAAGACACTAGAAATGTGGAAGAAGTTCTGCTTGTGCCAGGAACTGTCACCAATATTTTACAGACAAATAAGTCCTGACTCTGGTCTCTGCAGGCAGTGGGCTTTGTGATGCTAATCCGCTCTGTGCCTCTCTGCTGATGCGCCCACAGTTGGAGTCTCAGTCACCTTGTTGGCGCTGTGGCTTTGCTGAAATGGTTTCCGGTTTTCCAGAATTAGAATGTGAATTTGACCACAACTGTAGTATTTTCTCAGCATTTTTTTGAAGTGCATCTGCAGACAGAGAAAAGAGGAGAACTTCATTTAGTATTGAGCAACTTTCCTGTTCCTAGATGGGCGAGTGTGGGCTACGCAGCCAGTGTCAGTAGCAAGTTGCTATAAAGACAGGGTTTGCCCTGATGTGGGAAAGGAATGGTGATAAAGGAGATCAGTGGCTTGCAGAATGAGAGTAAAAAACAGAATTGGAGTAAAAGGCACAAGAGGTGGAAAACTGTTCAGCTTGGTGAAAGGGTTAAGTGATTGTTGTGTAAAATTGCAAAACATAAATGTTATTATTTGGTGCCTGTTGCCTACAGTACAGTAAAAAGAGTCCAGCTAATGTTTGTCTGCAGGAGTGGGTAGGGAACTCTGACCTGCTGGTAGCATGTTGTACCAGAGGTTGAGCAGTCTTGCGTTGATGAAGAAGCATAGCTCATACCAAACTTCAAAATCCCAAAGATATTGAAGTAAGAAATCCCTCTATCTGTGTCTTTATAATCACGTAGATAAACAAAAACTGTCCTTTCCTGTATTGCGGTTGTTATCTTGCGCAACGTATCATGGAAAGAAGTAGATGAATAGCAATTCATGTGCCAGAGTTGTATTGAAAGTGGTCACTTGACTTTCCCTAAAAGACAGAAAGGCCTAGAATCTGCTTTTACCATTCTATCGTATTTTTGCTGGATTCTTAAATTAAGAAACTTATAATTTCATCGATCTCACTAATCTATTAGCATTTGTAATTTACAGGGTTTGATGGTATCTAACTATTTAAGAACATAATGATTATTACATTTACCACTAAGGACATTTTGCTTTGTAAAGGCAGCTTGTATGCTGAGGTGATGAGCTTGTTAATTGAACACAGTAAATTAGTTCAATATTAATAATTCTGTGGTGCTTAGGCTAAAGGAATAATATGAATGAGAGGTATTGCACTGCCTGGAAAGGACAAAAATAACCTGCTGTATTTAGTGCAATAGGTATATTCTTAATGGGGGGGGATGGGTAGATAAATTCTAGGATTATGTAATATTATGTGGTTTCTTCAGCATATAAAAAATGCTGTGATGTGTCAAATCAAATGTACACCCAGTCTAATGCTTTGTTCAGACTGGTGGATACTGAGAGGAAGAATGTATGAAATGAAGTGAGGCCATCCTCCCAGCTTTTCAGTGGCAGATTCTGAATAGAAACTCCTTGTCTCTGTACACAGTAACAATAAGGTGGTGATCACAGGGCACCAGGCCTTGTCATGGCTGCACTGACAGCCAGTGTTGCAGCAGGTACTGCTACCTGGCACCTTTAAACAGGCCCTGTGCTGCTTGCAAATGTTTTACTTCCTTAGCTCTGTATAATTTCTTTTCATTCAACTTCCTCGTTTTTTGGGGTTTGTTTTTTTTTTTTTTCGTTCTTTTGGTTGTTGGGTTTGGGTTTTTTTAGGTTCCTATTTTTAAAGGAAAAATTTGTGGTGAATGTTTTTTTAGTCTTTTCCTGTCTCGCAAGGGTACCAGATATAAGTATGAAGTAATTATAAGTGGTTCTTGTGGAGCTGTGTCTTTACCAGGTCCTGTGCTTGCTCATATCTGCAAGGTGTTTTTTCTGGCTGGGTGACTGGGTGAGAGAGTTCTCTGGTGAATATATCTGGTATCTTCGAAAAGAAAGAAATCTGTACTTTGTACTCCATCCACAATTCTTCATGTGTTATTTTTCAGCTTCATAACCCTCCCAGTCTCCTCCACAGGAACCACCAGGTTTCTTGGGTGTTCAGGCATTTGGACCAGATGATGGTTGTAGGTCCCTTCCAGCTGTAATATTCTGTTCAATTTTAAATTTGTAGCTTATCTTATACCTAGATTTCCTGCAGGTGAACAGAAACACCTACTCATTTCTTCCTGCTGCAAGCACTTAATGTGCCTGAACTTTGACTTGTGCTGTCATTTATTTAGGGTGTGGTGTTTTCATGCCTATCACAAAGGATTACACACCGTGCTGTAATAATTATTGTATTGCTTCTGACTTTAAGTCTCTTTAGATTGGATTGAATTTTTGCAGAGGTAGAGCTCAATTTTGTGTCTAGTATTTTTATATATTTTTTTTTTTGTCCAAAAGTATTGATTTTATGTTTTGGGGTATTTTAGGAAATAGGAAAGGCAAAAATACATTTATCTTGCAGCTGTTTTATCGCTCATTTTCTTCATGTCTTGGTACCTATTTAACCAGCGTGCTGTGCTTTTATCAGTCATGTTGCATAAAACAGCTCTTGGCCTTTAGCCTCTTGCCTTACCAGCTAAACTTTGTGTTGAGGACTGTGTTTGTTCTATGTGTGGTATCCACCAATGCTGCTGTTGCTGGCTGCTTCTTTTGTGGCCAAGGTGATGCCCAGGGATGATTTATAGGAATTTCCTCTTTTACAGTTGCCCGATAACCAAGGACTGTCTATCAGCTCCTGGCTTTGCGTAGGTTCCCTGAAGGCTTTACTCTGCCCAAGAGGACACTGACATCTAGTGGATGGGTTCTACAGACACAGGGCAAACAAATTGTTGCTTTAAGGCCGTCTTTTTTCTGGACTTTAACCTAAATTTTGCTTTCATTTAGATCCTCAGGGCTGTTGGGAAGAAGGACAGAAAAAGCCTAGACAGGTTTATGTAACAATATGTTGGGTTTAAAGATTAAGGTTTGTGCAATCAAACTAGTTGTTTTTTGGTTGTGGTGGTGGCAGCGTTTGGCTCAGTCAGGTCACCTGCATGTGAGCCTCAGACATTTGTAAGGAAATTATTTAAGATATTTCATTCTCCAGTTGTCCTCCCAGCCTGTGAAGAAGATAAGTTAGCAAGAAGAGGCAGACGTTCCAGCTTCTTGCCTCTGAGATGGATAGTGCTGCTAAGTTGCCTTTGGTTCTGGGCTGTTTCTTTCAATGAAACCTGAAGCCTGATAACACATGGTAGGTTGCTTTGCAGTTTCTCAGACATCTTTGTTAGTTTAACTGGAAACAGAGTAGCAGAACTTTTTAAAAAAAACACAGTTTCTCCAGGAATGCTCCTAAGCAGATAACAGTGCTTAGAAGTCAAACTTTCTGAAAATGTTAATCAAAACTTTAGTATTGCTTTAAAGAGAAGTAGACATTTCAGGTGGGTTGCTAAAATCCAGACTTCTTTATCAAAGAAAACAAACACTGCATGAAACTTGATAGTTGAATAGGTAAGCATGGTATCTTTTGTTGTCAGAGACAGGTGATGTGTACTGAGTAAATCATTGTACCTGTGAGCAGTTAGCACCGTTGCTGTGAACTGTTTGATCTTCTGGGGTTAAGTTATTCTGCACTAGTGTAAGGTAGTGGTTTTGGGTTTGTTGACCGCCTACTAAATTTCTAAATGAGATTAAAATGAGACATTTTCAAGGCACTTAAATTATGGCTTAAAATAAAAAGAAGCCTTCCAGGCCCTGTTTAACAGTTGAAGAATTGGAGGAAGTGTAGACTGACAGTGCTTAGAATGAGGGTGCTGGGGATGGCCTTTAAAAAGGAAAACATTGCTTCCATTTCCAGAGAAAACATTGAATTTTTTTTTTTCCTCAAAGATGCTAAGATTATTTTACTGCTTGCTAGCATTCTTTGGTTATCATGAAAGTACCCTCAAGTAGACCCAGACTATCGCAAAGACATCAACATAAGAATGGATTCATCTTTTGTATTAAATACTTGAAAGTAACATGTAAAGGCTCCTGAGACTTTGTTTGTTAAAGGGAACTGGTGTGATGCAAGCAATTAATAAAGTAGAATATGAATCTTCGTCCTGAGAGGAAAATTTCAGTAATTTCAAATTAAATTGGTTTTATTAATACCAGACCATGAAGAAAAGAACATCCAGTCCATCAAAAAGCACAAAAAATCACAGCTTCAACTGACCTGTTATTTTAATTAAGATGAAAGAAGAAAAATAGTTTTTATCTCCTGCTGGCTGTTGAGAATTTATACTGTTTCATCTTTAGAAATATCCTCGCATTTTGTTCTTACTACTGAATTCAGCCTCTTTGTCAGTAAATAGGTGTCTTTATTACCTTGGTGTAAACACTTGTGAGTTGTCACTTAGTTAATTTGTGATAACTTGCATGTGTCTCCTTCATTGTCACCTTCTAGTTTGACTTGAGTCTTCTTTCTTTTGCCCTGTAAGTCTGCTTGCTTTATGTAATATTCCCGTCTTCCCCTCTTACTGCTCATTTCCTAGCTTTGTCATCAAATGCCTGTTCATGTGCTCTGCTTTCAATGAGAAATCATGAAGGGAAGTTTCTTGAGAAGCTCCGTTTATGAAATTCTTCCAGTCACAATGTTTTTGCAATGTTTTTCCTTTTAAAAACAGTCTAAAGAAACTCTTGTCTTGCCTGAATTGTAAAAATCCACATACTCTTCTTTGGAATTAACTCCATATCAAATACTTACCTGCATCTCATATTAGAACAGCTTCGTTTCCCAAGAAAGGAAGTGCAGTCTTACTACTTTGTCACTTACTCCACATTGATGAGAATTATAGATAAGAATCTTCAGGCTGGATCTGAAGATACTTCTGTGCATTTCTGAAATACCTGGAAGTAAATCTATCATCCAGAGCCCCTGGGGTGTTGAATAAAGTTGTTTGTATTTCAGACAGAAAAAGCATAATGAGGGTTCTCTATTGTTTACCAAACAAACAATCGACTTCTACTTCATGGGTTATAAATATTCAGCTTTTTAAAGCAATGACAGTTGAGGGTTATTTTAAATTTATCAGTAGCTTGATTGACAAGGCACTTGCCTGAACCAGATTATTTTACCAGTTGACTTCAGTACCTTTTTATTTGTTGAAATTTGTTGCTATAGGAGGACTGCATTTTTGCAAATGAGCCATGTAGCCTGCAGGGTACAAACATCAATGAGAGGCTACTTTAGAAACCTTTATGTAATTTAGTGTATACTTCATATGAGGTAAACATTGCTCTGCTCTTCAAAATAGAAAGTTTTCAGAATTAATTACATTGTAGGATGTTTTTGTTACAATTATAAAGTGTTTGGAAATTAATTTGAAGTTTGAGTTGTAGCTTTGATGTTAATACAATAAAACGTATATAAGGCTTTATTGTAGAAGTGTCAGGGATTTGTTTGTTTGCAACAGTGGTTTCATAAGAGGGAGTACCCTGTATGTTTGTTAATTGACTCTCTACTTTGTAAGCTTTTACTAATCTTCAGAATTAAAAATGACCCCTAAAATGTTCATCATTTAAAAAGGTTAGGTTTCAGACTGTTTGATTATAACAGTATTGTTACTTATGTTTTAGCAACTTCACAGTATTATTCTTGTCTCTGGGTGTTCTGATGAAATCATGATACAGGGCTGCAGAAGAAGCAACTATTTCTGTTGCTGGTCATTTCTGGGCTTGCATGGCCTGAAAATATCTGTGATTATGGTTACTGTGGAACTTTAAGTGCTAGTGCTGTGTTAAACAATATTTTTAAAATGTTTCAACTCAAGAAAAATTGCATCCTTTTCCTTTTTTGAAGCAGCTCATTGAACAAAATGAGGAAAGTGGGAAATATTTCTGTATGAGTGGTAGTACTATAAGGTTGTAGAAGATGCTGCATATATGCCTGTGTTACTTCTGTAGAAGAGACTTGCATACAGTACAGCATCTTTATATAAGGTTTCAGGACATCCTAAAGTACATGGAGGATGGGGAGACAATTAACGGCAATCAGCACGGCTTCACCAAGGGCAAGTCCTATATGACCAACTTAGTGGCTTTCTATGATGGCGTAACCACGGCAATGGACACGGGAATACCAATGGATGTGATCTTTCTGGACTTCTGTAAAGCCTTTGACACGGTCCCCCACAACACACTTCTCTCTAAATTGGAGAGATATGGATTTGATGGGTGGACTGTTCGGTGGATAAGAAACTGGTCGGATGGTCATATTCAGAGAGTAGTGATCAATGGCTCCAAGTCCAGGTAGAGATCCATGACAAGTGGTGTCCCTCAGGGGTCTGTACTGGGACCGGTGCTGTTTAATATCTTCATCAATGATATTGACAGTGAGATTGAATGCACCCTCAGCAAGTTTGCAGATGACACCAAGCTGAGAGGTGTAGTTGCCACACCTGAAGGATGGGATGTCATCCAGAGGGACCTGGACAGGTTGGAGAAGTGGGCCTGTGAGAACCTCATGGGGTTCTACAAGGCCAAGTGCAAGGTCCTACACCTGGGTTGGGGCAATCCCTGATTTCAGTACAGGATGGGGAATGATTGAGAGTATCCCTGCAGAGAAGGACTTGAGGGTGCTGGTCGATGAGAAGCTTGCCATGAGTCAGAAATGTGCACTCACAGCCCAGAAGGCCAACCGTATCCTGGGCTGCATCAGAAGAAGCGTGGCCAGTAGGTCGAGGGAAGTGATTCTGCCCCTCTATTCCTTTCTTATGTGACCCCACCTGGAGTTTTGTGTCCAGTTCTGGAATCCTCAATGCAAGAAGGACGTGGAGCTGTTGAAATGGGTCCAGAGGAGGGCCACAAAGATGATCTGAGGGCTGGAGCACCTCCTGTATGAGGTCAGGCTGAGAGAGTTTGGCTTGTTCAGCCTGGGGAAGAGAAGGCTCTGAGGAGATCTTATAGCAACGTTCCAATACCTGAAGGGGGCCTACAAGAAAGCTGAGGAGGGATCATTTACAGTTATGTAGTGATAGGACAAGGGGGAATGGGTATAAACTGGAGAGGAGCAAATTTAGGCTAGATGTACAGAAGAATTTCTTCACTATGAGAGTGGTGAGGCACTGGAACAGGTTGCCCAGGGAAGCTGTGGCTGCCCCATCCCTGGAGGTGTTCAAGGTCAGGCTGGATGCGGCCTTGGGCAGCCTGTTGTAGTGTGATGTCCCTGCCTGTGGCAGGGGGGTTGGAACTGGATGATCTTCCAACTCAAACTATTGTATCATTCTATGAGTTATTTTTAAATTTAGCAGAAACAAACTAAATGGTAGAGCTTATTTGTCCAGGCATTTAGCAGTGTTAAGTCAACTCTTGAACATTCAGCCATTAAAAAAAAAAGTTTAATGGAGGGACCATGCTCGTGAATAACTTATTGTCCAGATTTGTTGTTTCTGTAGTGGCCATTGCTGGTTTGGTTTCCTTTGTGTGGTGCTCTGTAGCTCTTTCTGCTGTACTTAAGAAAATTTTGCATTCCCAGTTCTGTCTCTTTTTGCAACCAGAATTGGTATAACCTGGTTGGAAGGTTTGTGCTTTTGAACTGACAGGGACACATATATTATGCAAAAATAGACAGATACCTCAAATATAAACAAATATGACAAATATTCCTTTGCCTGGCCATAAACTTTGTGCTGGTTATTAGCTAGGCTTATGACAGTTGAAATCTCAGTACAAGTTTGTATCTTTAATGAGGCTACCTCTTTCTGGCTTTTAAAATGCTATTGAACTCTGTCATAAATGGCCTCTTTATAGCTAGCACATTCCTTAGCTTCCAGACACAGCCTCAAAGAAGGGGTGAAAGTGGTTGTGAGCATGTTTTCTCCCATCAGTAGAAATGTATTTTCAATTATCTTTCTTTCCCTTTACATTTCCTTATATGCTCCCTGTCTGCGTTACTGCATAAAATTACTGATTTAGTGCTTGTCAAAATTTTTCTTTTTCTGTATAGCTCTGGAAAGGTTTTAAATTGTGATTTATTTGAGGGGCAACAGTCATTGAGACCTTATGGATGTTCTACTTGCCAATTATAAAAAAAAGCCTATATTAGCAGTACCCTAATCTTACTTGCTGAGTACTGGGGTTCTCAGCTACTGAAAGTCTCTACAGAACAGCCTGTATTTCAGTACAAGGTTAAAGCCTGCTTCTGAAAAATTAGACTTTTGATAAAAAAGAATTGGAGTCTTTTTATTGGAGTTGCTTACATGTCCAACATCAGCGTATTTAACACTGAAGTCGTGTCATCACGTAGGGATTTAACTGTATGCTAAAGGATGTCCCGTACTTGAAAGGAACAGCACCTTTGAGTTCTGAAACAGGTGTTTCAGCAAGGTAATTTGGACCCACACCCAGATCTCACTTGCTGTGTTTCTTGACTGCACAAACCGCTATGCTTATTACCCAGAGCATTTGTTAAGCTTCAACTTTTCTTGGTGGAAGTATTTAAAGGGCAGGATCTCAGTTTCAGATAAATTGATGAGACAGAGCTGTTAAAAAGCCCTATGGCATTTTTGGAAGGCAGGACATAACAGATATAGCACAGCTTTTTTTTTTTTTTTTTTCGGGGGTGTGTGTGTGCACACGTGTGTGCAGATTTACAGAAAGGCTATAAGACTGTTCTCTTGTGCCTTTATCTGTGGTGGCTTTGGTGCTGGAAACCAGCAGGTAGGAAGTTCTAGTTTACTTCTGTTGCAGTGAAATTGGCATTTCCTGTTTCAGTTGCAGTGCTTTTTTTTTTTTCTTTCTGCCTTGTATGGGTTGGGCTGAAAACAAACATTGACCTCAAGGAAGTGAGTTCCAAGGCGTGGGAAAAGAGGAAGAGTTTTGCATCTTGTGAAGGAAGAGGGAAAAGGACTTGGGCTTTTTTTGGTTTTGGGGTTTTTTTTTTGTTTTTAGTGCTGAGCAGAAATAGAAGCAAAACATTCTCCGTGGAACTTAATGTCTATTCCACATTCTATGAAGTCACAAGCAAAGGAATGGTAAAGGCTATGGAGAGAAGAAAGTTTTGATGGTAATAGATTGTGAAATGTCTCAGAACTGATGTGGTTAAACAAACTAAATATCCTTCAAAGACAAAGGTTTAGCTGATACCGATTTAGATCTTCGTGCTGCTTATGTGTATGAATTGTACATGATCTGTACAGCTCTTCCTTTGAATGCTTGTCACAGGGTGCTGTTAAGGATGTTGCATGTATTAAGGCACGAGCACTGAAACTGAAGAGCTGTAGAGTTATAATTAATGATGACTGGCCCAGTCCCTCTCTTGTGACCCTGAAAAAGGCATTGGTTACGTTCCTTTTAGCTGCCTGATTGAGCTGGATTAAAACCTCTTTCCTTTGGGATGCTCTTTGTGGAACAAGTCAACTTGCCTATAGGTAATTTCTTCAGTGCTTCCACGGACTGGTCCTGGGGATGCCATTACACCGGTATCCATTTGTATTCTATCATAGATGTTGGGTTTTGACTTCCCTGAGAAATTTTAGATCTGCAGTAAGGGAAATAGAACAAGTACCTACTTTGATTTCTGTTTCAGGGAAAGGACACGCTCTGTGTAAGTCTTCACTCAATTGATATGTTGCAGTGACACTGCCAATGTCGCATCTACAATGTCAGCATTTAGGTTTGACTTCAGAGCTAGTCTGTCTAGATAGTGTGTACTGCAGTGTGGTCACCTCTCCTGGAGGAGACAAAGGATGGCTCTTGTGGAGGCTTACCGGAACCCATATCCAGTTTTAGATTTTAAAACAAGCAATGCCCCCTTCCAGCATCAGAGTGAAAAGTTTATAGAGCTCAGAGAACAGCTACAATGCATAACCTTTCCCTGTTGTTCCTCTAGTGTGCCTAAGAAGATTCCTAGTGTTGTAGGCATCCATTAAACATGGAAGAGTTGTGTCTTTATAACCTTGTTATGCAATAGTACAGCAGTTTCCTGCTCAGAAGGAAATAGTTTTGTAATGAAAACTGGACTGCATTTCACAGTTCTTTCTGCAAGTGATTTATAGCCTTCATATGATCAGCCTTTAAGTTTCTGACTCTGACCTGAGTGCAGATTCAACCTAAATGAGGCATAAATATACATCCATCAGTTTCTTTAACAGGTTGGCAAAACTGGTGAAATGCTGCCAATAAAATGGTACAAGAACTACTAATATAGTTGATCTCTACAGTGATGTGACAAAAATGTCTGGAGATGAGGAAGACTGTCTTTTGGTTCCTCATTTCTAGATGATTTGTATCCAGTAGGTTGGCATGCATAGTTGTTCTGCAAGTTTTAAGAGTTCAAAGAGTTTAAGAGTTTCACATAAACAATCATCATTGATTTGCCCAAAAATGGGTGGTGTTGCTTATCTTGAAAAATTGCAGGAATTTGTATGAAGGGTAACTAGGGCCTTTAGTTACCATCTTGACTTGAAAGTTCAACTACTTGTGAAAAACGAATCAGTGAGGAGATTGATATCAAAAGCTTAAATTGGAAGATGGTGTATCTTATGTGCTCCGGTTAACTGAGTTTTTTTACAGTGTATGTAGTAGATATTTTCTTCAGTTACAAGCTGTTGGACTTTTTTACAGATACATTGATTTGATTGCATTGAAACTTTTCATCAACTGGTGGTGATAAACCATTCTCTTGAAATTATTCATCATAGCTTTCTTTAGGAGCATCTTCATTTTTAATCACATAGCAAGGCAAGATGAATCGCAGCTGTATATGTTCAAAGAATTGCTTAAAGGGAAAACTAAGATTAAATGCAATACTTTGTGCTGTCCGCATGCACAAACCCACCAAAACCTAGGTCTGAAGGAGGAAGAGGAGAATAGTGCATCTAGTAACATGGAAATACTTTTAAGCAAGGGGATTCCCAGGTTATGATTTTTGTTTCTTTAAGTGCTTTGCTTCCTTATGCTGTTTATGTTTATATTGCCGGGTCTGAAAATCATCTTGTGGTTTGTTGCAAAAAATGTGAGGTTTATTTCTGTTTTGAATTATTAAGAATTGTTCCTGAATTGTGTTAACACTGTTAAGGAACCTGTTATTTGTTGTGCATGCTAATTTTAAATGCCTTGTCATTTGGCTTTTGGTTTTTTTGTTTCTTTTTTTACATCAAGGATGTGCTTCCCAGCCTTCAGTCCTAAGCATTCTGTTTTCTAATCACATGGTTTCATGCTAATGGAATTTCTCATGTTCTTCGCTCATAGCCTGTAACTCTCACTGCTGTCATGTCCTGCATGTTTTCACTTGATGGAATGTGTTCATAGTAGTGTTTGCAGTTTGGGTATGCTAGGGCACCAGTGTGGTTCAGAGATGGGAGGTTATGATCCCAGTTCTTGCATGTGTTAAGAGTATGCTGCAGAGCTTTCTAAAGTATCTTAGGACATACATTAGTGACTTATTAACTAAAATTCGGTTATGTTTTAATGTTTTGCTTTGCTTAATTCACTTGTTCTCAACAGACCACAGATCTTGTCTTCTCCATCTTTGTGAAACTAGCCCTTTACTGGCAGTAGGTGTGTTGCTTAACTATTATGCTGGACATAAATTAACTGCAACTGTAGTTGATAGTGCTGCTACTTTAGGCTGGCATTAATATGTAGATGCTAAAAAATACTTTCAGAAATGAGGGAGAGAATAGGGGGCTTTTGAAGAGTCAGCCCACATTTTGATATGTGTGGGAGATGTGCCTGGTTCTCACAATTTTGTTAGGGAAAATACTGGTTTGGAAAGTGGAAGATGTTAGTTTTACTTCAGCGGTACCTAATTCTTGAAAGTATGCTGTTTAATCTCTTGCCAGTTTTAATGTGATACTGAAGAAACTGGGATGTACTGCTTAACTGAGCTTAACTTTCAGTACTGTTGCTTGGCCTCCTGTACAAGGACCTACTAGTGCTGTCTTCATTGATGGATGCTTCTTTACTGGAGATAAATCTCATATTAATGCAATAATATGAATTTTCCTTTTCTCTGAGAAAATACTGAATAGAGTTGAGATGTTCTAGGATACACTATACCATCTATTACCGAGATGATACTGTTCTGGGTTCCCAGGTAATTTTGAAGGGGGAGAGGATTCAGACCCAACATTGTCCTACTATGAAACATGGAAGACAGAGGACCCAAGAGGCTGTGGTTATTAGACTGACCTACTAATCACTTCAGCAGAGATTCCTTTGGAGCACCTAGAGCTCAAGTGTCAGTAGATGTTGTTAGAAGAGAATGCCGAGGTCATGAGAACCCCTCCTTCTGTCTTGTTCTTTCTATCAGGTCAGCTTGCAGTCTCCTTTCAGGGCTTTGTTTCAGAGAAATAGGTTAAATTATAGAATCATAGAATAACCAGGTTGGAAGAGACCCACTGGATCATTGAGTCCAACCATTCCTATCAAACACTAAACCATGCCCCTTAGCACCTCGTCCACCCGTGCCTTAAACACCTCCAGGGAAGGTGACTCAACCACCTCCCTGGGCAGCCTGTTCCAGTGCCCAATGACCCTTTCTGTGAAAAATTTTTTCCTAATGTCCAGCCTAAACCTCCCCTGTCGGAGCTTGAGGCCATTCCCTCTTGTCCTGTCCCCTGTCACTTGGGAGAAGAGGCCAGCAGCCTCCTCTTCTCCAGGCTAAACAACCCCAGCTCTCTCAGCTGCTTCTCGTAAGACTTGTTCTCCAGCCCCTTCACCAGCTTTGTTGCTCTTCTCTGGACTTGCTCCAGAGCCTCAACATCCTTCTTGTGGTGAGGGGCCCAGAACTGAACACAGGATTCAAGGAGCGGTCTCACCAGTGCCGAGTACAGAGGGAGAATAACCTCCCTGGACCTGCTGGTCACACCGTTTCTGATACAAGCCAAGATGCCATTGGCCTTCTTGGCCACCTGGGCACACTGCTGGCTCATGTTCAGTCGCTGTCAACCAACACCCCCAGGTCCCTCTCCTCCAGGCAGCTTTCTAGACAGACTTCTCCTGGTCTGTAGCACTGCACAGGGTTGTTGTGCCCCAAGTGCAGGACCCGGCATTTGGCCTTGTTAAACCTCATGCCATTGGACTCAGCCCAGCGGTCCAGCCTGTTCAGATCCCTTTGCAGAGCCTCCCTACCCTCCAGCAGATCAACACTTCCACCCAGCTTAGTGTCATCCGCAAACTTGCTAAGGGTGTACTCGATGCCTTCATCCAGGTCATTGATAAAGACATTGAACAGGGCTGGACCCAGCACTGAGCCCTGGGGAACCCCACTTGTCACTGGCCTCCAGCTGGATTTCACACCATTTCCCACCACTCTCTGGGCCTGGCCAGCCAACCAGTTTTCCACCCAGGAGAGTGTGTGCCTGTCCAGGCCAGAGGCTGACAGTTTCCGAAGCAGAATGCTGTGAGAAACTGTGTCAAAGGCTTTACTGAAGTCCAGGACGACTGCTTGCCTGTTCCTTGCAGCTAAAGCCAAAGCCATCTGTGAATGTTGAAAGATGGTGAAGCTTTTCTTTTCCAAAACTGGACCATTGTCCTTTCATTGTTTATGCTTGGCTGGTATTTTGGAAGGCTTTTTCCTTCCTTCATGAGGGCTAGGAATTATTAAAAATAATTATTTGAAAGCTGACAGGGGTAACTGTGGAACGCTGTTGTGTATCACAAGTGTATGCTATCTATCTGTCAGATACTCCTAAGGACAAGTGGTCAAAAATTGCATTACTTGTGCAGGGGAATGTGGTAACCAGTGATGTCTTACGTGGGACAGTTCTGTGTTGATTCAGCCCAACTGGATCTGGCTTCCATGGGAGCTCTCTAACCTGTATTGTGCTGCCCCTACAGCTTCTGTTCTGGCAGAATAACTAAAGGAAACCCAGCTCACTGTCTCTACTTCTTGTTTGCTATTGCAACCCAGAGCTGCAGAGGCACTCCTGACTGGGAATAGTCCATCCTCCAGCCAAGGAGCTGATTAGCATCAGCTTGTCTTGGTGTTTCCCAGAGCTCTCAGTGGTAAGAAAGCAATATAAAGAAACTCCAGTTGGATTTGCAGAGGCTTTAAACTAAAATCTACTAGAACCAAAGCAGTTTTGGAAAGTCAGAGCCCCCTTTGCGCAGTGATGTATCTGAGTCTCCATTTGAGCTGTCTTTTGACAAGGCATCTCTAGAATCCTTGTGTTGGCTGGACTTGATGATCTTGGAGGTCTTTTCCAACCTCTGTGATTTAAGAGTCTATGATTATGTGTTTATAGTGTTGGTACAGAGTCTGAAACCTGTGATCTGACCACAGATAACTAGAAAGTGGCTAATTTGACATTTTTTGTGGTAGTTTGGTTCACATTACTCCTTACAGGTATGTATTTCTTACTGTGTAGAAGTACTAGGGAATTTATTGTGCCCTAGTAATGTGTATCTAAATTATTAGGATGAGAGCACAGTTGAAGATAATTTGTGTTTTAATTCTGCTGTTGCTAGTAAGAACAATGTAATGTCAAGCTTATGATATAATAGAAATAGCTATCATGGGAAATCATTGCGCTAATACATTTTTTAAGTGTTTCCTTGTATCTTCTTTTATGCTTTGATTTTTGTGGTAACTTTCATTGAAGCTTTTCCTTAGATCTTGGTGCTTTCAGTATTTCTCATATTGCAACTGGGTTGGGGCAATCCTAAGCACAAATACAGGCTGGGAGAAAAACTGGATTAAGAGTAGCCCTGAAGAGAAGGGCTTGGAGGTGTTGGTCGATGACAAGTTCAACGTGAGCTGGCCTGGCAATGTGCACTTACAGCCCAGAAATCCAATGATATCCTGAGCACCTCCCATATGAGGACAAGCTGAGGGAGGTGGGCTTGTTCAGCCTGGAGAAAGCTCCAAAGAGACTTTAAAGCAGTTTTAGCAGCTGACACTTGACACTATGGTATGTACTGCTTCCCATGTGTGGTCAAAAAGGAGATTCAGGCCAACGTCATTGTTTTACTAGCTGATATTTTAACCATTGGAAATGTCAGATAAGGCTTAAGAGGCAATGAGAACCTTAAATAAGTGAAGCCTTGCTGAAGTATTTGCCATGCTTTTCCTGAAAAGAAGCCTGGAAACGAGTCACAAGAGTAGTTGCAAGAACTTTTGTGTCTTAAAGTTCAGACTTTTAAAGTGAGTTCTTCACATCTGAATAGGCATTATAAATATTTTCTTTAATCAACAAACAACATTTCTGTGGTGTGAAGCCATGTGTCTCTACAGGCTTTATAAAGTGTTAAATAAGTGAAACAGATTGACGGTGAAACTCTGAGATCTGTGTTTCCGGATCTAGTTGGACTGAGTTCTTCTTAATATGATAGGATTGCACAAGTTGAGTTTAAAAAGCTGGTTTGTCTTTTTGTGAAAATACTGAAATAGATTTGTTGTACAGACTGCAAACCATTGTGGAAGCTAGAAGTATGTTTCTGAAACTCAAATTGTTTCAAAGGCTCCCCCCTACTGTCACATGTGGTAAGCGTTTGTCACCATCCCACAAACCACTTCTATCACATAGTGAATAAGCAGAATTAAACTCGAGCTTTTCTAATGACAATGGAACTGGGGGCCTGGGGAATGTTGTTCTTTATGTTTAATGAATCATCAATATACACTTACTTTTGATTATTTTTTTCTGAAAAGGATATATAAGTGAAGATTTTTGTGATACCAGAATAACGGTTCCAATGAGTATTCAAGTGTCATGGAAGTGTCTACTGTTATCTGTGGAGGCACCAGGCTGGATCTGTAATGTTCCTGCTGTTGGCATTCAAGTATCTTCTGGGAAGTGATTTGGCAGTTCACTGACTTGAACTCAAATGAGAGCTGCTTTGTGCTGTAGACAGTTCTTTACTATGAATTAGCATGAGGCTGGACTGTGACGGATCTTGCTGCCTATCTTGTCATCAACTTACTGTTGTCTGAACAAAATTCTTTCTTCTTCTGCCCTGTCATTACCCCCATTCTGCTATTGAGAACATTCTCCTCTTCCTGGTCACTGTAGGCTGTAACCTAGGGAGCCCTCAATCTCTCGCATCCTGCAGCAGGCTGCATCCGCACGTTGCAATAGCTTTCTGCAGAAACTTTCTGTTGTGTGTAGGGCGAGATCTTCAGCTGAATCTGGCACTTTTCCATTCCTGTGGGAGTTTGTTTTAAGCTTGTGTTTTGGAATTCTTTCCTTGCTCTTCAGTAAATTCTTTCTTTTCCAGAGCAGGAAGTCGATGATATTCCATGTAGTGGATACAAATCATAGACTGCTGTTTACTCTTTTTAGTGTCTGTCTTTGCTTATCTTCTATTACCTATGTCACAGAACAGCTGACAACATGTATTAAAAGCATGGATTCTAAAGCATTTTAGGAACAGATCTGTGTTAGAATCAACCTGTATTTCATTCCCAGTGTATGTTTTGGAGCTGGTCTATGCTAGTCCTACTTTCCAGTCTGTTTAGCAGATTGTACAGCTACTGTATTGCACAGGGAGAAGGCTATGCTGAGATCTAATAGCATCATTTTCCAGAAAATGAAAGTTAGGTCCAAATTTTATCTGTGCTTGTTCTTACATACCTTTAAAATGGGCTAAAGCAGAAAGGATCATAGTCATAGGGTGCTTTTTGATACCTAACCTTTTTGTTGTGTCACTTCCTCAAGTGTATCATTTCTCAAGCAAAGTAACTTCTGCTTCTACTCATGGGTTTTCTGTTTGTTTGTTTTTCCTGCAAACTTCTTTCTGTTTTTTTTTTTCTAAGCACAGTCATGGCATTTGTCCCATAAAGATCATTAAGATGGACCTCTACCCCCAAACCTCTCAACCAGTTTGAGATGTGGAACAATATACAAACTCACATTAGTGGCTGTGCTTGGAAAGTAGCATTGTTTCTGTTTGCCTCTCTCTGGTTACAAACCAGATTTCTCTGCCACTATGTATACAGGTTACGTGGTGAAATAGTTTTCAGTGTTGCAAAGGTGGATGTAATCTGCATAGAATCTTCCTGTAACTGTTTACATGTCTTTTCAGGAATTGAATCTTTCTGTTCTTCATTGTAGCAGTGGTTTCAGATGAAGTATTTAGTACTTCAGTCACTGTATGGTCACAGACTCACTGTCCCATCTCCAAATATTTACTGTTTTTTCTTCATTGACTAACACTGCAAGTTTTTCAAGAGAAACACACTTAAAGAGGAAAGCCTCTCTGCGTTAGTTCTGTTATTCTTTTTAGTGTTCAGTGATTTGATCCGTGGTAGTCCTTGGAGAAGAGGGAAAAGAAATTGTCTGACAACCAGTAATTCCTGATTTGCTTTATTAATTTTACCTACCATTGTTTTGCTCTGTGAATGCCACTTCTATGGATTATTATGCATGTTAGATGCATGTTATTCAACTGAAGTAATACAGACTTTTATCCACAATTGCATATAAAATTTTCTGTTTTTTCACTATATCCAGACAAATTTTATTCAAGTGTTTTACTGCTTGTAGCAGAAATGCTACATTTTGTGTGATATTTCTTTTCCTTGTTTGCTGGAATAATTATTGGAGGACTTGAGTTGCCAATTCAGTTTCCCTTTTTTTTTTAAAAAAAAATTGAAGTGTGCAGTGAGTATCCCAAATGTTTTACTAAGTTCAGAAAAATTAATGAAGGAAACTGGCTTTCCATCATAAGATACCCTTCTGCCTGTATTTTGTGGCACAGTCAGGTATAAGCAAGATTTATGTTTTGAACTAGCAACCAACCCCCCTTCTCTACAAGAAAGCAACTCATCAACATTTTGGGTCTTCAAGGCTGATAATCCGGTGTCAAAGATGAAGGGGGAGGATTGTGAACAGCCTTTGTCCTTCTGCATGTGCAGAGTACCCCTCAATGGAAATACTAAATTTCTTCACAGCTACGTTGTCTGTTTTCCTCTTGATTGTCTTATATACCACCACCACAGCTAGGTTTGCAACCACCTGGCTTTAGCTGGAAGCCAGAGTTAATTGCCAGAGTTCTTCAGGTTCATTTGTAAATCTGGATATTCACACAATCTAAAGTAACAAGCACTGATGGCTTCTCTTGCTGGTTTGTTGTTGTGGGTTTTTTTTTGTTTTTTAAAGATAATTTCTACTCTTTTCTTCGCCCTCAGTTTTCAGGTTGTAAAGGCCTGATTTGCATGGAATGATAAAAGCTATATTGCCCTCCGTATTTCCTAGGCTGCTGGAAGGCATGGGCTGGATTTTGTTATTAGAGGTTTTGACTGTTTAACATTTCTAGGATTTGCAATAGATGGAGGGGAAAAAGAAATGACTTTGTTGTGAATACAGCAGATCTCCTCTCACTGATCTTAGTTGCAAATACCTTGTACCTGAGAGGCAGGGACCTTCTTTCTCTGAGTGAGCTTGAAAATCAAAAGGAGTTGAGTGCTGGGAGTTGATGCCTGTTAAATGGAGATTTTGCTTTCTGTTTAGTACCAGTCTCTGCCAGCTGTTCCTGAACCAGCCTGCTCTGTGCTTTTTCTCCAGATGTTCTGAGCTTTAGCAGATTTGTTTCCCACAGATATTCTTAATGCAGTTGTTGCTCCTTAATAGGACGGTGTATTTCCTGAATAGAATATAACTGTATTTCATACTGGTGCTTTAGTGGCTTTTCCAAAGTTTCGTGTCTCATGATATGTGGAACTAGATTCAACTTGTTTGTGAACTGCTGATGAGCTAAAAATACTGGATAATTATATTTTTAAACTTCATCATAGAGAATATTATAAAAGCATAGAAGAGGTGTTTTCTCGAGTGATCCTTCTTATGCTTCGTCAATGAAGCTAATACCCTATGATGTTTGTTATCTTGAGACTTTAAAGCATAACATAAATGTTTTATTTCAGAGGTTAAGAAGATTATCAACAAAATACAGAACAGAGAAGATCTACCCAACAGTCACCGGAGAAAAAGAAGAAAATGTTAAAAAGAACAGATACAAGGATATATTGCCATGTAAGTCTGATTTAGGTATTAATAGGAGATAAAGGAAAATGCTTGTGTTCTTGATTTATTTTGAAATTGATTGTTTAGCTGTTACTGAAAGGTGAAATTGGAGATAATTTCCTGACAGATAACTCTGGTAAAATTTTTATTTTTACCTTGGGAGATCAAGTATGTGAACTTTTGTAGGTTTTATTAGGTGAGCTGTCACCTAGAGGTAAAATGTGTCCTAGGTCCCAAGCCATACCAAGCTGGCACTTCCATTTTAGCTCAGAATAACCTAAAACTTTAATGGGACCTTAACTGTATTTTTTCATTAGGAGTGTGGTAGAAAACAGACAAATGGTTGGGAATGGGAATGGTGAATGGGAATGGTGACCTCGTATCAACAGACAAGGCTGAGGTACTCTACAACTTTTTTGCCTCACTCTTCACCAGTAACTGCTCTCCTCACCCCTCCTGGATGATGGGATGGCAAGATGGTGACCAGGGGGACAAAGCCCCTCCCAGTATAGAGTAGGATCAGGTTTGTGAGCACCTGAGGAACCCTGACATTTATAAGTCTATGGGACTTGAAGAGATGCATCCCAGAGTCCTGAGGGAATTGGCAGATGCTGTTGCCAAGCTACTCTCTGTAATATTTGAAAAGTCACGGAAATCAGGAGAAGTCCCTGGTGACTGAAGAAGGGTAACGTTGTGCCCATTTTTAAAAAAGGCAGAAAAGATGACCCTCAGAACTACCGACCTGTCAGCCTCATCTCTGTGCCTGGAAAGATCATGGAACAGATCCTCCTAGGAGCTATGCTAAAGCACATGGAGGGTATGGAAGTGATTAGTGGCAGCCAGCACGGCTTCACCAGGGACAATCCTGTATGACCAACTTAGTGGCTTTCTATGATGGGGTGACTGCAGCAGTGGACACGGGTACACCGGTGGATGTGATCTATCTAGACTTCTGTAAAGCCTTTGGCATGATCTCCCACAACATCCTTCTCTCTAAATTGTCCTTCTCTCAGGGACCTGGACAGGCTGGAGAAGTGGGCCTGTGAGACCCTCATGGGGTTCAACAAGGCCAAGTGCAAGGTCCTACACCTGGGTTGGGGCAAACTCTGATTTCAGTACAGGATGGGGGATGATTGAGAGTATCCCTGCAGAGAAGGACTTGAGGGTGCTGGTCGATGAGAAGCTTGCCATGAGTCAGAAATGTGCACTCACAGCCCAGAAGGCCAACCGTATCCTGGGCTGCATCAGAAGAAGCGTGGCCAGTAGGTCGAGGGAAGTGATTCTGCCCCTCTATTCCTTTCTTATGTGACCCCACCTGGAGTTTTGTGTCCAGTTCTGGAATCCTCAATGCAAGAAGGATGTGGAGCTGTTGGAACGGGTCCAGAGGAGGGCCACAAAGATGATCTGAGGGCTGGAGCACCTCCTGTATGAGGTCAGGCTGAGAGAGTTTGGCTTGTTCAGCCTGGGGAAGAGAAGGCTCTGAGGAGATCTTATAGCGACCTTCCAATACCTGAAAGGAGCCTGCAAAAAAACTGGAGAGGGACTGTTCATAAAGGTTTGTGGTGATAGGATGAGGGGGAATGTGTATAAACTGGAGAAGGGCAGAATTTAGGCTAGACATACGGAAGAATTTCTTCACTATGAGAGTGGTGAGGCACTGGCACAGCTTGCCCCGGGGAGCTGTGGCTGCCCCATCCCTGGAGGTGTTCAAGGTCAGGTTGGATGGGGCCTTGGGTAACCTGATCTAGTGGGATGTCCCTGCCCATGGCAGAGGGTTTGCAGTTAGATGATCTTTAAGGTCCCTATCAACCCTAACTTTTCTGTGATTCTAAATATCAGCTCAAACTCTAGATGAAATTTTCATGAGCCTTAAGGAACCTGGTTTTGTGGTTTGGAGTAAAGTAGATATTCTTTACTTGTTTGTATGCTGAAAACAGTGTCAGAGAGTTTTCAGAGCTCGATTGTCTTTGGTTTGTGTTTTGCTAAAGCCCAAATGAAATTCCGTTTTATGTGTGAACACAAATAACAAGTCATAGCAGAACTTAAATTTTAAAACCACCACTGTGTGAATAGAACAGATCAATGATCTGTAGCAACAAGACTGCCTGTTACAAGCTCACTTTTTGTAGCTCTTCAGGCCCAACTCTTACCGTGCTTCTTAGTATGAGCAGGTGACACTGAGATTAAAGCAGTCTTCTGACAAATGCCATTTTTTATATTCTGGCAGATCAGCAACAAGTACATTTTACTTTCCTTAGCATTCTCAGAAGTGTTAGGAGGTTTATGATGAATTTGAAGTTGAAAATGGTCTTAAGCATCATCAGCTTTCATTTTTAAAATGTATTCTAGCAATCAGGTCCAGTGAATTACTGTGCATTTCGGATTGTTGTACACCTGTATGCTCTGGTTTTCTAGCGTTGGGGTTTTTTCCCTCTTTCAGTGCTTGGAGCAACTCTTGCAGCAGTAAATTTTACCCAAAGCCGTAGATCCTAGATGGCATAATGAGGTGGGCATAGCTCCTGCTGCTGTGCTGGGAAGGAATGTATTCAAATTTTGCTACAGGGTATATGTATAATATAGATCATATGTGAAGAGTAGTCTGGTGTGATGCTCAACTGCAGCAAAATAGTTAAATGTCTTTGGGGTTTTTGTGTTCTGTTTCTTTTTAGTTGAGAAGAACCATATTCAATGGATGCAGTGAAAAGGAGGGGAATTGGTTATTGTTGTCTTATTATAAGAATTGTTGCACTCTTTATTCCATTCTGGTGTTTTGATAGGTCATGAACAATACAGCAAAATCTTGGTAGCACCTAGGCTGAGTCAATAACACGCTTAATAGTTACTGCAGTAGTGAATGGTCACGGCTAGAGAGGTAGATGGGCTTTTCTTTCATCTACATAAAAATAAAAACTGAGTCATTGGGATCTGAAGGGGGGCACAGATCACAGAAGAAAACGAACAAGCCTCGAAGCTGACACAGAAGAAACCGGAAGGTATATTTTTGGTTAAAGTGAGAGTATCTTTATATATCCAGCGGTTCCAGTAATAAAGTGGTTGCAGACAGCTTGACAGAAACGAAAGCCAGGGGGCATTTTGGAGGAGGAAGGGAGGTTATACTTTACCTAAATCTTACAAATGTTCTTTACTAGATTTATAACTTAATCGGAGATTAGTGCTGTATTTATCAGAAATTGCTACTGCTCCCAGAGGGATCAGTAGCTCAGTACTGGCTTCAAAGAAAAAGATGTGTGGGTTCACAATGCAGTTTACTCAGTCATCCTACATGATAGTTAAATGTAGTGTTTTCTGGTTACAAGATGCCAATTACTAGTTGTAAACTCAGCTGTAAAGCTATATGTAAATATCCAAGCACTTACACTTAAGTCGTGGGAATCTGCAATGGAATTTTTCTTGGAGGATTCTACTCCAGATCTAAAACTCTGGAAGAGCTGAACTGTGGCAGATAAAGGCAGGTTGGAAATGTTGACGTTTGGAGGCTGCACTAGAATTTTGGATCTACTGTGCTGGGAAGATAGAAGCCCTCATTGGCTTACCACTTAAATTAGTCTGATCCACTGTTTAGAAGTAGTTTTTAGCATTAAGTCTGTGACACCATTACATGTTTATAAAAAGTTCTTGCTTTTAGATTTATATGTATGAAAGCATAATGTTGTGTAATATGTGTTAAGGGTTCCTCTAGACCTTTATGTGAGAATGTATTGTCTTAGATCTGCGATCTAAACTTATTTTAATCTACACTTGTGCTTTTTTAGCAAGCATTGTATAGGTAACGTGAACATTTTTTGCATGTTATCAGGACTCTGGCAGAAAATTTTACTGTCTTGGAATGTTTTTGGAAGAGCTTTCTATGTAGAACTAACTTATAGCATGGACTACTTCTGGGCATGGTTCCCTGTTTTATTACCAGTGAGGTTTTGACCAAAAAACCCCACCCCACCAACTAAACAACTGTATTTCCCTCTTTTAAATAGGCTCATTATTTATATGTTTTCTTGAATTTAGCTGTAATAAAAGATTTAGCAAAAAAGACCCTGGGAACAGACAGTAATGGAAATTGCTTGATCAGGTGCTGTTTCTGCACATACTTCTGTTCCCCAGTTCAAAGATATTTTTTTTTAATCTGGATTTCCAGTTTACCGTAATACTAAATTAACTCAACCAGCCTTTATTGTAGAGATACTTAGATTTTCGCATGCCAGGTTAGGAAGTGTTGTATCAACAAAAGCTGGAAGGGCTGGAGAACCTGGCAACCACTTACCATCCTTCTTAGCAAGAATGAGCAAGTTGTTTCTGTATTAAAAGATGCCAAGTTTTTCCAATGCCAAAAAGAATTCGAAGATGTTTAGTTAATTCTGTCAATGAGTAATAAAAGCTGTTTAAGAATGCAGAGAATTTTGGTCTTGAAAGATCTGCCATATTTATAAGAAGCTGAGATAGTCAGTCAAGATTGATGCAGGTTTGGACATTTCAAGTTTCTACAAAGCGAAGGAATCTACTCTTTCTCATTTAGAAGTGCACCAGCAAAGTGCTAGCCCAGTGTTTCGGGGATAGAAGTCAGTCTGTGCCTGAGCATCAAACCCCAGTGCATATTCCATGTTGTGATACTCAATGGACTACTCCTCAGCAGAGTCTCAGACCTGCACTAGTGTTCTATTCTTTCTGCAGATGGACACAGTAAATGTGCCTTTAATTCTGACCATCGTGATCCATGTTAATATAAATACATAAATAACTACAGTTATGATTGCTTCTGATTAATTGAATTACGCCTCTTTGTAATGACTTGCTCTTGCAGTTCCAGTAGCTGGTACTCTGTAACCTTGAGCATCAGACACATGTACCAGTAGGGACTACTCTGCTTATCCTTGCCTGAACTAGTTTATCCATTAATTAAATTGGCTGACTGCTTATGTGACTTATCTTTGGGAAACATTATTTAATGCTTAATTTCTTCTGTACATATTATGTATACTATATATTTGCTGCTACGTATTGCTTATGTGTTTGTATGTATTGTTAAAAAAAAATTAAAATTCTTTTCCTAGTTGATCATAGCCGGGTTAAATTGACCTTAAAAACTCCCCCACAAGATTCAGACTACATCAATGCAAACTTTATTAAGGTATGTATTACTATCTTAAAAGTTCTTAAATTCTTTTTAAGCTTTTATTTCATATCAGTGCAGTTTTAAGGTTATAGACTGAGATAAGTTTTTAAAGCTGTGAGGGAATTCAGTTTTAGCTTGAGATTTGCAAATATGGTGCCAGTTATAAAGCAATTTTTAAACTTATTTTATGTAAGTATAATAAAATAGACTTCATTTTAAAGCAACACGCAACCAAATTGAAACTTTATACCATAGAAAAATTCAGATATGATTGTTTTGATGACAGTAGATACCATTAAATAGAGCAGATTTTAGGGATAATAATTGAGGTGTTTGACGAATTATGTATGTTAACGTATGCTTCTTGCTGTTCAAGGCACAAGTGTGGCAATGGAATTACATCTATCAAACTTAAAGAGAAGCTGGAATTTAGTTAAAAACCTGTTACGCTTTTGTCTCAGAGTTCGACTGTTTTGGGTTTTTCTTGTTGCTTCTACATAGTAATGCTTATTCAGAAACAAACCTTCCTATATCTCTCACTTACTGAATGCTTAGCCTGAAGAGCTGAATGAAGATGTCTTCAAGCTTGATATAAAACAAATCAGAAGACTTTGGGTTTTTGAGATGTGGTTTTACTAGGCGGGAGGAACTTAAATTTTATTCACAGGGTTCCTTTTTGGCACAAAGACTTTCAAATTTTTATCACTGAGTAAAAAAGAAAACGCAGAGTTAAAAGGAATCCTCAGGACCTGAACATACAGGAACAGTATTTTCTGTACCAGTCTCTGACTGCACGGTAGCTGTTGTCTTGGGCCCCCTTGAAATCACCAGGAAAATTCCCACTAATGTAAATGGGATTCATTTCACATTCATCCTTCTTTCTGGGTCAAAAAAAAAAGATATTCTAATTTTATGTGATTATAACCTAAAGCCTTTCTTATTCCATGAAGATAAAGTTTCTTTCTAAGCAGTAATGATTCTTTTGTGCTGTCCTAGGGAGTACATGGGCCAAAAGCATATGTTGCTACCCAGGGACCATTAGCAAATACAGTAATAGACTTCTGGAGGATGATATGGGAGTACAATGTTGCTGTAAGTACCTACTTAAAAAAAACAGAATTAGGTATTACCTTTTTTTGTGCATCTTTCACCAGAGTTGGCTATTACTATTAAAAATGTTGACAATTATTTAGTCCATTTACTTCTCAAATCTTGTTTTTATAGCTTAAATAGCATTCTATATATTATAAATATTATTTATTAAATTTAATAATGTAAATGCAAACAAATAGTTATTGAATGAATATGAAATCATGCATATTGATGAATGCTTAGTGTCTGGTTACATCTGTCCTGTATGAGACCTTACAATTCTGACTTAATGGGGACTGACAAGATCAGACACAGAAGCAGAATGTGAAACAAAAACATAAAAACCTCCCTTTCTGTTTGTGCTGATTATAGATTACTTGTTGATATATATTTTCTGCATCTGTTTAAACAGCTGTTTTCAGGAGTTAACTTTTAAATAATGATAAAATTTGGTATTTTAAACGAACTATTTCTAAAAATAGTTGTTTTATCAGGTGCTTAAATCACGCTTGCTTCTTATTAGAAGGGTTGGACCAGGTGATCCTCAAGGTCCTTTCTAACCTGGTATTCTGTGATATTGTAACAAATAGATTACCTGTTGATGTGGTTTTATTGTGCTATTCACCTTAATGTCTCTGAAGTAGCTTCCACTAAGAAATCTTATTCTTGTTTTTTAAATAGATTTTTGCCGTATTTTAAACAGTCTGTCACTTTAAACAAATAGTGATGTTTCTTCCAGTCAGCAAATAGCTCTGTATTCTTATGATTAAGTTTAGACTTTATTATTAGGTTAAATAAATAAATAAGGTATTTGTGTAGGATTACACTGGATTCAATGTAAGTCGCCTTAAAATGTTGTATAGTGTTGTAGACTATTCTGTGTTTGTATTTTGTATTTATGTTTGTAGATTATTTTGTGCAGGGTAAAAATTGGGTGCTATTTTAGAATTAAAACAGCATGCAACTACAGATAGGAAAATAGTATTAGTCTCTTCAGTAGTAACCAATTAAGGAGTATCAGTATATGCTCTGATAAAAGCAAGCAGTGAAGTGTTGGTGAGTTGACTTGATCTAAACCTAACTAACCAGCTAATTTGGAGCATGAATCTTTCTTTTCAGATAATTGTAATGGCCTGCCGAGAATTTGAAATGGGAAGGGTATGTATACTAAATACGAAAGTAAATAGGCGTTGCTCATGCAAGGCACTATGCCAGCACCTGAGAAGCCTCATATGCCAAATCCATAGCTGTAAAAATAATCTGCCAAATTGGATGAGAATGCCTGCCCTGACATTTGTATGCATAGGAAACGGAGAGTGTGATTATCTTTGCTCCATTTATAGTGCTACATTACCATCATTACCATTTGGTAGTTGTCTGGGTGGAATATATATACGTACTATATATACATATGTATAAAAAGTTTTTATACAGAACTGTGCCAATGGTCTGTTTCTGGTCATGTCAATGTGGAAAAAAAATCCTGCTCTGTAGGATATAGGTCAAGTGTTGAAATGCTGAGTCCTTCAGAATTTTCTGTCAATTGATACAGCTGCACAAACAATCTTATCTTTTAAATCTCTCTGCTATATTCTTATAACCCAAGAAGAAAAAAAAAATTAGGTCCACAATTGTGAACTCCAGACTTCAACAAAAACAAAATTAGCTCTGTTTGCTTCTCTCTGTATGATATGTGCTTGTGCATAGATAGGCAGTCATTAAGTTCACATCCTAATTTACAAGTGTGCTTTGGCTGTATTTCTTGGTCATCTGGATTCTTGATTTTGTTATTCTTTGGTGTCCATGTTTTCCTATCTTAAAAGAAGTCCAGCAAGGGAACAGTAGGCAGATGTTAAGGAAAAGCAGTGAATAAGAGAGAAAATGAGGTACTTGGGTTTATAACTTTGTGCTGCTTCTGTTAATCACTATCTTTCAGTACCATGCATGGATTAAATTAGGATTCTTTGCTTTAACAGAAAAAATGTGAACGTTACTGGCCTCTGTATGGAGAAGCAGCTGTAACTTTTGGACCATTTCGTGTTTCTTGTGTAAGTATAAAGCTTGATAAATTAATTTTTGAGGGATTTAATGCTTTTGTAATTTAAAATAACTGTCTAGCAAACAGTTGGAATTACAAAATGAATGCTTTTTTTTTAATTTCTCAATGCTCAATTTTGCAAAGACTTTGAAAGGTATGCAATGGAGAACAGTGTGGGGATCTAAGCGCTGTGTTTTTTTTCAATCCTGCGTGATTTATATTTTTACAAGTAGGGAGCCCATATGCATTGATTTGCTGTCTTTTCATGTATCATTTCCTTTCCTTTACGTGATGCAGTTTGTAATGTACTCAAGAAACCAAATAATATTTATACAGTTTTTTTCTCTCAGTTACTTCTTGTGGATTCCGGATATGCATGAGAAATGAAAATAACACTGCTATAGGTTATGTTCTTGAAGTTATAGAAAGTTAATAAGCATGAATAAAGAAAATGGAAACTAAACATCTGTGGGGTTTTTTTTTAACTTCTTTCTGTTGGTAATGAATATGAGTTATTTTGAAAATGCTTCTTTTGCTTCTATTGTTACTTTTAAAATCAGAACAAAAGTGAGTAGCATATGACCACAAGATCTGATTCTTTTCCTGGAGGATTCCTAGCAGGGTGACTGTCAAGTATGCGATGTTTCCACAAAGGTGTGGAGGAAACCTAAGCATTTCCATTGCATGTTGCCTAGGTGATATTAGGAATTCTGATCTCCGAGCATAAGTACTAAGGCCTTTTTCAGTTTTGATACTCTGCATAAATGGTAACATAAAGGTTTCTGGCAGTTTAGGAGTCAGGAAAAGAGACTGTGGATGTCTTCTACACCAACCACAGCAGTGAATTGGAAGCCATCATTCTTTTGGCACCTGGCATCTTAGCATCACACAAGAACATACCCCAATGGGGTTTTGAAATTACCTTTCCTTGGCAGAGAAAGCTGATTAGTAAATGAAGTTGTGGTGCAATTGTCATTTCCCAAAAGGAGACCACTTTGATATCTGAAATTCCTGTCATTAATTGTGAGGTTTTCAGGGTATGGGTGAGAATATGATGCGTGGGAGCATAGCCACCAAAATTAATATGATCAGCATCCCTCAGGCGTGGGATAGTATCTGGATGCTTTTGTATGCTCCTGTTTATGTATCCAAGTTCCTTCCTGCTTTGAGCACATTTGTTGCTTGTTTATCTAGCTTCTAGCTCTTGGAGTTGTGATTGAGTCATCCAGCCTTCACATTTAGATGATGCAGAAGGCCCTCCAGCCGATCACATTGTTTTCATTGACTGCCTTGTTACTTAAGGAAAGAGAATAGAAAATAAACCATGTATAGGATGATCCTTCTTGTACTTGTTGCCAGCTGGATTATCAACACTTTTATAATGCAGTAGATGATGAATTTCACAACCTTTTTTTTGTTTGGGGTTTTGATTTTTGTCACTTACTCTCTAGAATTCACATCATGGTGATGTTGGAAGAAAATACTTCCTCATGTCTTTATTTTTAACCTTGCCGCCTGGTAGTTTCATCAGGTTATATTAGGTACTATTATGAAATGAATGAAACCTCATATTTAAATGTTGAGCATACCTGTTGTCAGTATAAGTGATCTTACTGTAAACGTTTTATTCTGGAGTTCACGATCGGCCTTATTCATGTATTATAAAACAGTGGAATTGATACATTCCAAAATGATCTCAGAACTGGCTGTTCTTCCCTTTAACTCAAGGCCATGTGGGTTTGGACAGGATTTGCTGCTATTTTCTAGCTGAAGTGCTTTAAGGTGTTCAGAAGGAGCTAGCAGGCCAGTTAATTGAGCTGTTCATAATTCTACTTTGAAATAGTCTGCCAAGAGTTAAGTACACTCGAATTTCACCTTGTCAGGAAAGCATGTACTTGAAAATTTTAATCAATAGAGTTGTCTTTTCCTACCTGGAATTGATTAGAAGAATTTATTTGTGGGTTTGGGCTTTCTGGGCCCTGTACCTGGTGAGCGATGGTCACATACCTGGCAAGTAATTGTGAAAAAAAGAAATTTTGTGTACATTGTAATTGACTTTTGGCTAAAACTGAGAATTAATTACCTTTGATTAACGTGGTGTACTTAACTCTGTTAGTGCTAGGTAAGCACCATCTCCTTTAAACATGCAAGGTGTTGCTATTTTTTTCATTGTGGAAAATGGTAGATTCCCAGTGGAAGACAGGGACACATTAAAGCATATATACAGTCTCCTAAATTCACTGTGGGAAGCTGTAATGCTGAGCTTTTAAAGGCATCATCAAATTGTTGTTTTAAGTACAGTAATATAGTTCGGTGTCTACCGTATAAACTTGTCTTGGTGTTCTAAAAGCAGATTTGAAAATTCTGGGAGCCTAGAAGCTGTGCTTTTTGGCCACAACCAAGATAATTGCAGCGGCCTCTTCAGATGCGCCCTGGATTGAAAATAATTGAAGGGGGGTAAAACGAAAGGAGATGCTACAGGGTGGAATGATAAGAGACTGAAGTTTACACAGTACAACTATTATAGAATGATGGCAGTAGGAGACAATTTGTAGATTAGATAAATGGATGGAGAAATGAAGCAAAAGTACTACTTTGAAATACTCTGACAAGGTTTATTGGTGGTGTCAGAAGCAGGCTAGACACTTCATAGTTTGAAAACTGGGGGTTTTATTTTAAGTAGAAGTAACATCTTTTGCAAATTATCTTGTGTGGCCAGCTTAGTGCTGTTTTTTTTTAAATCGGTGTTTTGATGGCCCAGCTTTTGGGGAAATAAAAACCAAATAAATTTAAATATATTGATCTCTTTTTTTTTTTTCCAATTCATTTCTGTTCTCTTATGTTTAGGAAGCTGAGCAAGCACGAACAGATTACTTCATTAGAACATTATTACTTGAATTTCAAAATGTAAGTATACAATCACTTCTGGTCTCTAATTGTTGCTCAAAGGTGTCTAAAAAGATAGAATGGAGGAAAAATATCTTCACTTCTTTAGATGCTGAGTCTAGATAAATCATCAAGTTCAGAAGTGGTGTTAAAAGCTTAGTATATTAGAGAAGAGTAGTAAAACTCTTGTCTTCTATATACATTCTTGGTTAACCAAAAGTGTGTGTGTGTGATGATCCTCAGTCATCTGTTCAACTAGAAAGCTTCTGTCACCCTAGGAAAATTTCAGTCTTTACCCCAACTGAAAATATGATCTTAATCAAACTTGTAAAGAAATCCTGATTCCTCTACTTAGCTTCTTTTTTGGTCAAGTATGCCTTCTTGTTAGAATCCACTCTATACTTTCATTTATATTCAAGAGGGTTTTATGATGTTAAAAGATATTTCTAAACCCTTTTGCATACTTGTATTGCCAAACAAAACTAAAACAAGAACGACAATGATTTATTCATTTCCTTTCCCCTGAGTTTCTCACTCTAGCTTCTTCAAAATTACTCTTTTTCGATTTGTAATAGACATGAAAAAATATGTCATGTTATTGGTTAAGCTGAGTTGCTTTGTCTTTTTGCTTGGAGAACTTTGGCATGGAGAAATTGTATGTAGTATATTCAAGGGTCAAGATAGAAGTGTACTTTTAAAGTCAGCTCAAGGCTTTGATGTTCTTGAAGATTTGATATCCTAGTGTTCAAGATGTAGAACGGGCTTGCTAGGCGAATATTCTGGCAAACCAATCCATTTACACTGTTCATTAAGTTGGCAACTGTAAACGGTTACAATTAGTCTCTCTATGGAAGAAATTGAGTTTGTTCATGTTAGTGAAAACTTATCACACAAACTGCTGTAAAACCTGAGACCTACTTCATAAACTGAGTGTGTTACGTTAATTGTGAAGATTTTATTTTACTGAAAATATGGCAAGCACTTGCTTTGTCCTTTAACTGTTAAAAATGAATTATTTAAGCTGTTCTTGCGAACTTATACTTAAATAGCATATTAGAGGTGTTTATTTTTCTGAATAGCGACTGTCAGTAAATAAAAGTAAGTGTAGAGCTGTCCTACAAAATCATTAAGTGTGGCAGTCTCCTCTACATAACTGTCGTTTTTAATTGGCATTTAATTGTATTAGAACTTATTTTTTTTACAGTTCTTTCTCAGTTGTGTCTGTTTTCTTCAGCAACACTTTGTTCCATTTCAACAACTGATATCACAACAGTTAAAAAAACCTGCTTAATCATGAAGGGGGTAATTTTGGAGGCTAATTATTGTCTGCAGAAGCTTGCGAGCTGCTTGTAGTGGGATGCATAAACTTAATCAGTTCATTTTGTCAGTGTCCTGAATGTTTATTACTGACCCTTTTAGATAGCAGGTATTAACTGCATAATGACTGTGGGGTTTGGAACATTCATTGAAATGATGCACTTAAAAATAGAACTGAAGAGATATCAGAATGACCAAAGCATAACCTACCTTGCTTTTAATACCTGAATGTAATGAGAACTGTTTACTTCAGAAACTGTAGTGAATTTGTATGTTGCTTGTATGTATTGTACATTCAAATCATGTTCAGCTACTTCACTTTCATGAGTTTTGTTCCAGTTAAGTTTTATAGCATGCCCATGCGCTACAGAAAGCTGCAGTTTGTGCTGCGCCTTTGATCTTAGCAAAGCACCGAAAGTTTATGTTCCTTTAAGGAGTAACGTAATTGAGATGATTAACACAGTGTGTTGATATTCAACCTATGCAGCTGATAAAATGATCTTTCTTCAGACTTGCCTAGCAAATTTGCTTCAGGATCTCTGTGGGCATGCATTTTGGTAATGAATTACAGACTTTTCATCTTGCTTTGAAGAATTTTAAGCATAGCCTTGAACTGGGGAGGAAAATATGTACTTGTGTTGTAAAGTAGTACCCTTTTAAGTTCGCTTTCTGGTTTTCCAGAACAATTAAAAGTCTTGTTACTTCTGTAAATTTTTCAATGGAGCGTTGTACTAAGTACTATACAAGAAAAAAATTAAATTCATAAATAGACTTAGTTATTCCAGTTTCTCAGAGGAAAACCAGTTTGAAACTTGAAGATCATTTCAAACTAAAACACCACGTTCTTTCCTGAAGTGGCAGTAAAAAAGTGGTTATGAAGGGATTCCGTTTCGTCTTTAATTTCTGTATAGAAAGCATAAATTCAGATATTTTTCTTGACAGTTCTGCTAATGTGAAAAATCACTGCATTTGTCTCATTATGTGTAATTAAGTGAAAGTTCTTGGTGGAACTTAATAGGCAGTTGCAACTTTTCTTCCTCAACTGATGACATTGATTTTATATAATCAGTTAGATTTTTAAGATTTCTTCTCTTGGGCTGGCATTTCTCTTCTTTTTGATAGCTACAGAGCTTCCACAGGTCTTGCAAAAGTAAAGTATCAAAAGTAGTTAGTTCAGCTGGGAGATGGAATAAATTTCCATGTTCCAGAAGCCCACTATTTTGTTTCTCAGATAACTGAAGAGATGGTAATATAGGTTTTGAAGCTTGTAATCTATATGAATTCTTTGATCAATGTTGCACATCTCTAGTGCCTTACTTTGAGATTGTACTAGAATCCAGAGGTGTGACAGCAGCATGGAAGGGTGCAGTAGAAGTAGCTATACTGCAGATGGTTTGGATAATGATGAGAAAGAGGATTTGCACTTTCTTCTGGCTTTTTTCCTGGTCTTTAGTACTATTTTAAGGTGAGCCAACTAGAATAAAACTGTCCCTACAAGTGTTGTGAGTGTGAGCCATACTGAGATATGGCCTGAATTATTTTTCTCACTTTCTTAATTGCCCTCTGTGTGCACATGCATGTGCACTCACACGCTTTTTGTAATATGACAAAACGACCATCTCCCCTATTCTTTTACAATCTAAGTTACTGGAGTATGACAGGAAAAAGAACCTTACATGGTGGTTTTGACCTTTATTTCTCCTTTTCAAAGTTACAGACTGTAAGGACGGTGTCTTTTAACACTCTGCATTGTTTTGGGTCCTTTAACCCATGTGTTATAGAGAGGAGCTTATGTGAACTGTGCCATAGTGCTTTCTGCTGCACATTAGCAGTGCTCAAAATACTGCTTCCACATTTCCCTTTTGTTTTTCTAAGTTACATAACCTGTAGGACATATAAGTAGTTATTTCATACAAAGTCCTCCAATATATATTATCATTAACAGCTTTCTCCCTTCCTCTCTCTTAGGAGACACGTAGTGTCTATCAATTTCATTATGTTAACTGGCCTGACCATGATGTCCCTTCGTCTTTTGATTCTATTCTGGACATGATCAGCTTGATGAGAGAATACCAGGAACATGAAGATGTACCAATTTGTATACACTGCAGGTATCTAATATTTTTTAAGTTGTTTTTAAGCTTTTTGAAGTCTAGAGTTTTGGTATGACATGTTCTAATTTGATTCTAAATCATGATATATTTGTTTGTTTTCTAAAAGAATATTTCTTCATGTCAAAACTGGGCTCAAACCCATACAACAGTATAATTATAATGTAATAAATATGCATACCTTATAAGTCTCTGTAAAGTAGAGAAATTCATATTAGTAGGAAGAATAAGTGTGATAGTTCCCGGAAATTTTTTATAAATCTCAGGTTGAAGTTTTTTAGTTTAAGCAGGCAATAGAGATATGATGCTAAATCAGAAAAATGTGCAAAGTCTTGAAAAAATGTTCTATTTCTAAATGTTCTTTTTAACATGTATATCACTAACCTTGGACACAATCCCTACTGTTGAAGCAGTGGTAACTAGGAATAGTGTGACAAAAGAGGCAATAAAAATGTCAGCATTGAAGCATCTTCTATGATTGCAGTTCTGTTGGCTATGAGAAACCTCTATTAAAAGCATCAATGCTCTATTTTGCACAGCTGATTTTTTAAAAATTTATTTTATTTTTAAAATGCTATAGTGTCAGGTTGAGTGAACTTTAAATGAGAGTTGAGGGATTTAAATACTTAATATTTCCAGAGTCTGTGTAAAAAACCCCAAAACCTTGCAATGTCTTTTTCACAAGTTAAAATAACTCCTAACGTACCTAACTGTTTGTGTTCGTAGTGCAGGGTGTGGAAGAACAGGAGCCATCTGTGCCATAGATTATACGTGGAATTTGCTTAAAGCTGGGGTAAGGAATTTTAAAAGGAGAAATTTTGTGGCATTCCATCATTTCTTAAGTGACTGATTGAGGTGCCAAATGCTCTTAATTGGTGAAATGTTCAAGATGTTCTGGAACTCTTGACAGAGTGTTTAGTTTCATTGCATTCATGCTTTAGTATGAGTTTACTTTCCTTTGATGGCAAGTTTTTCTCTTTAAAAAAAAAAAATCACTGTAAAATTCTAAATGTTTTAAAAATACATTTAATTATAAAGTGATTTTGAATTTACCTTTTTCAATATCTGATTCATCTTGCAGTTCCAAAAGCCTGATATTTCAAATATACAGAGATGACTTCATTCTGGGGTTCTTCAATTGCTATAACATTAATGCTTTGTGTCATATTAATGCTGTCATTGTATATGTTGTATCCAAAATACTTCAAATACTCTCATCTCATGTGTTTTAAATTAAATGTTTAAAATAGATTCTGGAGAGGAATCTCTTTTCAAAGACATTGAGTAGTTGCAATGTGGAGAGAACAGATTGGTTTTACCTAGAGAAGTTAAACGTACTTTTGAATGTCTAACAGCTTTTGTATCACTTATGTCAATGTAATTGACTTCTTTCTGTATTTCAGAAAATACCTGAGGAGTTCAATGTGTTTAATTTAATTCAGGAAATGAGGACGCAAAGGCATTCTGCAGTGCAGACAAAGGTATAATTTGTTTTAAAATTAATCTTTACCGTATGGTAATATACCATCATTCTTTGTGTAGATCTCATGCACTAATTTTTATCTGGCAACCTACTACAGGAGCAGTATGAGCTTGTCCATCGAGCCATAGCACAACTATTTGAAAAGCAACTGCAGAAATACGAAAGTTGTGCTGACTGGAAGATTGCGGATGGAGTGGTATGTATCTTTCTGATATGAGTTTCAATCAGGTGTAGCTGTCAGCTTAAGATTTTGCTGTCAAGTCTAGTTTTTAAAGTTAAGTGTTCAGTAGCATTAAGGCAAATGCAGAACTTGTTTGGACTACACGTGTTTTTTACTGAGTACTTTTGAGCCTGTACTCAATATACACTGAGGACTTGGTTGTAAAAGTTGAGTCAGGTAAGTAAGGGGATATTTACTATGTATACGAAATGTATTTGTAGTCAAGGAAGCAATAGAAAGAATCCTAGTATGGATGAAAGGCAGGACTCTAACTTAACATGTAAGTTGTGAAATGTGCCCTTACCTTGGTAACTACACAAATGTGTATATGGAGTCATTCTATCTGATGTCTCTGTTTAGCTTATACTCTTGAAAAGGAAGTCATCATCAAAGTTTTCTTTCTTCCTTCCTCTCAGTGTGGTGTTGAGCCTGTTTTTAAGCCAGTAGATAAGCACTGATCTGACTTGTCAACTGAGACTTGGGTATTGCATGCTTTTGTGTCTTGGCCTTGGCCCAACACAGCCTTCATGTAGTTGAGCAGGACTGACAATGAATAATCTTAAGTTCTCTTATTGTGTTGAAGTACTGTTTGCAATGGAACAGATTGAGGGAAAGGTAAATTACTTGAAAGTGCCTTTGTCAGGAATTTTCATACTCTACCCTTATAACAAAGGGAAAAAAAACAACCTTGGAAAAATAGTACTTTTCATTGGTAATGATGGTACTTAAGGATTTTTCTGTCTTCCTGTCCTTCCACTTCAAACTTCCTGTCCTCTAGTTTTTTTTCCTCATGCTCAGTTATGTTTTCTTCGCTATTGGTGGGCACTATGTGAAAAATGACTTTTTGAATCAGTATCTTCTTTCTCTTACACCACAGTCCAGAACTGTGCAGCACCCTTTATCTTTGGACTATGTTTTGTTTCTGGTTTGTTTTTTTTTTTAATCTGTCCCTTGAGAACCTAATTGGTGTGGCTCTACAGCTGTCTAGAGGAAACGTGAGTGGGATCTTCAGGACCCTTTGAAATATCTGGAAGCAATTTTAGATCTGCTTTTATTATTAGGAGTACCTTTAATTTTAGGGTGCTTTCTAGGAAGACTGAAGTTTTTCATTATTAGAAAACAGGCACATACCCTTCTGTGAACTCCTAAGAATTTTTATCAGTTCATGCGATAGTTCTGAGGTCCTTAATCATGACAAGAAATGTGATGAACTAAGTGCAATATGGATAGGGCAGGCTGGTATTATTTGTTATAGGTTTGTTATTCAGCCTAGCTGGTCTGTGAATTTTCACTTTGTTTCTGAAGGATGACCATGATAGGGTTTGAAATGTGCATACTTACTAGCTTTGTGCAGAAATGGTTCCTAATTACTTGAGTTTTGGTTATAAAATAATGGGGAGATCTGCATTCTTACTTAGAATCAAAAATATCTCCTGTTATTTACATGTATGCCAGAACGTCTGAATAAAGAGGTGACACAGTATGCTGATATTTTGCTTGTAACAAAGGAAGTGCTGCTTGTAAATTTTCTATCTTGTGAGTAAGAAACCAAGCATCTAGATTATGGACAGGTAATGTGCCTAGGGGTGAGACAGGGAGAAAGCCCAACTCTGAATACGGAGCGATGAAGTGTGACTTCTGAATTTTGTTTGGAAATTCTTTGTTATAATCAATAAGCTGTCAAGGAAACTGAGATTTAGCAGTTATTTGGAGACTAGGAGCAGAGAACATAATGTCACTGAGTGGATACCTTGCAACTTGAATACTGTCTGCAGATCTGGTCTGTGTGTCTCAAAAGCGTGTTACAGCATTCAAGCATTGAAAATCTGGGCAAGGATCACAGGTGTCATTTGGCTCCATCTAAAGAACAACCAGGCTGACTTGGATAAGAAATGGCTTAAGTCAGATATGATAGAGGCTAAGTAGCAGTGAAAAGCTGATTTCTATTAGCCTTTTCTAAAGCATATCGATGAGACCTGGCAGACTTAATATAAAAGGATATAATTCTTCCTGTTAGATGAAGCTGTGGAGGACCTTGCACCCAAAAGCCTGTAGCATTGAGGTGAATGTCTCGTCATCTTGTAATCCTTTTGTGTGACATTGCCCAACCTATGGAATTCTAGGGCTGCAAACTGCTGGAGAACATCCTAGGGAAGGATCTCTGCATGATTCCTCTGTCGTTATTCTTCCCTGTAATTTTCCTTTTGGTCGCTGCTGGAAATCTGTCAAAATTAATCTTTCAGTCTGATTAGGCCCCGCCTTTTTTTGCATTAGGAAATGATGCTCCTTCATATTGTAGCTTGAATGGTTCTGCAGGAAGGTTGAGGAAAAAAGTTTCATAGGTAAACAATTGCTGTATCTAAAAATTTGGTACTTAAAACCAAATTTGCTGCTATTCACATTTTAAGAAATTTGCCTTCAGGGAATTAACTGGTTGAAGGCTTAGCTTCTGTTTTATTTACATGATGTAGAAGACTACTTTATAAAGCCATTTAAGTATCTGCTCATAACTTTAACCTGATTCTTAAAACTTTGAGGTTCTCTTGAGACAGTGATTTTGCTATTCTGAACAAGTTCCCTTTTTTCCTCCAAGAGTGTTATGTAGCATCTGTTGTATACAACCTCTGTTTTTCCCCAGAAATGTAGGTTTTCTGACTGATACACATCCCAGAATGCTTGTTAGGTTTTTAAAAAGAAACAGTCTTGTGCAGACAGTTTTCAAGTAAGTTAATTAAATATAATATGATGTCCTAAAGTTTCTTCGCAGGTCTTACTCTGCCCACAGATGCTGCAGCAGCTGTGGAATTGTGTACATGTGAAGTATTTCAATTATGTTCAGTGAAAACAATCACAAATAAAAGAATGCGCCTACTTTGCTGTAAGTTATATAGGAGATACTACTGAATCAAAGAGGAGATTCCTTTTCTTCTTTCATTTACTGTATTTTGATAGTACCTTGAAGAGCTGGTATACTCCATAGAGCATGTTTCATGATTGTGTTGTCAGATTGCTTTTCCTGTTTCAAACAGTGTTTGAAAAGAATTGAGTTACCTTAGCTTTGTCTGCAGCGTCTGCCAGTAACATCATTGTAAAAAGTTAATCTGATTGGCAACAAGTAGCTGTATTCATAGGCAAGTAGCTTAGACACAATCCTGAACGTGTGTTCCTGTGAGTTTGCCAGCTTTTCCCCGCTGCAAACAGTACTGTAAAAAGTCAACAAAAACTGCACGTGCAGTGTTTGAAAATAGACTTAGAACACAGTTACAATTTCTATTTGATAGGATTCAAAACTGTGTAGAAAATGCATATGTAGTATAAAGTAGTAATTGTACAGCTGTACAGTAAGAGTATAATATTGTGAATGCATAGAACTATAAATATGCTTAGAATATAAGTATGTAAATGGAATTATATGAAGAAAAGCTTTCTTCAGATACCAGATAGAGTACTTTCAACATTCCCCACAGTAGCCAAATTTCAGCACAAAAATGAAATAGCAGCTCAGAAGCAATTTTCTTCTGATAAAGTCAGATGCTAAATTTGATGATCTAATATAAACTATTTTCTTTCCCACCTTCTCCCCCAGTAGCAGGACTTTTTAAAATTATCAAATAATTAAATTGGAACGGAGTTTTGGACTCAGCCCTCTTCCCAGTGAAACTCTTGAGCATGCATTTGAAGTCAACTGTGTGGTTCTCTGTCACTGGTTTTGTTTGTACTGCTGTGAAAATATTATGCTATGGTTTGTGTTTGAAAGCATTGAAACGTGTGAGCTGGTGTGTCTTGGTTGTATGATAGGGTATTGGTCAGATTTCTATTAGCAGAATATTTTGTGAGTTATTTGAGCAGCATCTCCTCTCTGAACTGAGCCATGGGTGTCTTGAAGCCTGAATCCAATGGGATTCCATCAAGCTGGATGTTCTGGATATAGAAAAAGGAAAATCAGTCAAAAGACAAACAACAATAAAATGACAATAAAAGGATATTACAGTACTGTGGGTCCTTGTTTTACCCTTATCTCTTAGCCTGTATCAATAGATGCTCTCCGAAATATGGCGTTGCTAGTACTCACAAGTATCTCTTGCATTTCTTCCTGTAAACATGACACAATTCTGTTGCTGCAGTCGCTTACGCTTTTAGAAGCTGTAGGGGAATCAGCTGCTATAAGAAGAATGTTGATATTCAAAACATTAGTGGTTTGGAAACTGTAAGTGAACAGACTTTGCTGTTCAAATTCTCTTTCCTGTTTTGCAGCTTAAAAAGATTTTTGGCTATTGTAGCATTCTAAAATATTATATATGTCTTTGGAGATATTTGTCTTGTTTCTTGTACTTGGAAAGTTTTATTTAATCTGAATCACTTGAGTGTACCATTTGAGTCTGAAATATTTCTCTTTTATCTGCTGATTCTCTGTGGTTCCCATGCTGCTTTATGATAAGAGCAAAAGGAATGCCTCAATTCCTTTTAAGGGAAACCATGAGGTTACTTCTGGAAAACTCTTTGCAGTAAGTTTGCTATTACTTTTACCAGTACAGAAAAATTCTGTGTGACCTTAAATGTTTCCACTGTGAGTTCCAAAAGAAAATTATGCATTGCAGTTGCTGGGTAAAAGATTTTGAATTGTAGGCAGTGTCTGTGAAATTTCAGTCTAATACTGGGTTCCTCTATTTGCTCAAAGTTCGTGGCAGCTCCATTTGGGGATTCAGCCATTGGAGGAAGCAGATGAGGAACAGACCCACCCTTGGGAAATGATAGCACATTTTGGGTCACCTTAGGAAGTTGAATTTAGATGCTGCATCTGCCATGAGAATTCTTCTGTATTACCACAGGAACATGAGTTATTCCATGTAGTTGTAGACTAGACATGATGTACACTTCTAAGTATTTGACTTTATGGTCTTTTCGTTTGTTGATGTAGTCTTTCATAGATATCCACTCATTTCATATATATGTATATATCTCTAATGTAATTTAACAGAATACCTAGAAATTCCTAACCATGAGCATTTTCACTTGATGCGAGTAGCTGCTCTCTCAAATAAGCAAGGACATTGGGACTCCTAAGCTGTTTGGTAGCTGATGCATATAGAGGCAAAGGCTGAGGAAAGTTCCTATTTTGTTTACCCACGTATTGTTCAGTTTCTGATTTTTTACAGTGAGAAGTCTGCTACAGTAGAATAAGTGTCTTCTGAAAGAAAGCAGGGCACTGAGCTGAACACATTTAATTGACTGAATTGCATATTTGTTAATCCCTTTTAAAAAAAAATAATTATGTACAATGACCCTTGTGAACTACATAGGTTGTCCTGGTTTTTCTAAGCTGATACTTTTTTAAATTGTATTCTGCCTGGGAATACAACATCTGTCTAGATAAGCAAGAAGTGTGTTGACTGGTGCCAATAAGCTGTGATTAGGAAGGATGGAAGGCTTTTTCGTAATACTGCCATCTGCTCTTCTCAAAGATGAGGTCAACCCTGTCAGTTACCCTACATTCACTTTTACAGTTATGCTTCCTCTGTTCGGCTCCCTGCTAGTTGTTCTACATGTTTGCCAATTCACTTATTTTGTTGTATGACAGAAGGGGAAATCTGTGAGTTGGGTATCACTCCAGGGTGCTCAAATCGTGACACAGAACTGAGAACAAGTAACAGACTTGCTCTGAGAGTTCAGCAGGCGGTATTTCTCCAGTGAAAGCCAAGAAGAGATCCAGTAGTAACTAAGCACTATGATTACTTAAAAATGCTACAGCAGCATAAAGTTGATATGAGCACTATTTTCTTTCCTGTGTGGGTTATAGTACATTTGGTTACTGACTTAAGGATTTTCCTTCAAAGGCTGAAGGAAGTTCCACTCTGCTGGGGAATGAGTTGTCTAAGAGTAAATAAAGCCTTCACAGAAACATCATTCCATTGAGCTAATCAAGCAAAGTAACAAAGTACCTCTTTTTTGGTGATAATTCCTGTAACATTCTCACTCCTGTGACTACAACAGAGTGAACTGATTCTGATTTTAACCTAATACAGAAGTGAAAGGTTTTGAGCACGTATCTGCTTGAATCCTTCCCAGTGTATGAAGTTGGGGGCCCTACTGACTGCTCTTCTCGTGTTGAATCTAAAATTACCATTATGTGCATGTTATTTCTTTGGGGTTTTTAAAAATGTTTTTAAGGAATTGTTTTTGTAAACTCTATAATTGTGTATGTGCCTCAGACATTTAAATTTAAGCACATTTTTGCAAGGTGTATCCACCCGTCTTGTTACTAGTAGTAAAAATAGTGGTGCCTCTTCAATTACTTCTGCCTGTCTCCAGTAGAAACAGCCTCTTACTGTATATATACAGTTTAAAAAAAATTGACATATGTTAGCTTCTTCAATGGGCCTTTCTTTCTGCCTGGGAGAAAAGCGTATCTCAGGAAGCATTTTGTTCACAAACCCTTCACTTTACAAACATAGAAGGACTGGGATGCAGCTGCTGGTTTGTTTTCTGGACAAGTTAGTCTACACCGGATCCAACAGGCACACCCTTTCCCTTGCCAGTACTTTTAAGAAAAATGAACTCATAAATAAGAAATCTGCCCCTCAGAACTTCTGTGCTGGTGGAACTGAACAGGAATACTTTTCTGACTTGGTGTGGGATGGAGAAGTTACTAGTAAGGGGAAGGAACTCCTTCTATAGAGTCTCACTCCAATATCTCTCAGCTTTGTCGAACTTCCATGTGCTGTGGTGCTGAAACAAGCCTTGCAGCCCAGAAGGCCCATACCATATCCTGCACTGCATTAAATGAGGGGTGGTCAGCAGGATGAGGGAGGGGATTCTGCCCCTCTACTCTGCTCTGGCAAGACCCCACCTGCAGGACTATGTTTAGATCTGGGTGTCCAGCACAGGAAAGACATGGAGCTGTTGGAGCAGATCCAGTGGAGGGCCACAAAAAGATGAGAGGGATGGAACACCTGAAGACAGGCTGAGAGAGTTGGTGTGGTTCTGTCTAGAGAAGAGAAGGCTCCAGGAAGTCATTATAGCAGCCTTTTGGAACTTAAAGGGAACTTGTAAGAAGGATGGAGACAAACTTCTTAGTAGGGTCTATTGCAATAGGACAAGGGTTAACAGTTTTAAACTAAAAGAGTAGATTTAGACTAGATAGGAGGAAGAAATGTTTTACAGTGAAGGTGGTGGAACACTGGAACAGGTTGCCCAGAGAGGTGATAGATTTCGAGGTTGCCCAGAGAGGTGATAGATGCCCCCTCCCTGGAAATGTTCAGTGTTGGACAGGGCTTTGAGCAACCTGGTTGAGTTCAAGATATCTGTGCTTATTGCAGGGGGGGGTTGGACTAGATGACCTCTAAAGGTCCCTTCCAACCCAAACTATCATACTATGAAAGCCAACCAACCTTCATCGACTGCAATGGAAGCTTCAATGCGCTCCTCTAAATGTAAGTGGCTTTTATCTGCTGATTGAATCTCACTGTGAAAAAAACTTGACAGTTACAGCCAGTGGTCAGCAGGACAATTAACTCTCTGTGCGATTTGTCTGAAAGGGCTAACACAAGCCATTGAGATGGGAACAATAGGGTATTTTTTCCGGAGTACTTCTTGAATATTGTATTGGGCAGCTAGTTAATGGGGGAGGTTAGTGAAGAACAAAAAGATTAAAAGATTTAGCTTTTCTTCACAGGAAAAGCTTGACTTAGTATACCAAGGAACAGAATTTGATAATAGACTTTTCACACTAACAGACAGTGTTGTGATAACTGCTTTAAGACTACTGAGGGAAATTAAATTTAGATTCACTAGTTGCATAGTTGTAAGTGACATAATTAGCTGTTGACGTGATAGTTATGATTTATCTTACGAAGCTAAAATGCTTGCCCAACTCTACTGCAACTATTTGAAGCAGAAATTAACAGGCATTCCTTTTGTTTTGTAAGATCAGAGGTCAGTCTATCACCCAGTCGGAACAGGTAGGCTGGCAGGTAGTGGGCCCTGTTGCATGTTATTTGCTTTGAAATGTATTACACAAGTTGGAGATATTTGAGGTTCTTTTTTAAAATTGCTGTTCAAAAGAAAGCTCCTGAAAGAAAAACTTCTAGGTAAAATACATATTAAACTCAAGATAACGCTAAGACCCTCCTTGATTTTGTTGGAACTTTGGCTGTGGAATATGAATGGAAATGGTCTGTCGGCTTTAGACTCTTGCAGATCATTTTATTTTTGTACAGACATATTTATACATATTTGTACTGAGTCTGGCTGGATTGGAGATAATGTTCTTCATACTTGCTCTTGACGTGCTGTGGTTTAGATTTGTGACTAAAACAGTGCTGATGTCCCACTGGTGTCCCAGCTGTTGCTGAACAGTGTTTGCACAGTGTCAGTGCTGCTGCTGCTTTCACTCTGCCCTCCCAGTGAATAGGTTAGGAGTTGTACAAGAGGCTGGGAGGAGACACAACGAGGCAGGTGGCCTGAACTAACCAAGGAGCTATTCTATAACACTGTATAACATGCTCAGCAGTAAAGAAGGAAAAGGAGGGGTCTTAGTGAGGTGAGGTGAACCAGCTTTTGCTCAGGAACTGGCTGGCCGTAGGTCTGCCTGTGGGAGGTGGTGATTGGTTGCTTTTGCATCACCTGTTTTGTTTGTTTTCTTTCTCTCTTCTCTTACTTCTCCTTTGCTTACTAAACAATTGTCTTGAGTTTTCTTCTTTCCTTTTCCCTCTCAGTGGCTGGAGGGGGAGGAGTGAGTGAGTGCCTTTGTGGGCCTTAGCTGCCTACCAGGGTTAACTCACAAAAATATTTTATACGTGTATGCATGCAAATGTGTATGGATACCTGCGTTTATAAATATATATATATCTATAAAATGGAGCTTGTGTATTTAAGTTTCTCCTAAAACAAAATAAAAACGTCATGCTTTGAATAAGTTAAACTTCATTGTACACAAATGAAAAATGATTTGAAATTGTTTTAGAACAATGCATTAAACATATCTGCTTGCCAGTTTACAGTAGCTGAAATTCTCATTTTCTTACTGCACCATAGATTAATCTCATTTTCAATGGACTGATTGTACAAGTGTAAATAGTTGCACTGACTAGAAACAAAGTGCTTCCAATAAGAGTGATTTAGAAGTCATAAGAGAGCTTGCTCACTACTGAACTGAAAGATTAGCTTTTAACATTTTTTCTACTGGATTATACAATTACATGCAAATCAAAACGTTTATCACAGAAATTTGAAAATAATACTGTGGTTTAAGAATAGAATTTAATCTGTATGTAATTTTAGAGCTGATCTCTGTATGATAGCCAAAAATATGTAATAGTCATACATGATTTTCAAGTGTTGTTATGGATGCTTGGACCTCACAGTTTAGGAATTGTGTGTCAGCTTTACAGCCTTGAATGAAAACTTTTTCTTTTAATCAGGATGAAAATAATACAGAATATGCTGTCAGTTCTTCAGATGCTGAGAAACAGGATTCTCCTCCCCCAAAGCCTCCACGGACCCGCAGGTAGGTAGTGATGTTAATATGCTATTTTAAGCTGAGAGGTTGATGTGTTTCATAAATAAAAAGTAGACTAAAACTATTGATACTCTAAAGACTTTGAAGTTGCAAAATTTTGTATTAACGTATGGAAATGTATGTAATAAATAGAAGTCTTGTAATCGGCTCTGTAAATACAAGTTTCAATATCTTTGCAAAGTAGTCTTTTGAAGATACCAGTCTTGCAATGACTACATGCGTGTGGACAAGCATACCCCTGTAGTAGTCAGATATGTTAATCTACTTATGCTGTAATTCTGTTAGTTGATAGTAGCAAAAAATACTTCAAAATAGCCTCAAATAATGACTGAGCTCTCATTTTTGTTGGCAAAAACATAATGAAAAGTATCCGTCTGTTGAAGAAAATGGTACCTCACAGACACCAAATGCCTTTCTTTATTGAGGGGAAATATTGGTTTTTCCAGTTCTTTCGTTCAACTGAGATAAAAAAAAATTGATAGAACATTAGTTATACAATAGGATAAGAACAGTAGTATCTGTTGTAGTTTACTTGGCATTAGTTGTGTCAAGCAGAAGTTAGTGGAGAATACGACATTTAAAGAGAGGTGGAAATTAGTTGTGATTTCTCACAAACAAATGGCATAGTTTGTTCTATGTAGGTAATGTCATTTTTACCTTATTTAGATTGATGGCAATGTGATTGTATTCAATTGTGTAGATAAAGATGATGACAGAGGGTGTATTCATGATGAGTTCCAAGCCCTTATTGAAACTGAAGTCACTGAACGTAGATATCATTTCTGTCCAATAGGTAATTTCCTTGTTAGTTCCTTGAAATAATCTTAGATGTATCTAAGTTTTTTATCATCTTTAGATATCCATGTAATAATCATATGTGCATAATCCATGTTTTAGCACACATCTGCTCTGTCTTATCTGCATTGCATTGTTTTTTACTTGCTGCATTATTAAGTGAAAATCTTTTAATCTTTTGTAAAAACTGATCTTTTTTGGGCCTGCTTCCATGAACTCATACTTTCCCATCTGCCAGCACTGGCAGGAAGATTGGTTCCTTAGAGGTGAATAAATGGAAGCTTTTAGAAAAGCTGTTGTCTTTTTCTAATGGAGATTATTTTTGAAAAGCAATTAATTACACCCCTCATGAAAGACACTTCTGAGGAAGGACTTTATTTGCTATTAGTCACATCTGCTCAGAATGCCCACTAATAAGCATGTGTTTTCTTGATGTGGGAGGTAATTTTACAAATCTGCAGCCTGGTTCAGTCAAGACTTGGAGCCAGGTTTTGCGTATTGTGGATGTTCTGACACAGGTTGACATCCTTTTCCTGGGGAGGATGGGAGAGCAGAATCCATCAAAGATTCTTATTTAATCCCCGAATGGAGAAGCAAACTGTTGAACATGATCCATCTCCCATTTGCATCTTTAGCTTTTTTCCCACCAATCCATCGTCTTACCATTTTTTTCTCGTGTGCCTTCCATTATTTTTCTCACATCGTTTTGACTAAAAGTATCTTGGTACAACTATTTTAAGTGTTTATCTACATCTGTTTCCTAGTGAATGTTTTCAAGTGTCTAAGAGTCATTGCCTTTATGCATAAGTTCACATTCAGTAGGTACTCTGAAATAATCTAGCTCAACCCACATTTTTAGTTTGATTAAGAATTTTGTGTTGGAACTTGCTTAAAATATTTTGCTCAGTAACATTTTTATGTTGCCAGCCAAATGTGTGCTTGAGCTGTACATGCACTGTCTCTGAAGAAGTTACAAGCAAGTTGCTTACGTTATTTTTTTAAAAGGAATAAGGCATTTAGTTCTTCATATGCTGTGTTGTTGTTGGATCTAGAATGAGTGACTAGTAAAGCAACTAACTTGCTTTTTTTTGCTTTGATTTGGTTTTAAGGGAAGGTTTAACAGTTACTTTTTTCCTAAAGTAAGAGGACTTTGACTAATACTGAACTGAACTGTGTGCCAGCTTGGTTTCAGGTGAACTTGCCTTAGATGATCTTGACTAAGCAGGAAGGAAGATGATTTATATTTCTTGACCTTAGGATGCTTGTTTTCCATATTGTTATCAGACAAAGCTATATTTGCTTAGATGGTAATGATTGATTCTTCTAAATTGTTTGCCAGCAGCCTTGAGGCTGCTTGCTGGGTGAGATGGTGACATCCCCTCTACAGCAGTTTTCACTGGCTAACTACTCAGTACGTTGTAGAGCTTTCCTGTAAAGGTGGCTTTTTTGTCTTGTTTGTGACAGGATCATGGGTCAGGTAACCTTTGTATCATCTTTATGTTTGTAGATATATTCCTCTTAGAAGTAGCTATTGTCAAGTTAACTCTCATGTCTGTACTAAGTAAGGATGAGATGCCACTAAAGGCTTCTGTCATATAAGACTGGAAGCTTACTCAGGGAGGCACAATTAGTCTTTTTAGTACTTACTTTGCTTGGGGATGTTTTGGGGAAGGACTGCTAGAACGTATAACTTCTATCTGTACTTTTCTAGGCTTCTCATGTATTTCTTCCTGGAAGTTACAAGTATCTTTACACTATTGATATTAAATTAAAGTTTTGCTTCTGTGAACTCATCAGGAATCATATAACTGTACCTGTTTTGCAGAGGTTTTGGATTTATGTTGCTTTACAGACTTTTATCACCTTAACTCTTTAATATAATCCAAATTTGCTTTACAATATGTGAGCGTAATAATTTAGGCTAATGTCTATCTGCATTTGATGTCAACGGTAAAATCAAATAACATCACTCCTTGATTACTATGAAGGTGAACAAGAACAACTCATGAGTGCATACATCAGCACCTTACTTGAGAAATTGCTTGGCTTTGCAGTTTATGATTACTTCTTGCAAAAGTCATCTTGAAATTACTTCTGTTCAATTTTTTTGAAGGACGTGATGGGGTAGAGAGCATTATTTACTAGACATGTTCAAATGTTTTCAGGTTAAGGCAGGAAGAGTATGTAAGTTTTTACTTTATTGTAAGATGCAAGACTGAAGTTTTAAATTTGCATTTTAGGACTTTACATGGTTTTACATGTCTGCAAAATTGGAGCTTTTACTTCAAATCTAGAAGCAGTGATTGATACTTCAGAATTTAGAATTGGTAATACATCTTGGTACCTTTAAGGAATATTCCTTGAAATATTTGTGTGCTTTGTAGTTAACTCTGAAGTATTTGGAAAAAGAGATTTATTTTAATAAGGCTTGCTTATAGAAAAATTTTTGTTTTGAAGTTCGAATGCAATTTGAAAGAAATGGAGGAACTAAGGCAAAGTCACAAGAGGAAAAGATTAGGTATTTTTTGTTATGCACTGGAAGGAAGAGGTGCCTCCTACTGTCTGAAGGAGAAAAGGTAGAATGTTGTAGCAGGTTAATTTCAAATTATGGCTGGACTTCAATCTAATGACATAAAAACACATATCAAGGGTTATATGTAATAGTTTCATTTCAAGTCTTGCAAAAGCTAAGATAAAAACCATTGATTGGAGTCCCCCATCAGTCACCACAATTCTTAATTGTGTGCCACAATTAAAAAACCCAAAAAGGCTCATGTAACTGTCTTTTACAGGAAATATGCACCAGTTCATTATTTTTATGAATTCCTTACACTTGTATATAAATGATCTGTAGTCTAGTTTGACAGCTTCACTGAACTGCAGCTTTTCTTCCATGTGGATGGCAGTGATTTAATGCTTAAGTAGTATAATGTGGTGGTCTAGTTTCAGTCTGCTTATGTTGAGTTTAATTTTCCTATTTTAATTATGAGGGAGGATGTTGAGCTTGTTCTCTATTTTTGGTTGATGGTAGCAGCTGCATTCCATGACCTTGGCATCACTGTTTTTTATTTGAAAATAAAACCCTACAGTATGCTGCATAGAATAACCATGGATTAGTTAAGGGTTTTTTTTCTTTTGAACACTGGCCAAGTTTCATTTAAATCTGAGCCCATGGTGCCCTATTTTCATAATATAGCTTCTTTTCCATTAGGGCTAGAATGCCTTAGGTTTTAAAACATTCTAAAAATTTATAATATGTTGCAGAAGAAAAGTAAAGATAGTGTTGCCATTGCTTTATTTTGGTTTTGTGGGTTTTTTTCCATTTGTACTTATTTGGTGGTAAGTTATGGGAGGGTTTTTTGACAAATTATTGTACTTTTGTCAAATTATAATTAATTTTTTTAATGACAATTTAAAGAATTTATTATTATGTAATGCATGGCTTACCTGACAATTGAGAAGCCATGAAGTTTAAAGGTTTTGGCACTAAAGCGCTGCATCAGCTGCCGAGGTTCTGTGGCAATAAAAGCATGTGGGGAGAAGCTGCCTTGATCACCCAGGGAAATTCATATGCAGTTATGTATGAGAAATTGCTGAGGCAGTGGAATTACAAGATAATTGGTAGCTGTTGTATATGAAGAAGCGCTGTCAAGGCTGAGTGATGAGAAGGCTTTGGGTTTTTTTTTGTTGCACAGTGTGATTTTACAAATGTGCTTGAGAGATACTTCCTTTTCAGTATGTAAAAGCAATGCGAGGGTAATTTAAAGGTCAAATATGGGAAAGCTTACTTCTTTCTTGAACAGTCTGGCATTATTTGGTTCACTGACTTCTCTCTGTCTCAATATCCTCTTTCATGAGTTTTCTATTAGCTTCCTGGTGATTTAAATCAAGCTGTCTTTACTATACTCTCTCCTGTTGTTAGGAATAATATTAGTAGTTCATCTTCAGATAATTTTCTGCCCCTGGGGAGAGAAGTATCTATAGAGCACAGCTGTCAGAGGAAGTGCCTGAAGAAAGCATTATGCAGCAGCCCCAAACACCCAAGATTTTCTGGCAAGAGTTTTAGAGAAAGCTCCTGCCAAACAAAGATCTCTTAAAGGCAAACATGTTCCAATATTTCTGCTTTGTAATAATAAAGAAAACAATATTTGCAATCCTGAACATGCAAAATAGTAATACTATGATGCCAGTAAAATGGAAAGGTTGTTACATATTCAGAGAAAACTAGATCTTTGGTGACATCTATTTACTTTTAAGAAAGAAAGAAAAAACAGTAGAATACTATTTGAGCATCTCATTTTCTGATGATAGATAATCTTCAATATTAATATGGCAAAGAATGATAGAGAATTTCCCATTTGATTTCTGTAAGCTCTCATTTAGAAGTGAAGGAATGGCATTTAACTTCAAATATAATGGGGAGCATTTTAATAGCTCTGTTTAGCTGTGTATGAGGAAAATGATTACACAACTTCTGGGTTGCTGACTTACGCAGTATTTCCTGTGTCATCAGTTCTACACATGCCTCTAAGGGGACTGTTTACTTGTTTGATTTACAGGAGTATGGTTTCATTAAACAGTAATCAGTGAGGAACATTATGAATTTTTACTGTTATTATGGGCCTATAATCTTGTCAAATCTAGTTTAATGCTAATTTGCTTCTTTAGCTAATTGTAATGCTTAATGTTATGTTTGTACCAGATAAGACATGAGTTTTGCTGATTGCTTGTATGACTCTGGGTCAGGAAAATGAGGTCAATAAGAGTAAAACCTCATTTTCAGTAGGAGGATTTAGTGGAGATTACTGATGAGTATCACTGCTGGTGAAGCGAACGTGTAACCATTTAAACAAGTGAACTCCCTCCCATCCCTCTGTCCCTTGCTTTTCCTTTCTGCCCTGGAATGGAGAAGAGATATCCAAAGGAAATTCTCCTGTTCTCTTTAATTGTATTAAGTTGGAGAAAGACTGACTTGGGTTTTTGTTTTGGTTTGGTTTTTTACTTGGCTTTTCTTCAGTAATTCAAGCAAACAACTTATTCTCAAGCTTGTTAATTTTTCAAGAATGACCAAAGGCAAAACAGTTCCCAAACTACTTTTAGGTTATTTGGATGTGCTTTGTATTCCTTCAGTCTCAGTGTAAAGCTAAATAGCAGTATACAAGCACAGGCTGGGGAGGAAGACAAGGATTTTGACGCCCAACCCTTTATGACAGTGGTCAGACAGCAGAGGACGGAAGAAGACACCTGGGAGAACTGCAGGGGGATCTGGGCTCTTCCAGACACAAAGATATATAGTAACTTGTAGAAGATCATTTGGAATCTGGGGAGTTTGCAGCGGGTGGGGACATTCATAAACAGAAAACCCAAACAGTTCTCTTCATTTTTGGTGTCTGTTGTATTAAGGATTTTGGTTATTTATCCCACACTGCTATAGCTTGATGCTAATAAAATCACAAGGATGAAACTCATGCTGTTGTCCGCCCCAAGACACCTACGCTTCCAGTACTCTAGAAGACTTAAGTGTGAGGCAACCTCCTGTTTTTCTTCATATAGATTAAGATAGTCTCAAGAACTTGCACTGGCTAAGTCCTTTTTAGGCCTTGCTTGCAAGGCCAAGTATTGTTGCTTGGATTTTGTTTGTGAGGTGACACGCAAGCCCACTTATTCCAGTGTGACACAAAGAGCATGTCTGATACTTAACACTTCCTTGTGTTTTACTCTTCTGCTGTTGGGGAAGAAGTAGCAGTTCAGTTTTGTAGCTCTTTGGGGTTTTTATTTGTCCACTATTTTCTCCAGTAACCTTTTTATATATATGATCGAGATTTCTTAATCATTCTTGCTTTCTACGTTGGCATGTGTGACCAATATGAGAAAAAAAACCTCACCATGGATTGCTGGATAAGGCAATACTGAAAAGATATGTTTAACTTGGTACTCTGCATTATTCCTATAAGCTTTATTACTTGTTTCTTTTAAATTACTTTCTTATTGATATTGGATGAGAAGGTGGAAGATTCTTTGGCCCACAGAACTACGTTACTAGCCCATGTTCTCTCAAGTAAAAAGGCTTTTTCTGAATTAATATGAGCACCAAGATGAAGATGGAGACCTGTCTTGGAAAGCCAAATGCTTTGGCTTTTGGCACAAACAAGTGTAGGAGAGTGATGTTAGGCTTTGTTAGTCTTCAAAGTGAAATGATTGATTTATGAAATTTTAGAACATCTCTTGTAAATTATTTGTTTTGTAGTCAGCCAAGATGTGATTTTTAAGAGCAAGCCTTTTCTTTGTTTTTGCTTGTCCATGTCTCTGAACAGTCTTGTTGATGTTTTGGCAGTATTGACAACCCTTCTCTGTCTGGGTAGTTGTTTGATTAAAAAGGGTTTGAAAGACACGCCTCTTATTTCTGATCATCTTGTGCATGTGACTGACTATGATGATCCAGCTGAGATTTCTTGGAGCTCCCCTGCAGTGGCTGAAATGTATTAGGCCTGTGTTAGACTCTGAGTTCAGACTGGGCTTCCTCTGTGAAAGATCTGTAGGAGCAAGACAGATAGTGGAAGAGCTGTGTGCTTTCTTACTGTTCCATGTTGAATGGCAAGCTGTATTTGGATGTCAGACTTCACCTATAATCTCTAAAAGTGTGGTTTCATTATGTAGCTCTTGGCTCATAATGAGATTCCCTCCACAGAATCAGTCAGGTGTCTAAAATACAAACATTTTTTCTTTCTCATTCTTCATCTAAGTTAGTAATTTATGCTTAACTGCTACTGCTATTTATGGAAGTTCCATTTAAATAACTTGAAAGCCCAGGGAATATAATCCGCATATCATCCTACTAGTCCTTAGAGCATGAGGCATGTTATTGGCATGCCTTCAAGATCTGCCAGATAAGCTGTATTCTCCTAAGTTTTACAAAAACTGCAGCAGGAGAATATTGTCAGTGGTCTGTCATCTTGCCGGTAGTGAGTGAGTTTGCCTTTTTGGAAGCCTTTGCTTTCTGGAATTTGGTGTGTAGCCTTGAATTCATTTGCAAATGAAGCTGTTTCTCAAGGGTGCTGTGAATGCTCTTCTGAATAGGTTCAGTTCTTCAGGATGTTGGATCATGAAAGGAAGGTATGGTCCAAGGTCTACTGGTGACTTCATTTTTAAGGGAAGAGAATGTCCTGCTATAACCTTATCTCCAAGGGAAGGTTCCAAGTCCCCTGCTGCAGAGCTGGATTTGGGTGATTTATGGTGCCTTTGACATAAATTGTCTTTAAAAATAAATAAATAAAGGTGTGTGAGGATTTGGCTAACTCCTGCTTGTTCAAGTTATTTGGGTGTTGGGACCACCTGAACTTGTCAGTAAAACTGTGTGACCCTGGGAATTGCCTCTTCCCCTATCAGGGATGGGAGTATCTGTTTTTTAAATATTGTCTTGGTCATTATATGTTGGCCTATATAGAGGATTTATTACTTCATCATGAAGGGCATCTCTGCCAACAGTAGGAACTGATCTGAGCTTTGTATATAAAACAGGCTGCTTTCTCTGCTCAAGCATGTGGCCAAATCACACTCGTTTCAAACCATAGTCTGTTATGCTTTGACTTATCTGCCTCGACTGAAAGTATAATTTCTTGAAATTATTTCATTGTCTTTCTCGTCTTCGCTCATTTGTTTGCACCTCAGTTATCACCCTATTGCCAGTCTTATTAATGAAAGGAAATAGTTTCAAAGGCTCTGAAAGAAAATGCCTAATTACTCCTTGTAGACAAGACAGTAGTCACTTGTGCAAAATGTTTGTAGTCAAATATTCTACATCTAATCTGAAAGTAAATTGACTGTATGCCTGAAGAGCTTCTCCTTTTAAGTAGCTTAATATGGGCTGTAATAAGTGTTGTGATTTTACTAATATACACTGTAATTTGGATTATATGTTCTACTGTGGAAGGTTTTTCTACAGCACTCGCGACAGCTAAATTTGGTTGTCTTCATTTTCCTTGAAACTATGGAGAAACTATTAAATGCACAAATAACAAAATTATATCTTTCTGGGCGTGTGGAGAAAAATAAAAGCAAAATAAGAAATTTTGTATTAAACAGGCTGTAAGGTTTTTTACAGAATTTTTTTCCTGGCTTTATTGAAAATTGAATTCCATATGCTGCGTTCCTCTGAGTCACTTCTCAAGGAAGAAGAAAACAAAAAAAATACTGAACTCCTGCCACAAGAGGGCCTTTCTTACAGTCTTTGAAAAAATGCTTCTGAGGAAGGCTGTGAGCAATCTTTGAGCTATCAGTGAGGATTAGTTGTGGCCTGAATGCATGTCATCGTGATGTTCTGAAGGACGTGTTGAGCGTGTTGACTTATTTCTTGCCTAACCTGTTAGCTGTTATTTTATAACCATTGTTTGTATGCAGTGGAAGCACCGCTTCAGAGTTTAATATTGGTGTGAAAGCATTACTACTACACTTTACACAATTCAGCAAGCAAGCACTGCTGGCTTGGAAGGAAGTAAAGAGCTGGTATGGTTGCAGCTTTGCTCTCACTGAAGTGAGAGAGATAGTTGCTTATCTTTGTGTCAAAGCAGGAGGTAGATGAATAGATAGCTAAAATATTGTCAAAATACATAAAGCTTAATCAGTTGTGTTTTGGCTTTTTTTGCAGTTGCCTCGTAGAAGGAGATGCTAAAGAAGAAATCTTGCAGCCTCCAGAGCCTCAGCCAGTACCACCAATCTTAACACCATCTCCCCCATCAGCTTATCCAACAGTCACTACTGTGTGGCAGGACAATGACAGATATCATCCAAAGCCAGTTTTGCACATGGTTTCATCAGAGCATTCAACAGACCTCAATGAGAATTATAATAAATCAACAGAACATTCAGGGAAGAATGAACCCAGTGAACGTGCAGAGAAAAGGCTGGAGCGCAACTTAAGTTTTGAAATCAAGAAGGTACCTCTTCAGGAGGGACCACGAAGCTTTGATGGGAACTCCCTATTGAACAGGGGACATGCAATTAAAATTAAGCCTGCATCATCCTGTGTAGTTAAGAGCTTTAAGGCACAGGAACAGATTTCAGGGGATTCATTTGTAGATGCTTCTCAAAACTCAAGTGTGGAATGCAGCATGCCACAGTCTAGCACAGCCTTAATACCTTCACCAGAAAGCCTGCATGGCCAGCAGGTTTCTGATGCTCCTCTGAGACCAGATCGTCTGCCTCTCACAGAGAAGGGCCATGCCACGTGGTCACTGCACGGGCCTGAACGTGCACTGCGTACATCAGTGTCTGAAGATGTGTCTTCAGACGTCTTATGTCATGGTGTTAAAAATCTCTCTCTAGTATCAGACACGACAATTGAACATCCTTCCAGTGATGATGTTGATAATCCTACTATTTCTGTTCGAGCACCCCTCTGTTTTACTAATCCTCTTCATTCAGATGATTCTGACACAGATGAGATGAACTTTGATGGAGCCATGAGCAGAAGCGCATCTAATGTTTCAACTGCAAGTGCCACAGTTTCTGCTGCCACTAATACTGAAAATATTTCTGCCAGGAAAGTGTTGCCAATGTCTATTGCTAGGCAAGACTTAACAGCTGTAACATGTTCTGAAGATGGCAAAGGTAGGTTTTGTTGTGGTTCAAAAGTGTGGTTCTTTAACTTGTTTGCATCTTAAAACATGGACAACATAAATTTCTTTACAATGCAGTTTTCTAAATGAATTTAAACAGTGTAGGGTGGCAGCTTCAGGAGGGGCACAACGTGCTGCCTCCCAGTTTTTGTTTTGTATGTGAACTATGTTTGTCCACTGTTCATACTACAGACCTTGATAAGATGCTTCAAAAGCTTTGTTGTAAGATGTGAATGTATTCTTAATTGCAGGTTTCTGTTATTGGTTGGTGCCTTTTTTCTTCACATCCAATTTAATGGAATTGTATGTAAGAATGGCAGTCTTGAGTAGTTGAAATATTTTAAACAGGCTTGTCCAAACACACATCAAATTCTTTCTTACTGATTGATGTGTTGGTCCTAAAAATGTAGATGTAAACTCTTTCACTGTATTGGGCTTTGACATTGCTCTTGGTTTGGCTTCTGCATTTAAATAGTATTGTAAATATTTAGCCCTGCTTTCCTCTTTTGCTGTAAATGTCTGGGGGAGACAAAGTAACATTGCTGTTCATCTAAAATTTCAAGTTCTACTGCTTTGAAAATTATTCAGTTGCTTTTAATTTTTTACTGCTTTGGGGACTTTTCTTGAGCAAGTCTTCAAACTACTTCTGCGAAAAGTTACAGCGTCATTTATTGAAGGCAAAAGGGGGTCCTAAAATGTGCAGATTCAGGTCTTGATTAGGCTGGCACACTTAGATCAGATGGAGGACATACCTAAGGGGAACTAATTAGGCCTTGGTAACTGCATGTGCGAAGTCCAATAAAGCATGTAGTAGGGGTGTGGAACTAAAAGGAGAATGTGAGTTTCTGTGTTTCGATCAGATTCTTGTACTAGGAGCTCCTTAAAGCGATGGCCTCACTTCAGGAGTCTGTGCAGACTATGTGACTCTGAGGTAAAATGGAACTCAGCGTGTGATGCAAGATGCAGAGTTGTATTGAAAATTTGTGTTGTGAACTACATTTTCACTAAAAGTCATATATTAAATGTGAACTATTTTGCAGCTTTTAAAACAATCTGTTTCTACAGATTTTGTTATGTATACAAAATAAATAATATGTCATAAATACGGCAAAGAGCGGACAAAATGTCACTCAGGAATTAGTTTCATGTAACTGTATGTCAGAAACATCCTGGAATAACTATGCAGTCTTTGTGCTGCTGCTGTGTTGTTGATTTCACAGGAATGGCTTAAAATGTTTATATTAATTTTTTGTAATTTATCTCTTGTTATTGCAGCTCTATCTGTTCCTTTTGTACAATAGTCAACACTCCCATTTTATATTCAGGCTGCAGGTCTTGTAATCCGTCTCAGACTCAAGAATACAGGGTAGATTGCTTTGCACCTGTGATCCTACACCATGTTTATAGTGTTTTTCATTTTCATACTTGTTTGGGACCCTCTTATCTGCAGCTGGGGATGTACAGTCATCAGTGAAGCTTGCCTGTGAACTTAGCAGCGCTCTAATTGCCAAACCATATCTGTTGGTGCATGATCTTACCACATGATTATATTCTCTTTTTAATTCAAATGAAGTGAAAAGTAGTTATGCCCTAAGGTTAAAAAAATCCAAAACAACAACCCCACAACAACAACAACAAACCTAAAATAAACCCCCAAACCCTCAGTTTAAGTTAGTGACTTTATTTGCTGATTTTATAAAGACTGTTTTGATAAATGAAGGTTCTCTTATGCTTTACAGTAAACTTGAGACAGAGCAGGTCTCGGAGAAGTCACTTTGAACACAGTACTGTGCAAAACCTGATAGAGTTTCTGTCCCTTGCCCTGGGGCAAGCTTCATGGCTTCATTAGCTTAAATACGTGTTCATTTTTTTCAGTCCTGTGTAGAATACAGTTGTCAGTTGAGAGTTGAGACTTCCTATGGCAGCAGCTTCTTTGAATTGTTTTAAACCTTTCATTTCTACTCCAAATTCCTGAGCAGGCAGGAGTGGGTCTTTTGCTGCTAGAACAGCCTTTGGAGCCTGTAGCAACTCCTGAGAGGAGAAGGGGAACAGAGCCATCTCCTCTGGCTTTTCTTTGTTTCTGCCTAGCAAACCTTGTACTGGACCACTGAACTAATTTGTATTGGTGGTGTGGGAGCCAGCCTGGGTGGGCCCCAACTTGGCCTCGGGAAGCAAAACAAAGAGTTGGAGCTTCAGACAAGTGGTTAATGTGGAGCTTCCCTAGAATTTACTGTCATGCAGTGCCTGAAGAGCAGCGTTGCTTAATGCCCTTGTCCTGTGTAATCTAGCTATGCTGTGTTGGCTTTGGGAGTAGGCGTGGTTAGAGTTATCAAGTTAAAAATAAAAATTGCTGCTCATCAGCAGTAAGTTGCTGTCATCAGCACAGCCGAAGAGCTCATGCCTATTTTCAACATACTTCTTACCATGGTTTGGGAGCTTCCTCAGTGGGCAGGCACTGAGTGTGTATAGTTACTGGTATCTGCAGAGGAGTTCAAGGAGCAAAATGTGTTGTAATGAGCTTAACTTTCACTTGCAGTGGCTGCAAATAGAGGTGTAATTAGCTGCAGTTAAATCACAGTAACTACTGTGGTTACAGTTACTGGCAGGTTACTTGTTCAAGAAGCAAGTGATGCTGCTCCAGTGCACATTGCAAATTCTGCTTATATTCTGTTGCTGAATTAAAGAAGGAAAAGTATTCAGTGGGGCTGCTGAGGGTGTTTTCTCCAAATGATTTATGTTAAATGTGTGTTCTGCTTTTCTTCCATCACACACAAACTGGTTCTCAACCCTTTAATGCGAAGATAGTGTTGCTAGCACAGAGTTGCTCCCAAGGTGTTAGCATGGTAAAACAAAATGCTTTATAACAAGTAAGAGCAAACTTTCCTTTTGCTTTAAATTTCATACCAAGTTTAGGATGATCTCACGTGTCAAAAGATGAGCTTATAAAAACCTAGAAGGAAGAACTTTAAATGTGTTCTTTAACGTACATAACTGTCATATTTGATTTAGATGCTGATACTGGTGACGATTCCTCGCCCCCGCTCCCGGAAAGAACTCCAGAATCATTTGTGTTAGCAAGTGAACAGAGTGAGTTTTTAATCATTTGTGATAATTGAGGATAAAATGTGAAATGCATTTCAGTATTGTGTTTTAATGCTTCTGCTTCTTGGTTAATCTTAAAAGTATTGGAGCAAATTGTACAATGCATGGAATCTAACCTGTAATGGCTTGTTTTGAGGTTTAATTTTAAGAAGCCCTTGAACACAGTCAAATTATTTCTCATTTTCCGCCTAAGCATACTGTTACATGATATTCAGGTGTATTGGAGACTATAATATTGACTTCAGTGGAGCTGGCTTTCAATCTAAAGGGTGTGGAAATGAGATACAGTGGGGAAATGCAATACAGTTAGGGGATTTCCCAGCTACTTTAGGTAGCCTCCTACTTCTCCCAGGCAGGGAATGGGAAAACACATGAACAGTGCTTATCTGATTCTTCTTTCCCAGACAAAGGAAAGACGATGATATTTCATATTGCAGTGCATCTAGTAAATGAGCTCAGTTTATTTAAGTTTAACATAGTTTCCTCTTTGCCTGTATCAAAAGGGAACTGAAAGAGAAAACTGACACTTAGAAATTATGTGCTTATATCCTCGTATTTCATTCATCAAAACAATAATGATAGAATAAAAACCAAAGGATTAGTTTTAAGTGAAGTAATAAAATAGGTTGATGTTTGATATCTTCCGAAAAAAATTAGTGTGGTGTCATTATTTACTGAGGCTGTTTAGTGTCACTTGGTGAAACTTCCAAAAATCTTTGACCGAAGTATTTAATATAGATGTTTTCAGCATAAATATATTGAAGTTTTGTAAATATGTCCCTTGAGCATCATATTGTGGATGTCTTTCTGTTCTGTGAGAACACAAAAATTTAAAAAGAAGAATTCTCTTTGAGACTGATATCACTGAAACCATTTTACTCTTGATTGTGTTTTTGCATTATTTCAACACAGGACTGGTATGGCTGTCTTGACTTCTGTTTACTTTACTTAGTATGTCTTTTCTAGATCTACTACTATTGTACAGCTGGTATAACAATTTAAAAACATGATTGAACAAGAAACTAATTCTCCTATTGTGTAGGAACCCCCAAATGAAGAAAATGAACATCCACAATGCAAACACTGTAGTATTGTGTTCTGAATTATATTTTGGAGTCTTCCCTTACTTTCAAAGCTCTCCATGTGAAGAGAAGTTCATGTTTTTTACAAGCATTTAATTTAAAAGTAGTTGCTTCCTAATGCTGTGTTCTAATGCCCTCTCATGGAGAGAACTCAAGCATGTTAAGTTTGATTTAATTTTTCCTAGGTACACCCTTGCCGAAGCCAGTTAGGATTGCACAGTCAGAGTGGAGCATACTACGTGATCAGCATCTCCCTGAAAAAGCAGTCTCCACAGTAAGTATAGGAGAGAAGGCTGTACTGATCAGTCATCTCTAGTGTGGTTGGGAGCTACAACAAAAAGCAAAATACATACTTGTGAGAAGTTACAGCTGTTGATCATCTACAACTACCCAGTTTTCCCTCTGCCTGAGCTCCTGAACTCATGTGATAAAAGCACGTTTTATTTCCAAGGAAGTTATCTGGTTTTCTAAGTTCAGCAATCCATTTAAAAGTCCTCCTTTATATACCTTGAATTACAGCCTTAAGAGTGTAGATTTGCTGCCTGTATGGTGCTTGCTGTCTGCCCTTACTTGATCATAGGCTGATTCAAGCTGGAGGAGAACTGCAGTCTTGTCTAACCTGCTGCATATAGCAGGGGCTCGAACCAGACTGCTCAGGGCTATAACCCATTGGGTCTTGAAAACCTCCAGAGATGGAGACTTCATAGCCTCTGTTCACTGCCTGATGGAGTTTTGCCTTGTACCTGTATTTAACCTCTTTCTGCCCATCAGATTTCACTTTTCACATCAGACTACTAGTTGCTCATTCACCCAGTGTAAACAGCTGGCAAAACCTCAAAAGCATATAAATCCTGCCTTTTTTCATGCACCCCCAATACATTTTACAGCCACCGTTACACACCACTTAAATTCCACAAAAAAGATAGATATGACTTTTCAGGAACTGTAAATTTAGTATGAGGACTAAACTACCTAATTTTGCAAATAATTTGTAATGTGTCAGTTTTAACTTTTCATTAAATACTTAGTAAGGTTCTGATAGTAAGTGCTTTATGAACTACTGTAGCATTTTTTCAGTGTTATAGGAAGTCAGAAACGTAGGAGCAAGTAGATATTCCCACGGATATTGTATATTTTTTGAAGATGTTTTCATCATCTTAAATTTCTGTGTTCTTTTAGTACTTTGGAAGCATTTTATAGAATTATTTTAATTATTTCTCATTAACAGGGTTTGAAAACAACGTCACCTGTATTACCTGGTAAGTGATGAAAGTATTTGTTTTCTTTTTTAATATGCAAAGGAATATTTTTTTCCACTTGTTTAATCTGTCCAGTAACCCTGTAAGAGTGGAAAGTTCAAGTAACCTGGCCATTCGATCTGATCAAGTGTTTTGGAAATATTTTTATTAGAAGGTTAAAGGCGACCAGGGAGAAAGATTTCTCCTGGAAATATTCACCAATAACTTATGCTCTTACCTTGAAATAAATGTATGCATATGATTACTTCAGAAGCTACTTCCAGCCTGTGATGCTTTAATTTCATTGGCAAATCCGTAAAAATTGCAGTAGTCTTTCAAGCACATCTCTTAATTAACATTCATTTTTCCTACTGAGCAAAAATTTGTCTGAACTTGACTTTTTCTCTGGTAATACATAAGTATGTTGTCAAAACACTGCATTTCTGAGAAGGCAATCTGTTGTTAAAGCTTCAAAGGTTTTCTGAGGAAACAAAATATGACTTTAACTTAAAAAATAATGTTAAACTTTTAGAATAATGAAGACCAAAAATATTGATTTTAAATGCTTACTATAATACTTTTTTAAGCTTAATTAGAACCTCCCTGTGTTATTGCAGCAGAAATTGTAAAAGTTGAATTAATTTCCTTCATTTCATAAAGACAGGGGTAAACTTGCTCGTCAGCGATGTGTGTATATATCTACATATGTGTGTATATGTTGCATATTTACCAGTCTATAATTTCTGATCTTCTGAAAAGTAAGAAGTGTAGTCTGTCAGATGATGTTTAACTTGGCAGCAACCTGCTGTGCTGTAAGCTTTGTCTGCCATATGTGCATATGCCCGAGTGGGCTTGCTCTGTCCATTTGGAGCTGCTAAATACCTGGTAGATTTTTTTTAAATAACGTTTTTCAGAAATATTAGAGATTTCACTAATAGGGTGATTGATGATACAAGTAATGCAACATAGTTATCACATCTTTTTAAGCACCTTTAGTTTAGAAAGAACACGAACAGATGGTTTATGTTGATGTATTAAATGGTACTGTCAGCTCTTGCTATAAATAGGTGCTACATGGGATTTTGAATATCCATGCACACTTTGGAAATGAAGCTAATCCATATTTGGCAAACAATGTGTCGTGGTTATTGAACATCTGCTTCACAAACAATTTTGAATCGTGTTTTTTGATAAATGAGAAATTAGCTTTTAAATCTTTATTTTTGTAAAGAATATTTAATGGAAGTTGTGTTCAGGACTGAGCTGTACTTAAAAGTAGCATTCACTTAGTGCTGACTAACTAGATGTTCCAGTAAGTGTGTTTGTGTGTCTTCCAGATCGACCTGAAAGAAGCAACAAAACACCAACTGACATTTTACCTCAGACTTCTTTTTCTGGTTCCAGTGACACAAGAGGTCAAATTTTAGAATTTCCTGCAGAAGTAACAGATATTGGTAATTACAATTCATTCAAAATGTAATCACTAGATAATTTAAACAGAAGATTCATCAACAGTACTAGTTTGAATAGCTGCTGCAGCAGTCTCCAGAATTCAGCCAACTAAGCCTGCTGTGTCTCTTCAGCTTTGCTGAAGGAGTTTTTCCCAGAATAAGCAATTTGGACATTCTTCACTTTGTTTTTTCAGAGTGTATGAAATGTAGAATTAGTCAAATGGGATATAATTTCTGTAGAGCACTGAAAATTTTTAGAAATGATACCTGAGAAAACTGCTTTGGTACACAGAGAAGAAAAACAAAATCAATAAATGATGACAAAAGCAGTAATGCTGCATTTACTGAGAAGTATTTTCCAGGTGAGACTTAAATAGTGAACTGTAATGATATACAAATTCATAATGTTTTTATTTCCTATGCCATAGTGTGTTTAGAACCCCTAACACTGTGCAGTTGTTTTCGAGCCCTGAGAATAAACCTCTTCCCTAGGAGCTGGAGCATGTCTCAGTGATCCTTCTGCCAGCATTTGTGAGACTGCATTGTCTGAGGGCACAGAAGTACTAAATACATTTCTTTCCTTAGGTTTTGGTAACCGCTGTGCAAAGCCCAGAGGACCAAGAGAGCCACCTTCAGAATGGACATGATCCAAGAACCAATGGACATACTATCAATAAATTATACTGGAAAACTCCAAGTGCCACCAAGAACTAAAATAATAGTATTCCACTTTCTGGGGGGGCGACTAACACAGAGCAGTGTAGATCTAACTACCAAATGGTACACTCTTACAGTACATCCCATGCAAAACCTTAAACATTGTTCAACAACAGTGGATTCCAGTATTACAACTTAACTTTTTGCTGGGGCCATCTACCTGCCTTATTACACTTAGAAGAAAGTATTACATATGATTTATTTTGTAACTTCAAGTATTATTGCCTTAATGTCTTTTAACCCTGTTACACGCTGCTTGTAGACATATGTTAATATAGTAATACTTTTGACAGATTGTGTTTATGGACTACTTTTTGCTAACGTTTGATTACCATGTATGCATTATTTTGTATATGTACAGGGCAAGTAAGTATATAATTTGATAAAGTTGCAATCATAAAATATTAACAGAAGATGTAAGAAATCTCTGCATGATCTAAATTTTTGTGTACCTTATTTGTAAATTATTTGCCCTGAAGTTTTAGAAAATAGTTTCTGGGGTTTTTTACAAAAATTGCTGGACACACACAGCCAGAATTGCAGGTTAGCAGAGATAAAGATTGTAATACATTTTGTAAATTGTAAGCAAAAGGTTATTTTTATATTATATACTGTTTAATTGTCAGACCTAATTTGTTCTGGTTTTCATCTAGTCATGGAGATTCAGTAAGTGCCTTGGAACAGTATTGAGTTCTTTTAGCCTGTGTATGTTACTTCAGTGTTTTGAGTTCATCTGGAATTAGAATATCAAAACTATTTGTATGTTTCTAGTATATTTGACCTGCCAGTAAAAGAGAAGCCATTCTATGTAATCAACACTCCTTAGTTTTCATTTTAATGTTTCATCAGTTGCAATCTTTAGAAAATTCATCTCTATCAACTTCCTGTATAATAGAGTTTTACAGTTTTAATACAGCGTGTTTCTAATTCGGGGAAAACCAGAACACACTGGTAAAAGGACTGTTTAAATACCACTGTCTTCTCTTACAAATGGCAAATGCCATTTTTGTTGTTCAGCAACTGTGTATGTAAGAAAGCAACTTATATCAAGGTTCACATAGAGCCCTTGCAGCTACACTGTACCTTGGCAATATATTGTGTCAAGAGTTAATCCTTATAAGGATTCCTTACTTAAACTTTTCTGTAATACAATCTTTAAATTAAAGAAAGTCAAAATCTCACTATGGGTGTTTTTACTCTTAGGGGAAAAAAAAACCCAAACATATTCCAAAGCAAACTAAAATAGAGTGAAGGATGTGGTCTGGCTTATCATTTGAACAAAATAATGACCTTCAGGACCTTATTTTTAGTAACTACTTTAAAAACAATAATAGCAGAGAAGTGAAGAAGAGTGTTTACAGGAAAAACGTTTATTTTAGATAATGAAATTATCTATTAATCTGGATTTTAGCCATGGAAACGTTAGATCTAATTTACTGCTTGTACCTTCAGAGCCTCTCTGCTAAAAGAGCGGTAACACCCAGAAAACAGCCCTATTTTAACTCCCAAAAAGGCTCATAACTTTCAATTACTGTTTTTGACTGTGTGTTAATCACCAGGCATTTGCCACACATGACAGACTGCCTGGCTGGGGAGCTTTTCCAAAGAACTGTACGCACTATAAATACTTACTTTATCTTCCCCTGGATATAGTTTTGCTATTAGTCATTTAAAAATAAACCATTAGATGTTATATGCTATTTGGGATAACATATATCAACTAGGTTCCTCCTTTCTAAACAGTTTAGACAGCTGGAATGTCTTGCAGTTGGCAGAATGAAGTTGGCCTGAACTTTGTTTCCTGTTACCGAAGGTGATTCGCTTTAGACTTTCACTGCTTATGGACTGACCTCCTGTGCTGTTGTTTCACACGACAGGCTGTCATTACAGCTGGACAGGCCAAATCAGTGTCACTTTCTGAAACAACTGTTAAGTGAGGACATCTCCAATCATGTTTTGGGTGTACTGTTTAAGGAGCACTTCCATATTTCTCTACCATGATAATATAGGACTTTGCAGATCTTATATTTTCTGCTTTCCACATTAGAATTTCACTTAAAGCAAAGGCTGACAAAAATCTGTGTACTATATGCAGTCCATCTGGTTGCATTTAATGAATGTTCATCCCAGGTTCTTTTTTTCCTTTAGATTTGCATGGATTTGGATAGTATTCCAGACTGAGTTCATCGCAGAAAGTTCTTTGCCTTTCTTTGCTTTAGTGCAGTTGTGCCTGTATGGATTTCTGTTCAGACCTGTTTTACAGCTTGCTCTTGCCAATTTACATTCATCTGAGTTTTATATTTTCACCTATTTTATTTCAGGTAAGCTGACAGTTTAAAGTGCAAGGAAAAACCTGCCTTATGTCATTACTTTCTGTATCCACACTTGTGGGTGGTACAGAGATAAATGCAGGGTTGGGTGCTGTGTGCTGGGTAGTTTCACATCATAACTTTGAAACATTATCCACTTTAACAGCTTCTTGAAAAAAACAAGACCTATCTTTGTGGTGCTTTATTTGAAATAGAGTCTAAAGGGATTTAGAATATTACACTAGCTTGTGAATTTTCACTGAATACAGATCTAGACCAAGTAGTTTTAATTTTATATATACGCATATGTATAAAAATAAAAATCCTGGAATAGTCTTTTTTTTAGTTTAGCTCCAGTCTTCCACACTACGCTTTCCAAAAGCAGTCTTCAACTTCAGTCTCTAAAGTGCAGCTTGTGCAAGGCATACAATTGACACACAATAGCAAAGAACCAATAATGCTACTCAACCCAGCTCTTATTAATAACCACTGCATTGGCTTGTTTGTTCCTTCACATTTTTCTAATATTCCATATATTAAATTGTCTAAATGTATTGATGTTGAACAAAACATGCAGTAAGTTATCGGAGCAAGGGAAGAATGTGTTCTCCATGTTTGAAAAAGCTGATCACTACTAATATCATTGCTCATCTCTTTGCAGTGTATTTTAGGTTTTGTATTGATTTGGCAGGTAGTTCTCTAGCTTTCAGTGGTTAGAGCGTTACTTTAGCATTTTTATTTCTTATTTATCTGTTTGGAAAGCCTGCTGCACTTACATGTAATTTTCCTTAAATAAGTTTCCAACTTGGGAACCATGCAGAACAGCAAAAGATCTCAAATAATTACCTCCAGGGTTTTTGTACTTTGAAATGTTGGATTAGGTTTCTTTGGAGACAGATTTCTAAAAGAATGAACGCAGATCAGGTGTGACAGTGAGTGGGCTGTGTGTAACCCTTGCTGCTGGAGTAGTTGCTTTTAGTGGTAGATCATGCTATCTTTAAACAATCTTGTGACAGCTGAATGCTTAAACATTGGCATTTGAGGATTAAACAGTATGTTTCTGGCTGTAATTCCAACTGTGCCACATCGCAGTTGGTATGAAGAGGTGATTTACGTTTCAATATGCATTAAATTCAAATACCATGTTTCTCATGCAGTCATGTTACCACTGCTGGTTTATTTCAAGGTCACTTAATACCATGATGTGTCTCATCTATTTCATTGTGCTTTTCATATACTCAATAATACCATAGTGTCGGTGACAAGTGGCTCCTCCTGTGTTATCTGGTGGATGAGGAAGGAGAGTTGTACAGCAATTAAAGCCACCTTTTGTCAAAGTCGAGCAGAGGCTTTGGGTTGCAAAGCAAGAGCTGGGCAGTGACTACATCTTAAGAGCATCTGCTCTTCAGTTCACCAGAGAATTGAGAAGGTGGTTGTAAGGCAGAGTTTAGATTAGGGAAGCATCGTGTGGCCTGAGCACGTGTGGGACTTTTTGGCCCACTGCCATGCAGACCACCCACAATCTACCTGCAGCTGTTCTTATTTATTCAACTCTTGATTAACCTGTCTGTCTAATGTAAGACATTTATGACATTCTGAAGACGATCAATCAAAACAACCTGGTAAAAAGTGAAGAACGAGTGGCATCCAGGAAAATAAACAATGTAACTGTTGCTTTTTCATTATTAATATTAGCAGTCTGAAAATACTCTTTCACTGCTAGATCAAAGAAGAAAGGAGAGCTAAGCCTTAGACTCATAACTGGAAGGAGGAAGGAATGGATTGTCAGTATTAGGTAGGTGTTAAGTCTTAGACCACACCGAGCACTCTGCAGACAAGACTTCGTTTTTCCCAGTCTGATTTGGCAGTTTAGCTGCTTTAAGAAAAGCTTGCAAACAGTGGCAAGGATATCCTGAGGTATAATGACCCAGACATAAAGGCTGTTTTGTTATTTTTGTCTGTAGTGATTTGTACTTAGAGCAGGGGAATAAAAGAATTAAGAACTTTGAGAATGTAATTTGAGTTTAGTAACTGACTTGCTGGCATTCAGAGTGCTGGAGTGAAAGGGCTGGTGTGTCGCAAAGGTAGCAGGAGCCGTAGTAAGGGTGGAAAAGGAAGAAGAGTATCTCAGAGATGTAGCCAGAGTTGTTGGATGAAGCTTCTGATTGGGAAGGACAAAAAACCAGGACTGCTGCCTGAGGTGTGTTCAGGAGGGAACACAGGAGGAACTAAAGATCAGTTTTAACCTAAAACAAATAGTTTGAGCAAATCACAGTAAGTAGCTATGAATACAAATTGGCTTTATAATGCAGCAAATGAATTGAAATTGATGAACTCAAGATTTAACTCATATTTCCATAATTAATATTACGTAGAGGCAAACCAATGTCTTTTTGGCAATAATAAATGCACAGCTATTACGGGGCTTCATGGCCATGAGGCTGAGTTTGTCTGACTGGTTGAATAACTATCTATTCATGTTAATATATTTAACTGAAACTTTTTTTTTCCTCTCCCATAACAGGAATATTTGCAGGTCAATAGTCTGAGTTGGTAACAATCCTACTTCTTAAGTAAATGGTGCCTGACTGAATACTAACGTAATTTATTTTCCCTGTTAACAGGAGTTTATGAAGCAAAGTAGCAAGAGGTCGGTAATGGGGGCGCTCAGGTGTTCAGTCTGTGCTGTTGCTCTGTCTGCGCACAGCAGCTGCCCCTGCCCTGGTGCTGGTTCTTCCATGGATGCTCCCAGCTCTGTTCTTCCTGCCTTCTCTCCTGATTCGGCATTTTTTTTCTAATTCACTTGTTCTCCAGCTACCATGAGAGCAGTATCTTTTTTCTAATAGTTTTCTTGATTTTAGTTGTTTATCATTTGCTGTGCCAATTTAGTTTGGCTGAATCTTGCATGGTACTGTGTCTTTGTGGCCAAGTTAGTAGCTCCTGTTTAGGGAGATATAGTACTTCATGGATGAGAATGGACCAAACTCAAATGTGCAAGTGCTTTCTTCTGCTCAAATCTTCTTAAGAAGACTTTGCCATAAACAGAGTTCCACATGGGATGCTTCCTTTCTGTAGCCTGATAGGCTACGTTACTATGTTATACTTGGTATGGGAACATGACTCGGACTTTTGGGGGATGGATGTCTAGGTCATGGTGAGAATATAGCTTATCTTGTGCATAGTATGACATCAAGTCAGTGGAGAAATACCATGAAACAAGCTAAAAAGACTGACATTCTGTATCCTTACTGCATTTATTTTATTAATCTTTCCCCCCAACCTTTATTTCTAATTCTTGCAGCTCTGAGCCGGAGATAGCAGAGATTGCCTATTCCTAAACAAAGTGTAAATACCTAAAATGATTGCACAGTGACTTTTTGCTTATCCTTGCGTTTTTCCAGGGCATCGGGTTCCCTAAAAATTCACTTCTTTAGCTTTGCAGGAGCTTTGGCCTGAGGAATTGCGTATGAAACCAAGGTAGGAAGGCAGCTGCTCAAAAGCTGCATACTTTCATTAAGCAACTGGGGTTTGGTTTGAACATGCTTCCCTTGGCTGGAATGCAAATGTGGGCTGATTTAATGTCAGTTAGTGGTAGTCTGCTGGTTTTTATTTCCCATATGACATCAAGCACCTCTGGCAAAATAATTTTTCGTATTTAGCTGTACTGAAGAGCAGTTTCTCTGCCCTGACTGGTAAACCAGTAATGCAGGAAGGTTCTAGGCAGCAAGGTCAAGTATATACGTGGAGTACAGCACAGGAGTGCGAGATGTTTAGAAACCAGCAGCCTTGCATTAGGGGAGAGAACTGTATTAAGTAAATTTACTTTAGTGATGACAAGATAATTATTTGGCATATGGGTGAGGAATACACCTTTAATCCAAACTTGGCACTTGCAAATTGAGAGTGTGACTCTTCCTCCTGGGGAAGGCACCTTGTCTTGGCTGGCAGCGGGTTTCTGGGCCCATCGCTTCAAGGAAAGCAGCTTTTTTGACTGCTGCCTTGGTGGCCAGGCTTGCTTTGCCTGTCCCTAAACCCCTGCACATTGGTGATTAATTTTCTCAAGTTCAGGTAGCTTTTGTGCTAATCAGGTTTTGGTATATCTTCTAAAACTGTTTGCTCCCCAGTTGCATACCTATTCTTTACGCTTCTTGGTCTCATACAGGACCTAAGACACCTTGGGCTGTGGGACTGCACTAAAGCCTCTATCAGGCTTCTAACCAGGCCCTGCTGTGCTAGAGGCTGGGCAGAGCAATAAGGATGTGCCCTCGCCCCGAGGGCAATATGTAATAGCACCCTGCAATTGGAAATAAAAGTGACACATGCAATCTAAACACAATTGTGTTGTATCTCAGCCAAGGAAAATTCTTAGAGGAATACAGACAGTGAAATGGCTTTGGAAGGAGTGAAGAAAACATGCAAGCTTGAGGGACAGCATGGAAGAAATGAGGTTGGCCTTAAAGCTTGGAGAGGCCAATCAAGGCTGACAACAGGTTAGTCATGCAAAAATTGATCTCTTAGAACAGTGTGAAGGGCAAATTAAGGGTGTGAAGAACACTGAAGCTGAAAAAAGTTGTGTTTAGTGTGATGGAAAACACCATAGCAAGAGGTGAGATGTGGATAAATGATGCACTTGGCAAAAACCTGGAGGGCAGCTGTTCTCTCATGGGTATGAGCAAAACATTTGATTTGTGAAAGTGAGATGAGATGTGAGGTGGACAAGAACTCTGGGAGGATAAGATCTTGCACGTTCAGCAGGAAAGACATGCAAGATGTGACTAGCCTAATCCAGAGCACCTGGAGAGAAGTCCAGGAGGAGGAGAATAAGCATCAGTGATGTCTGAGATGGTGGCAGCAAGCACCATGATAAGAAAAGTGGGTAGAAGGAGGAAAATGGAGGAGAAAAGGTCTGATTAAGCCAAATGGAGCTACAGCTGATGGCCAGGTGTTTATAGGAAGAGAGAAAAGAAATTGTGTAACGTGTGTTTGTGCAGGAGACAAATCTGGGTTATAAGAGCACATCTGTGTGATGTAGGGTTTGTTAGGGACTACTCTGTACCTACACTGCTAGAAGGCCTGGGGAAGAGTCCCTTGAATACATGGAAAGGGTTAAAAAGATAGGAAAGAAGTCAGATAAAGCACAAGCCACTGGAAGAAAAATTTTCAGGATAGCATGAGGAGGAAAAGGGTCCTACATTTGATGTGTCTGAAATAAAAACCTTTAGAAACTGGTTTGAGAGAGAAGCTGGATTGGGTGTAGTCCAAAAAGAAATTTCAGGAGGCAAACTCAAGAAGTGAGATGGAGGTGAAAATGAAAACAAATATGCAATGTTTTGGGAAACAAAAAAGTTCAAGCATTACTTTCACCCATGTGCACACACCCACACAGATGCTAACGAGTGCAGCGTGAGGGAAAAGGAGAGCAGAAGCCAACAGCGGGTTGGAGATCAAGGTTAGGATGGAATTGAGGGCAAGCAGATGAAAAGACAGAAAATGGATGCACTGGATGGTAGAAAAGAGCAATGTGAAAGAGGTAAATCAGGGGGAGAAAATGGTGCTGTTACAGGTTCCCTGCAGTTAAGAGAAAGCAGAAGTTGAGGAGAATTTGAGGAGCTGAGTGAAATGTATTTCAGCTTCTACAAGGGGACCCCTCACCTGTCATTGTTTCTGTTTAAAGCTCCCTTCCACGTTATCCCTTAAAGCTGTGCATGTGAAGGTTTAATACTCTTAGTGAAAGAGGATACTTCCTTTTCTTTGAGGATGGACTACGTAGCATATGTATAGACCTGCAGTGAAAATCTCTCAGACTTACATAATGAGAAAGCTGCTAGTGCAAAGCTGCTCCACTCCCACTCCCAGCTGAACCACAAAACAGAACTGATTTTGACCTCTGAGCCTTGTCTGGGATGTTACCATTGAGGTATGTGTCTGGAAGCTCTGGCTCACTTTTTCTCAAAGGTTTAACATCATCTTTGCTGTCAGCAACATGCAAACAAATGTGTGGTTTTGTGTACGTATTCATTGCTGCAGTTCGCTCTTGATGCATTTAGAACAGGAGAGCAGCATTAACCTAGTTGCCTTCAACTGAAATGAAGGGTAATGTGAATCAGAGTGGATAAACACGATGTGGCATTGATGCGTAGAGCCTCAAAGACAAGATTTACTGTCTGAGGGCTTTTTGTAGCAACGTAAGTACAAACCAGGTTAAAATTATCTAACCTGATAAAGCATAAGCTGAAACTTTCTAATAAGCTGCATAGCAGTAAATTCCTTGTATTATAGGGTTCTTGGTGGGTACAGGCTGAAGATAAGGCCACAGCTTTTCTCAAAGGAAGGTGTTAAGCATCATTAGGGTTCCACCTTGTTAGCAGAGTTGTAATTCAGTCTGCGAGTCCACAAAACTGCACTTGACAGTGAATGTGAGATCAGTACGTGTCTACACGTACTGTGAAATCGGTAGTGCTCCTGATGCAACCGCAGCTGTTACACAGCTTTTGAATAGACTGCTTCTGCTGCGTCCTCTGTGCCACGCTGCAGAGTTGGCCTCACCCAGGGGCTGGTTCTACAGTGTGCTGTTTATTTCAATTTGGAGCTTTATCTTGCTTTCTGAATATCATTTTACTTCCAAGCATGAAAATTGAGGCTAAAGAGGCCATGCTCAAACTCTTTATTATTGGTGCTGCTGGCACAGGTGTGATTTGGGAGTGAATGTTCAAATACAGTTGGATCATATGAACGTTTGTTAGTGTGCTCAAGGTACAGGCTGAGTCCTGGTAGCCACCCAGGTCAGTACAGCTTTCGACTGTGCAATCCCAGCTGCCTTCCCACTCAATGCCTGTGGCATTGGGGAGCTTCTAACTATAAAGCTCTTTCCTGCATCATGACCCGGGCACATTGCAGCCAGGGAGACAAAACTGAGCAAGAGAGGGCTGGACTAGAGAAGGGCTAGAAATGAAAATCACCTTGAAAAGCCAGTGTTTGAGGAGGAACGAGGGATTAAGGACTTAGACAATGCAGGCTTCGTGTAACTGAGCAAATATGCAAGTGTGTACAGATGTGTGCAACTACTGCTTTGAGAGTGTTCTCAATGCTTGTTGAAGAACTAATATCTCAGCAGTATGAATGCATTGCAGTTAATGCAGCTCTTTAACCAAAGCAGGGCCTTTCATGTGATCTCAAAATGCTGTTCAAATGGTACCGGAGGAGTTGAAAGGGCTTCCACGGATGGTTACACTGTGTGGACTAAAAAGCACGGCTAAATGCAAAGAATGCATTTAAACTAGAACACGGTGTAGCCAGGGCAAGCCAGTACAACACACGGCCTGGCCTCCTGGAACCCTCGGCATGTTTTAAGTCTGTTAAGATAGTTCAAGTCTGCAGAGCGGTTAGTAACCATCTCTGTAACGTTCAGTAGTAGCTGGGCTCTCTCTGATAGGACTTTTTCTGGCCATTTCAATGGATGCACTTGATCAAAACAGATTTGTTGAGTGTTGGGCCATCAGCTAGAGCTAGAAAATTCTGTTTTTGCTTCTGCAATAATGCCGTGTCCCTAGTCACCCTCAAGATCTGTACCAAGCGCTGACCTTCATCATCTCTAAGGCTTTTCATGGCAAAAGCTTAGTATTCACAGTATTAAAACAGAGAGGGAATAAAATTTTGTTTTCCTGTGTGCTCAGGTCTCACAGTCTGAACTTCTGGGGTAAACAGCCTTTCCTTGAAGAGACTTCGCTGAAAACATCTTCTGTTTTGATCTATTAAGTTGTGGTTGCACTAACAGTTGGTTTCTTTAACCACTTGACTCTTGCCTCTGAACATGTAGTGTACCTGAATGAAGAACTTACTGTGGTGAAGCCAAGGCAAGAAATTAGTTTTGCATTTTGGCTTAAATCCTGCAAGCAATTACGTGAGTAACTTATATATGTAAACAGCCACGGTGAGCTCAAAGAGGCCATTCATCGACAGAGTTAAGCATGAGGGTAAATGTTTACAGTTCTGGAGCTCTCGTAAGGAGAGTGGCCATCTCTGTCTTCGGCAGCGTGACTGAACTCCACAGATTTCAGCTAGTGAAGTGGAAGTTGCCTTTCGCATCTAGAACTCCCACTTTGATCCACAGAGTTCCAGTCCTTAGCATAAAAGATCACAGGCATGTACAAAAACTGGTCTTTTGGGTAGGTAGGGCCAAAATCCCCCAGAAAGCTTGACTGTCAGGTCAAATAAAAAGCTGGACTTGGTTCAAAGAGGATCCATGCCACTGTTGAAACATGGAGCACTGAAGACTATGCTGAGCTTTCCTGCTGACCAGATCATGTTTGGTGTGTGGTTCCATCCCAGTACGTAACTCCACTGCTCTGTCCCTGGCCTCATGTCAAAAGGACAAACAAAACCCAAAACAACAATCAAGTTCAGGATCTGAGTATTTTTAAATATTTTGCTACACTTGTTTACAAGTTTGATTAGCTCTCTTGCTGTTTTGACTTTTAAAAAAGTGAAGTATCCATTGTTCAGGTGAGCCTGGAGAAGCTGGCAGGAGATCTTATGATGAAGCCTGGTGTCCATTGGCAGTAGCTGCTTTCCTTTTACTTGCTGCGTCTCTGAAATAGTTTGGTCAATCACTGCACGTGATTTATGATGAACATCACGTTGTAATATCACACTGTTTATCAGCATACCACTCTCTTTAGGATTTCACTCTTACTAAACTTCTGTCGTTCCTGCACTGAACACAATTATTTCACTCTGCGTGAAGGAAGGTTGGGTCTGGTACAGTCTAATTCCATGTTACTCTCATCTGAACGCAGTTGAACCCACTACTGGCTGGCACTTTCTTTAAAGAATTGTGTAGCTTCAGATCTGTATTTCATCATATACAATTAAAAACCGAAATCCCCATCACTGTGACCTCCAATAAGAAATCAGGGTTACATTTCCCATTGAAGTGACTAGTCCTTTCCATCAGGTTTTTGTGGTTTTTTTGTTGTTGGGTTGGTTTTTTTTTCAAAAGCGCTTGTACATTGGTTTTATAAAAGTTAATTATAAAATTACTCATAACTTGGGTTATGAGATCTGTCAGGAGTAATCTGAGCACTTCAGAAGTAAAGCAAGTTGCCTGCATGGAGAACCTGATCCAAAACGTGTTCATAAAATACTGCGGTCTGTGCTTGGTGTATGGTTAGAAGAGAGAGTGGCAAAGGGAAGAATGAGGATAAGCACGTAGCTCAGGAGGAGAGAGGTGGGAAGAACTGAACTGTAACAAGAGGAGGAAACTGCCATTGCCTGTGGGTAATGAAAGGCTGAAGTGAACTTGTTAAACAGGTTTCCAGTTTTGTAAGCTCCTCAGAAGGGCGTAAGAGGTGTGGTTGGGTAACAGGAATGCAGCACAGGAAGATGCTTCTTTAAACAAATTGGTGGGGTTTGAGTTTCTATAAAATGTGTAATTGTGTACCAGCCTTCTGCATTTTGCCTGACTGGGCCCTGAGAAAGATTATTCCCTAGGGTGGGAGAACAACTTGTGGTGGGACCTCCTAAGGGTACGCTCATCCTTGAAATGTCCTGGGGTGGGTAGAAGAGGTGGAGAAGTGAACGATAAGTTTAGAAAGTGATTTGTTGTTACGTGGAGGTTGAGACCTCAAAATGACACCTGAACAGTGGTACTTTACGATACCTTTGCCATGTAATGAATGCATCTTTATCTAAATGTTTGCTGATGTGCTATCTGCTGATAAGGAGGAGGCAATACAAGTAGTAATGGATAATATAAATCGACCTTTATTATACTTTACAACTAGTGGGCCAACTAACAGTTCCACAAATTGTTGCTGAGCTGCATGTTCCCCTTCTGTGTCCACAGACAGCAACTTGCTACAGGTCTAGTGATGCTGGAAATAACGCTCCTGTTCTTGAATCCAGCCTTTTTCAAAATACACAAATCAAGGCCAAGGTTGCCCTGAAATTGCCTCTATCATTTCTGCCTTTCATATTTTCAGTTTAGTGAAACTGAGCTCCTACACAGGCAGCTCTTCAACAGCAGGGAGGTTGGTCTTGAACCCCTTGATTCATAAGACAGGGACTTTCTATTCTTATAATCAAAAAAATGAAACGAGTTAGAGCTCTTTTGGATCTCAGGCACCTGCCAGCCTTTTCTGAGTGACAAAGTCAGAATGACTACAAGAGCCAGAAAGGTCCTCCTTACAGATCTTCCAAATTAATCTGTAAGATCCATCTCAGCCCTGTCTCCAGGGGAGGTTTGGCTCCTGGAATCATTAAGGTTGGAAAAGACCTCTGAGATCAAGTCCAACTGTCAGCCTAGCACCACCCTGCCTATTAAATCATGTCATGAAGTGCTACGTCTACACATTTTTTTTAACCCCTCCAGGCATGGTGACTCTACTGCTTCCCTGGACAACCTGTTCCAGGGCTTCATCACTCTTTTTCAGCAAAGAATTTTTTTCTGATTTCCAATCCAAACCTCCCCTGGTGCAACCACCTGAAAGGAGGTTGTGGAGAGGAGGGTGCTGGACTCTTCTCCCAAGTGACAGGGGACAGGACAAGGGGGAGTGGCCTCAAGCTCTGCCAGGGGAGGTTCAGGCTGGACACTAGGAAAAAAGTTTTCACGGAAAGGGTCATTGGGCACTGGAACAGGCTGCCCAGGGAGGTGGTTGAGTCACCTTCCCTGGAGGTGTTTAAGACACGGGTGGACGAGGTGCTAAGGGGCATGGTTTGGTGTTTGATAGGAATTGTTGGACTCGATGATCCGGTGGGTCTCTTCCAACCTGGTGATTCTATGATTTCTATGATTCCAACTTCAGGCCATTTCTTCTCATCCTATCGCTTCTTACAGGGGTGAAGAGACCAGCACCCACCACACTACAGCCTCCTTTCAGGTAGTCACAGAGGGCAATAAGGTCTCCCCTCAGCCTTGTCTTCTCCAGGCTAGACAATTCCAGTTCCCTTAGCTGCTCCTTATAAGACTTGTGCTTCATACTCTTCACCGGCTTTGTTGCCCCAAGAACGGCAACTCTTCTCTTGGGCTTGTCCCCAGCCCCAAGATCACATGGGAATTATTTTAGAAGGGATGAACATGTGTCATTAAACTGACTGCTTTGTGTCTTGGCAGTTCAGGGCTGCTCTCCTCACCACTTCCAGAACATAAGGTGTGCTCCGGAAACTCCCTCATAACTCACAGAATGTATAGGTGCCCTTATAGACCACATCATGTGCCTATCTAAATCTATATTTAGAGCAATTAAACAAATCCTTGCTCTGCTAGAGACCAAAATATACATAAGGGTAAGATCCAGAGAGAGGACACCATGGCACATGGCTTCTTGTAAACTTGCTGCACGCTTCAGTAATGTGATTCAGAATGCTGGCTGAAGTCAATTTTTATCTCAATGATGTAAAAAGCAAGTACTTTTTAATGTCTTTTCTTTTAGTGATTAAGATTCACTTTGTGTGAAGGATTTTTCCGTCTGTTTCTCCTTCAGGCCCTCTTCTTCCTCCCTCCCTGTTACCTCTAAGTGCCAGAAGTGGTCAGAGCAATGGAGTCCACTTGGATCAGCCACTGGGCCAGAAGCTGTAGTAAGATGACAAATCTTTTCTACACGTTTACAGGAATTTGGGACTGTCCATCGAGTGCACTTAGCATTCCCGCCTCTAAGCCAGGGCAAGACTGCACAAGTCTGACATGCAGTACAACAGTGATTTTATGTAAACAGGCTGGGAGAAGAAAGATTACCTCCCATGTTGAAGACAGTGATCTGAGGCTGATAGTGATGTGTTGGACTTACATTCGTGTTATCCGTTCCATCACAAATGGATTTTAAAGCCCTAACCTGTCATCCAGTACATGTATTTAAACAACGTTGGGAGACTTACTTAATGTAAGTATTCTAATAAGAAGTAAGTACAGCATCTTCCAATTAAACCTGACCTGGTCTCTGTGAGATGCTTTCCTAATCCCATGGTGTAGAAACTTCAGGTACGTTTATCCTTCAGTTACATTGATGCATCTGAGAGAATCCAAGGACCTTATGACAAATGTGTTTCTACTTGCAGCAGTTTGTCTTGAGTTATCTGTTTCCCAGAATCACCAAGGCCACTGATCTGAAGAGCTGCTGCCTCTACTGTAGAATAAAATTTGTGAATAGACAGAAAGCTCTTCATTGAGGATTTTTCCGTGTAGATGTTGTTTATATGAGTAAGAAGCTGAGGTGAGCAGTGAAAGATTAGCTGCCACTTACTTATAAGTAGCCATTTATTTATATAGATATATGTACACACACACACACACTTACAAATATAAGCTGCTACTCTACAAATAATTGGCAGTCTCTAAGGCACAACACCTGAATTTCCTAGAACTAAGTGTACTCCAAAGAACTGTCTCTGAATCAGTCTTGATCACAAGCATCTAGGGTAGAGACACCAAAACCATCAGGAAATCCATTTGGATTTCAGTTTTTCAAAGAAACTGCACCAACCTGTAGAAATACCCCACCACTTCCACTGCAAAAAGTGCCAGAAACAGAGGGAAGAACACAGTGTCTAAACCAGTTGCTTCAGGAAAGTTGCCTTTATTCCCTTCTAGGTACATGTGAATTTGTGTGTCAGACATGCATACCAATTCCCTACAACACTCCCCTCGTAAAGGCAGAGCGACTCTCAGTGACGATGCGCAGGTCCTCTGTGTCCCTGTGGTTGAGAAGGAAGTCTACGGTCTGTGAATCAGCCCTCCTCTTTTGCCACTGACTTGAACTCTGGCAACGATAAAGGTTTGCACAACTCCTGGGAATTGCTTATTAAGAAGTAAGTATTCCGTTAAAGTTTAGTTTGAGAGAATCTAAGACTTCCCTTTCATAGAATCATAGAATGGTTTGGGTTGGAAGGGACCTTAAAGATCATCCAGTTCCAAGTCCCCTGCCATGGGCAGGGACACCTTCCACCTGATCAGGTTGCTCACAGCCTCATCCAACCTGGCCTTGAACATCTATAGGAATGGAACATCCTCTTGGCAACCTGTTCCAGCACCTCACCACCCTCACAGTAAAAAATTTCTTCCTGATATCTAATCTGAATCTCCCCTCTTTCAGCTTCAAACCATTGTGTCTTATCACTGCACCTCCCCAGCACTGCGGTAGGCCCCCCCCTTTAAGGAAAGCTGGTATAAGGTCTGCCAGGAGCCTTCTCTTCTCCAGGCTAAACAATCCAAACTCTCTCAGCCTGTCCTCATATGGGAGGTGCTCCAGCCTTCTCATCGTCTTTCTGGTCCTCCTCTGGACCCATTAGATCAGATCCATGTCTTTCTTACGTTGGGAGATAGAGACCTCAGTGTTTTCTCTCCTTCGTGTTGCTATTTGAGTTGACTCATTCAAAATGGGTATTTTTAAATATTCCCCTTCTGCAAAGCAGTGTTACCTGGTGTTGATTTTCTTTTTGGAGGTGTAGGCTGTTTTAAAGGTTTCATAAGCAGCAAATCTGCAACTAATAACATGTTGGTTTTTTCCCTAGGAAGGATGTTAAAAGCCAGAGTTTTGTTTGTGATGCCTGTTCAGATACAAATCTTGTGTTATTAGTTACTGCCTCTCTCTTTTGCAGAGAAGCCACGTTCCATCTCTAGAAGACAATACAGGGAGTTTGCTGCTAGTTTTTTTGTCCCTTGCTGCATTAGCCCTGTTAACATCAATGGGGTTTGTTGCTTCTCATCCCGCAGATTTGAAACTGTCTTATTTGGTTCTCCAACAAATGTTATGTACAACTCAATGTTACATCAACAGTACTATTAGAATCATAGAATCACCAGGTTGGAAAAGACCTTTTGGATCAAGTCCAACCGTTCTTATCTGCTGCTAAACCATGTTCCTGAGCACTTTGTCTACCCATCTTTTAAACACCTCCAGGGATGGTGATTCAAACATCTCCCTGGGCAGCCTGTTCCAGTGCCCAATGACCCTTTCTGTGAAAAATTTTTTCCTGATACCCAGTCTGAACCTCCCCTGGTGGAGCTTGAGGGGATTTCCCCCTTGTCCTGTCCCCTGTCACTTGGGAGAAGAGGCCTCCTCTCCACAACCTCCTTTCAGGTAGTTATAGAGAGCAATGAGGTCTCCTATCATCATCCTCTTCTCCAGGCTAAACAACCCCAGCTCTCTCAGCCGTTCCTCATAAGACCTGCTCTCCAGCCCCCTCACCAGCTTTGTTGCTCTTCTCTGGACTTGCTCCAGAACCTCAACATCCTTCTTGTGGTGAGGGGCCCAGAACTGAACACAGGATTCGAGGAGCGGTCTCACCAGTGCCAAGTACAGAGGGAGAATAACCTCCCTGGACCTGCTGGTCACGCCGTTTCTGATCCAAACCAAGATGCCATTGGCCTTCTTGGCCACCTGGGCACACTGCTGGCTCATGTTCTGTCAACCAACACCCCCAGGTCCCTCTCCTCCAGGCAGCTTTCTAGACAGACTTCTCCTAGTCTGTAGCACTGCACAGGGTTGTTGTGCCCCAAGTGCAGGACCTGGTATTTGGCCTTGTTAAACCTCATGCCATTGGACTCTGCCCAGTGGTCCAGCCTGTTCAGATCCCTTTGCAGAGCCTCCCGACCCTCCAGCAGATCAACATTTCCACTCAGCTTAGTGTCGTTCGCAAACTTGCTAAGGGTGCACTCGATGACTTCATGCAGGTCATTGATAAAGACATTGAACAGGGCTGGACCCAGCACTGAGCCCTGGGGAACCCCACTTGTCACTGGCCTCCAGCTGGAGTTAACTCCATTTACCACAAATCTTTGGGCCTGGCCAAAGTTTTTCACCCAGGAAAACTGATGATTTTTTTTCTGATCTGGTATTTTGAGGGGATTTTGACAGCACTTCAACTGTTTTAGCTTTTCTTGTTTCCCAGGTCTTAGCACCATGGACTAAGAATTTCTCCCCTGGATTTCATGGGCTGAAGGAATCTTGGCTTTAACTTGGGCAAAGATAGATCTCTCAGGATATTAATACCCTGGTAGCTCACTCTGTGGCTTCCAGATTACAATAGTGAAACTGGCCTTATTTCAATCACCTCCCGAGTGCTACCTGTCCTCTGTGGCAGCCGGGCTTCCCTGCTTGCTCAGCTGTTTCACTCTGAGCCGTTCATATAACCTGAAAATTAATCATCGGTCATCACTCCCTGAAACAGGATGTTGTTAAGTGACTTTAACTTTTCTAAAATCAGTAATGGAGAGCAATGGCTTTTCTAGAATTTAGCTCAGGAGTGTCCAGAAATCACCGCACAGATCTGACATTATAAGTGGATTTTTATTTCTATTTTTTGTTTTGTTTTTACACTATGTAACACTTTACTTTTATCAGTTTCAAAGATCTACATGAGCAAGTGTGTGCTACAGTCTTTATAATACCAAATATTCATCACATCTATATAGCATATTATAGCACCCATCTAGTGCTGGACCTACAGGGTAGTGCTTCTGCATATGGGAAAGAACAATTACAACACTTGGAGTGAAAAAATAACAGATACAAAGGGCCTTGATTTATTTAGATAAAATTGCCAGTAGCTTTATTCTCAAGAGAAGAAACAACAACAAATGCCTGAGATAAAGCATTAACATTCTGAATGGGGAAAGCCTGATTGTTTCAATTCAGCCCTAGAAAAGAGTTCAAAGGTTTTATGAGACAGCAGGACCTTCTCTCCAGAGAGTTCTGGATGGGGATGATAAAGATGGCATCTTGATGCCAGGATTCTGCATTTCTCTGCAAATTTTTTGTAACTACACAAAATAATCTTTTAGGGTCAGTACATCTTTAGTATAAAAACCTCAGTTTCCTTTTACTTGCTGACAGCTGCTGGATTGTGCTTTATTCTCTTGGGCTATACTGAGAGTATGAAACCAAAAAATGTTCCTAAGCTTCATGATAAAGCCTTTCAGATGTCACTTGCTTTTACTTAACACCGTCAGAGGCCAAGTAAGATGAAGACGCAGTTTGACTTGATCATGCTGTCATTTGAACAGGTTTGTTGGGTGTTGTTTATAACTGGACAGCAGCTGGATCCATTCTTACTTCTCTGTTTGTGACACCGTGCATGAATGTGCTTGGGGTTATGTGTAACACCATGGCCTCTGCTGCTGCAAAGCTTCTAATTTTGAATTTGACGTGAAATATTATCCAAATACTTCCTCAGAACGGACAATGTATTTTGGAAGAATTCAAATCACTGTACCTCTCATCTTTTAGAGAGATAGTTATCCTTTTGCCCATCAAGTTTTACCTATGTATTTGTCACAGAATGGTTGGCAGGGACCTCTGGAGGTATCTGATCCAACCCCCCATGCAAGCAGGGCCACCCAGAGCTGCTTGCCCAGGCCAGTGGCCAGGTATCTTTTGAACATCTCCAAGGATGGAGAGTCCACAACTTCCATGGACAACCTGTGCCAGTGCCTGGTCACCCTTACAGTGAAAAAGTGTTTCCTGGTGTTCAAAGGGAACCTTGTGTGTTTCAGTTTGTGCCTATTGCCTCTGGTCCTGTCCCCGGACACTGCTGGGAAAACGCTGGCTCCATCCTGTTTGCACCCTCCCTGCAGGCATTTATGGGCATTGATGTGAGGCCCCGAGCCTCCTCTTCTCCAGGCTGAACAGTTCCAGCTCTCTCAGCCATTCTTCACAGTAGTCCTCCTCTGGACCCATTCTAAGAGTCTGTGTTTTTTTTGTACCATGTTCCTTTTGTACTGAAAATTCCTAAAGACCTTTCAGACACTGGGATTTTTGAGTGCTGAGAAGACAACAGCAAAGCAAATAGTCCTTTCAACTGCAAGAACGTGTCATTTGAAATTGTGTATATCAATACTTTCCAAGTTTACTCCACTGCCATGACTGTTATTACACTTAAAAAATGCATAGGAACTAAGGCATTTCACCAGTAAACACAAATGAGAAAGAAAAGTTATGAAGATTGAAGACCTATTACAACAGTAAGCTATTTGAAAAAAAACATTAAACAAGAAACAATTATTGTAGGTCCTCTGTGATGTGTAAAGTCCATTATTTGTGGTTTGTATGGATTCTACAAAGTGTTGGCAGACGAACAGTGTAGTAAAAAATTACTGTCCCCAGTTGTCTGCTCTGGCCTCTTCCAAATGTTTGACCACTGCCAGACTTAAGCTGCTTCTGTGAAAAAAAGGACCTTTAGCATAAAACCAGCTTGGTCACCCATTTCTTCTAAGATGCCAGGCTGCATGTTCATGCTGCCTGGGTGCAGGGATACTGTTCCTGGTGAAGGACAACGTTGGTGGAAATTCTTACCCTGCCTGCAGCAAAGCTTGTCATGCTGTCAGCAGCTCCCAGTTATGAACCAAGTTAGTCCCGATTGTCTTATTTAGTTCAATTGTACGGGTGGTAATTAGAGAAGAATTTGGATATGCCACTGGCTGTTCTGAAACCTTGGACTATGGAAAATGAGGCTTTCCTAGTCTTTTCTAAAATAAATCACACTTCTACGTGATGAAAATGCCTCCGTAAGTACATTCTGAGCATGTAAGGTGGTTGGTTGTCACCTCAGTTTCCAAAGGTGAATAAATTTGCTTTTAATGAATTGTAAGAAAAAATGAATAACATAAAAAAATTCATTTATCTAATTTTGCAGACAAAAACAGCATAAAGATGTCTAAGTGTTATCAAATGTTTTCAATTTACTCTTGGCACAATTCTTTCTGTGCTTGAATTAGGAACTGAACAGATGCCAAACCAAGAAATGAGTGCATGGAAAACAAACTGTTGAAACTTTAAAGAGGTTAAATAACATTTCTGAAAATTGTATTACTATATGGAGACTTGAGTAAGGTTCTGGAGGATCACATCTAAAAGCATAAAGCTAAAATGATGTCAGTCAACCTGTGCACAGCACTTACACAGAGCTTTTTATTTTATAGCGGACATCTGACATTTGACAAAGTCACATACACGACTTTCAGCTTCCTTAGTTACTCAAACAAGTTAGGGGTTTGAACAAATGTTTTGTTTAATAACCAATTATATCAGCATTTCATAATTATTCTAATTAAAATGACAACACATTTGCAACAGGCAGGCCAGTACTCTGGTAGGCTTATCCTGAATGGGTGTTGGATACAGGGCTGATATGTGCCTGGCATTTATACTGGTACAGTTTTGCCTCTTTTGGGTTTTAATGGTTTAGAAAATCTTCACAGATTTCCCTAAGTGCATATAAAATTATAGAGAACATTACACTGATCTAGTTTCCATAATCAGTTTTAAGTCTTCTGCAAAAACATACGCTTCTCTCATCTCTGTTTATGAATTCTGTGCTGTGCTGCAGTCACTCCACCAAGGACCGATCCCCACAAAGGCTCTCTGAGATCATAAATGTCAGCGCAGTCACTGTGAGGAATTGGAGTTATGACATGAAATGTTATTATATTTCTCTATATGAGTCTGGCTTTGGGAGGCAATGTTTTTGATGATGTTTCTCGAGATTGCATCAATTTATTATAAGCAGATATATTCCACTGTTTCCAATTAACATCAGAACAAATTTGTGATTGTAACCTGTATTTTATTTAGGGTGTATTGCTTGTATTTACCTTTTCAGTGACAGTTTTTGTTCTAAAGTGTTTATGGTGTTTCTCCTTTTGACCGTCTCTCACTCACAAGTTCCTGTCTGTGGCAAATGCACCAGCATCCAGAGGTTTAATTAAAGCAAAAAGAAGTACAAAGGAAGATGCACTGAAGTTTGGTTTAAATATTTTGGAATGCGTGCTCACCATAAGTACAGTGCAGCACTTTAATGCATCCATGTGAGCAATGACAAAACAAATGACAAGGACAACACCTACTTGCATGGCAGCAAGATTGTGGGATCTGAAACAGAACCAGCTTCTGAATTTCAAGTACCCTATAATTTTCCTTGCTGACAAACGGATATGAGATAGCAGCAGAAAACCTCCAAACATTAGTCATGCTACTCTCCAACAAGCAGAAATTGCACCTCATAGGGTATTCTGTCATGTTGCTCCAGCTGACTTTTCTAAAGAATTCACTAATAAAACCCTGGCTTAGGCTAAAAAGCATGATATACTACTTAAATAAGTGAAGGAAACAATAGCTTGTCTGAAGTTTAAAAGCATGCTGCCAGCTGTCTGTTAAAGTTTGCTGCACATTCATTGAACCTCATGAGGTTCAACAAGGCCAAGTGCAAGGTTCTACATCTGGGTTGGGGCAATCCCTGGTTTCAACACAGGATGGGGGATGATGTGATTGAGAGCTGCCCTGCAGAGAAGGACTTGGGGGTGCTGGTCGATGAGAAGCTTGACACGAGCTGGCAGTGTGCACTCACAGCCCAGAAGGCCAACCGTATCCTGGGCTGCATCAAAAGAAACGTGGCCAGCAGGTCGAGGGAGGGGATTCTGCCCCTCTATTCCTCTCTTGTGAGACCTCATCTGGAGTATTGTGTCCAGTTCTGGAATCCTAAACATAGGAAGGATACGGAGCTGTTGGAAAGGGTCCAGAGGAGGGCTACAAGGATGATCTGAGGCCTGGAGCACCTTCCATATGAGGACAGGCTGAGAGAGTTTGGCTTGTTCAGCCTGGAGAAGAGAAGGCTCTGAGGAGATCTTATAGCGACCTTCCAGTACCTGAAGGGGGCCAACAAGAAAGCTGGGGAGGGACTGTTCATAAAGGCTTGTAGTGATAGGACATAGGGGAATGGGTATAAACTGGAGAGGGGCAGATTTAGGCTAGACATAAGAAAGAATTTCTTCACCATGAGAGTGGTGAGACACTGTCCCAGGTTGCCCAGGGAAGCTGTGGCTGCCCCATCCCTGGAGGTGTTCAAGGCCAGGGTGGATGGGCCTTGGGCAGCCTGGTCTAGTGGGATGTCCCTGCCCAAGGCAGGAGGGTTGGAATTAAATGATCTTTAAGGTCCCCTCCAACCCAAGCTATTCTATGATTCTATGAAAAAGACCAGGTCTTCCAAACTAGACACACAGGATAATGAATCTTGAATGTGTGAGAAGGCCAGGCTGGAAAAAAATGCCTGGGAATAAGTGGAAACTGAGAACAGCCACGGGAGTGCGGAGCAGACAAAACAAAATGTCCTGTTTGTCTCTGTAGTTCGGGAACCAAAGAGCTGTATAAAGATCTGGCTGAAAGAGAGTATCCTATACACTTTCTTAATTCGACTCCCACCTGCCGTGATGATTAAAAGAACACGCTTAGAGAAAACTGCGAAGTCTGCGCCTCCTTCATTGCCACAGAAAACCTTTTTAGCTGGACCTGTAGCAATAGGACAAGGGGTGTCAGGTTTGAACTAAAAGAGAAGTTTAGAGCAGATATCAAGAAGAATTTTTTTTTTTTTTTGCCGAGGGCGGTGTAACAGCGGTCCAGGCTGCCCAGGGCAGGGGTGGGTGCCCCTGGGCACACTCTGGGCCAGGCGGGATGGGGCTCTGAGCACCCTGGAGCTGGAGGTGCCCCCGCAGGGGGTTGGACGGCGCGGCCTGTAAAGGTCCCTTCCAGCCCAAACCATCCTGTGGTTCTTTGTGCGGGTACGGGGCACCCCAGGGGCTCTGCCAGGGCGACCTGCGCTCCCAGCAGGGCTCCCCTCCGCCGACCCGCAATGCCAGGCGCCAGCAGAGGAGCCCAGGCCCTGCAGGACTAGAGACAATCAGCTCCGAGCCGAGCGGGGCCGAGAGGAGCCGAGCGGAGCCGAGAGGGCCCGAGCGGCGCCGAGAGGAGCCGAGCGGGGCCGAGAGGAGCCGAGCGCCGCCTCCCCGCTCCGTCCCCTAGCGGCTGCGCCCGCCGCCCCCCGCTCCGCCGCGCGCTCAGCCGAGGCTGCTGCCTCCAATCGGCCGGGAGCCCGCCCCGTCCTCGCGCCGCCACCGGCCGATCCCGCCGTCCTTCGGGCGCCTCCGCTGCCCATTGGGCCGGGCGGCGGCGCCCCCCCCCTCGCCCCTCCCTCCCGGTTCTGTCGGTCGAGGCGAGCCCCGAGTAAATAGAAGCAGGAGCCCAAAATGGCGGAGCCGCCGAGCCCCGTCCGCGGCGCGGCGTCGCCAGAGCCGTTCGGCGCCAGGCCGGCCCCGGACGCCAGGGCCTCCCGCGGGTCGCAGCCGGCCGCCAAGAAGATGAAGGGGGCGGACGAGCGGAGCCCGAAGGGCGCGAAGCGCGTCAACGGCGAAGGGGGCGGCGGGAAGCAGGCGCTGCCGCTGCCCTCGATCGTGCCGGGCTTCGGCGGCCCCGCGGCCTGGGGCTTCGCCGCGCTCCCCTCCGGCAGCGCGGGCGGCTTCGCCTTCCCGCCGCCGCTGCCCCGCAAGCTGCTGCCGCCCGCGCTGCTGCCGCCCGCCCACCAGCACCGGCACCACCGGCACCGCCCGGCCCTGCCCGCCGAGGGCGGCGCGGCCGCCAAGGCCAAGAGGCCCAAGGAGAAGCGGGACAAGGAGAGGAGGAGGCACGGCGCCCTGCCCGCCGTGGCGACGGGGGCGGACGGCGGCGGTGGCCCGGGCGCGGCGGGGCGCGAGGAGAACGGCGAGGTGGTGAAGCTGCTGCTGCCGAAAGGTGAGGGGCGGCCGCGGGGAGGGGCGGCGAGAGCGGCCTGGGGGGCAGCGGGCTCGGAGGGGTGGGGTGAGAGGGACCCGACCCGCAGTTAGAGGGGCCTGGGGGGAGAGGGGGAGTCTGAAAGGGGCAGCGAGCCCAGAATGAGCACCATGTGAGGGTCCCGCGCTGCCCGCAGCTGGAGGGGCGTCTGAGAGGAGAGGAGAGGCTCTGGGAATAGTGGAGAGGGTCTGGGAGGAGAGAGGGAGTCTGGAAAGGACAGCAAGCTCAGAACGATCATGGTTTGATGGTTCCTTGCTGCCTGCAGCTGGTGTGGGGGGTCTGGAAAGGACAGCAAGCTCAGAATGATCATGGTGTGAGGGTCCCGCGCTGTCTGCAGCTGGAGCAGGGTCGGAGAGGAGAGGGTCTGGGAGGAGAGAGGGAGTCTGGAAAGGACAACAAGCTCAGAATGATCAAGGTGTAAGGGACCCTTGCTGCCTGCAGCTGAAGGGTGTTCGGAGGGGAGAGGGTCTGGCAGGAGAGGGGGAGTCTGGAAGGGGCAGCAAGCTCAAAGTGAGCACGGTGTGAGGGTCCCGCGCTGCCTGCAGCTGGCGGGGGTGGTTGTTCCGGAAAGGGCAGCAAGCTCAGAATGGTCGTGAGGGTTACTTGCTGCCTGCAGTTGGAGGGGTGTCTGGGAGGAGAGGGAGGTCTGGAATGGGCAGCAAGCTCAGAATGACCACAGTGTGAGGGTTTATCACTGTCTGCAGATGGAGGAGTCTGGAAGGAATGGGGTATCTGGAAGGGGCATCAAGTCCAGGTTGGGCATGTGGAGGGGGTCTGTTGCTGTCTGAAGCTGGGGCAGGGGGGTCTGGAATGGGCACCAAGTTCAGAATGATCATGGTGTGAGGGTCACTCGCTGCCCGCAGCTGGAGGGGGGTTTGGAAGGGGCAGCAAGTCCAGAGTGGTCGTGGTGTGGGGGTCCCTCACTGCCCGTGGAAGGAGCTAGGGTCTGTAAGTGGAAGCAAGCTCGGAATGAGCATGGTGTTGAGGGTCCTGTGCTGCCTACAGCTGTGGGGTGGGGGTCTGTAAGGGGCAAGAGGCTCAGAATGAGCATGGTGTGAGGGTCCCTCGTTGCCTGCAGCTAGAGGGGGATGATCTGGAAGGGGCAGCAAGTCCAGGGTGGTCATGGTGAGGGGACCTCTTGCTGTCTGCAGCTGGTGGTGGGGTTCTAGGAGAAGAGGGGGCATCTGGAAGGGGCAGCAAGCTTAGAATGAGCATGGTGGGAGCGTCCCTCACTGACTGCAGCTGAAGGCGGGGGGTCTGGAAGGAATGGTGGGTTCTGGAAGGGGCAGCAAGTCCAGAGTGATCATGTTGTGAGGGTCCCTCACTGCCCACAGAAGGAGGGAGGGTCTGGGAGGGGCAGCAAGTGCAAGGTGGGCACGGTGAAGGGGTCCCTTGCTGCCCGTAGCTTGAGGGGGAGTGGGGATGTGGGAAGAGAGGGTGAGTCTGGAAGGGGCAGCAAGGCCAGAGTGGGCATAGTGAGGGCATCCCTCGCTGTCCACAGCTGGTCGGGGGCGTCTGGGAGGAGAAGAGGGTCTGGGACGGGCAGTAGGAGCAGAGCAGGCATGGTCAGGGGGTTCTGTGCTGCCCGCAGCTGGAGGGTTCTGGGAGGAGGGAAAGGCTGGAAAGAGGCAGCAAGCCCAGAATGTGTAAGGTGTGGGATCCATCTCTGCCCGCAGCTGGAGGGTTCTGGGAGGAGGGGAGGGCTGGAAGGGGCAGCAAGGCCGCAGGAAATGGTCGTGGAGCGCGGGTCGAGGCGTTCGAATGGCTGCCGGTCCCGGCCCGGCCCCCTCGCCATCCCGGCTGCGGCTCCGGCCGGGGTCTCGCTGCCGTGGAGCGAGGGAAAGGCAGCGCCGGCTCGGGCTGCCGTCAATTCTGTCAAAAAAGGGGGTGTGGAATTAGCGATTTCGTCAGCTAGAAGCTGCCAGAGGCCGTAGGTTTTCTTACCTATTAGGGAAATAAGGGTGCCTGGTAATTAACTAGAGATCTGCCAGCAAAAGTGAGTTTATCTTTGCTGTGGGGAGCAAAAATGGAGAAGACCCCATGTTACAGACACCTCCCCCCCCAATTTTAAAATTAAATCCTGGATATCTCATTTATTAGGCTTCTAATTTTTACAGGCTAAGTCATCGAGTACTAGAGAGCATGCAGTTAAGATTTAGATACTTAGACTTGAAATCTCATTTAGTTGCTGCTTCAGGTTTGCTTTGTTTCCTGATGATCACTGGGCTAAAATCTTCCAAGAAATGCTCGAGGTTGTCATTAGAAATGGGGGGAGTGCTAGGTTAGTTTATTAATGGGGCTGGACAGAAATGGCCAGGCAAAGCAAAGTATTAGGCTAGATTCCTGCTCAGATCTTTGCTGGATCTTTGTTGTGATCAACAGTAGATGCTTAGGAAGTAAAAGAGAATACAATAATACGGTTTTATTTCCAGTGTATGCCTTCCCAGTCGCTGGTGACCTCAAACCAGATGTTCATGCTTTTGCATCTACATTGAAATAGGAAGAACTTAAAACATTAACTCCATTACCCACTCTAAGCAAGTTTCTTTTCTTTGAAAGGAAAGATAACTTGTGGCTGTTATGTAGGCTTAGGTTACTTTGATTGTAGCCTATACCTGTACTTACAGGATGAGACGAACTTGTAGAGAACAGTTAGTATGAATATGCCTTTTTGTCTGTTGGTTGTTTCTTGTTCTTTTTGGTCAGCATGTTGCCTGCATCTCTTTGTTCTTGAGATCTCGATACCTTGTGTACAAGTGGCTTTAGGTATGTTATTTCAGTGAGTTTGAGTATTTTATCTTAGTTTTTTTTCCCTTGTTTCTGTCCAAAAGATGACTTAGAGTTTTCAGAAATGACAGTACACATTTGATGTTGGTGAAGCAGTCTTCTTTTCAAGGATAGCTGCTAAGAGACTCCCCCGATATCTTTCTAGCAAAGCCGTAGAAATAATGATAACCGTATTCACTCAGATTGTCATAATGTCCTACTAGTGTTACACAATCATGTTAATTCATATCTGAGAACAATATTACAATAACAGGATGAAATATTTTTTGCACATTGGTAAAAGAAATTATGACAGTGATGGTGTCAACTGAATAATTATTATTTGAACCCTCCTGAAAGCAGTGGTTTGTCTTTAAAGAGGAAATTGTGCATATTGTACGTGGAAAGGATATTTTCTCAGAACTTGTATATTAACAGATGCAAGAACTTGATGTTTTAGTTGCTGTTTGCTCAGAGCAAATATTTTCATGTTTCATTTATTTCTTGAAAACCGAAGTACAGGCAACAAATAACACTTTCCAAGACAAATGGTGCCTGTATGACATCTGGGTCTCCAGATATCTGTTTAGATAAAGTTGTTTCTATAGCTAAGTTTTTGTAGCATAGTTTTCTATATGAATGAAAAAGCTTATATTCATTAAACTGTATATCCTGGCATAGAAGGCTCTAAGAAAGTGAAGGATGCACTGAGTCTTCTGCTAAGAACAACCAGCCTTTTTAATTGGTTCTGTATTTGACTGTAGATTAAAGAACAGGTTTGTGCTGTTCATCCTGTGAATAATTTACTTTTCAGAGAGGAAAGGAGAAGTGCAGTTGTGATGCAGGGAGAAAAGAATGACTGGTGGAGTGGGTGGGTGGGCATGCAGAGTAGTAAGTAGACAAGAAAACTAGGAATGATAAATTAGGGTAGGAAGGCAAAATAGGAGAACTTGTGTATTGGGATTGCTAGGACTGTGGAATAAAGGAGAAGATACTGTAGAGGCTCTCATTGCAGCAGTGATGAGGAATGTGGAAGGAGTGAAATTGAGATATTGACCTGAAAATGGGAGGAAATAGTATGCAAAAGCTGTGTAAGAGGGAGGTGATTATGATCTTGTTCTGGGGTAAAGGGCATCTCTGTAGGTGCTAAAGAAAAGGCAAAGAAGGTGTGCTGGTTCTAGCTGGAAGAAGAGTTAATTTTCGCCGTAGTAGCTAGTATGGGGCTGTGTTTTGGATTTGGGCTGGAAACAGTGTTGATGATACAAGGATGATTTAATTGTTGCTGAGCAGTGCTGGTGTTGTCAAGGCCTTTTCTGCCTCTCCCACAGCCTCACCAGCAAGTTGGCTGGGGGTACACAGGAGGTTGTGAAGGGGACACAGCCGGGACAGCAGAGGAAGTAGTAGGAGACATTCAGGAGGGCATTTCTCTAGTAACTGTTAGAGGTGATGTAGCCCTGCTTTCCTGGGATGGTTGAATATCTGCCTCCAGATGGGAAGTAGTGAGTAAACTTGCTTTGCTTTGCTTGCACATGTTGCTTTTGTTTTACCTATTAAACTGTCTTTATCTCAGCCCATGAGTTTTCCTCACTTCTCTTCTTCTGATTCTTTCCCCCATCCCACTGGAGGGGAGTAAGTGAGGGCCTTTGTGGGGCTTAGTTGCTGGCTGGGATTAAAACATGGCAGGTGGTTAGAGGAAGGGTAGGAGAGAAGAAGTGTGGAAAACTTTGGCACCATACACAGACAATATCAAGAGTAAATTTGGGGGGTTTTGTGTAATAGTAGAGCTGCTACACATATCAGTGTTGCATCTGCCACGAAGAAAAGATGAGGAGACTAGAGGTGCAGAAGCCTTTATAAGAGGCAAAATAATTGAAAGATAAGCAGATGAGTGAGATTTCCTTGGTTGTTTTGAGGCTCTGGAGATGGAAAAACTCCATCTTCCTCTTTGTAGCCTGAGTGGAGGTGCATTGCATATGGCTACGCAGGATGGAGTGGGATTCCCAACTGAATGTTGTACTGATAACGATGCCTGTGTCTATAGATTGGGAGAAATCACAGTTCTAAGGGGCAGGTGTGTGCATACTCTGCTGCATGTAGCAATTATGAGACTAGGAGGAAAAGCTTTACTCTGATGAGAGAGGAAGGGCCTACAGAGATCTCAGTCGGGGAGAAACTGAGGAATGAAGCTAGGGGGATCACGGGGAAGAATCGCAAAATTTGTCTGGTGTTATTGCTGGGACTGTGGTTTAGATAAGATAACACAGGGAATCAGCGTGTGCGATGATGTGGAATAAATATGAGACTGGAGTTGTGAAACTCATCATAGGACTTTGAGTAGCACTAATAGTGTTTTCCTAATGCTAGTTTATTTACTGTGATGATGGTAAAGAATGTTGACACAGAGGAGGAAATCATAAGAAGTTTTTTCTCCTACCCTTCAGAAAAGCTGATTACAGGAGCTGATGTTTGTCACTTGCTTGCAATAGTTATTACCAGCTAAGAGAGCCTGGTTTTGAGGCACCTCTCTTTCCTACCTGATTGGAAGATGTTAAGCTCGGTTATAGCCAAGGTGGTTGATTTGCTTAAAGCTCTTTAAAATGTTTGTATTTTCTTCCTTGAGGAAGTCTTCATTTACAGATTTCTCTGGCCTTTTAATTAATCAGGAAGACCTTTAACTTGCAGAGTCATACCCAGGTCTTACAGCTTGTGTTTCAGTTAAATGAATGGAGTTGAGTGAACCTTTCTGACATGATCTTGCATGCACAGAACCTGGAAGAACATTTTGCCATATGCATGGTTTTCCTGCAGAGAAGAGGCTTAAACTGTTTAAAATAAGCTTTAATTTCACTTGTTACCTGCATTCTGGTAGTAGAATTAAGTTGTGTAACTGTTTTTGTTTTAAGACATGGTGTGAATCTGATGGAAATGATTGCTGTTCCAGTTTATGACTCTACTGATTCAGTTTGTCATTCAACTGATCTTCTGCTCTAACAGTTCATAGTTGCAATTGTTTTCTTAACAGTGCAAAGCTCAGCTCTGCCATTTCTCACCGAAATTTTTTTTTTATTTGATCACTACACTTGCTGTAAAGTGTGATTCAGATGAATGACCCATCTTTCCTTTTCGTTGTGGTCACTTCTGTGTAGAATTTCCCTCTCCGTCTGTTTTTTTTTTTTTCCTTCCAGGATCCATTTGCTGATAAGATTATCTTAGTGTGCAAGCAAATACAGAGTGAGACTGGTATTTTTAATGTACAGATAGGAGTTCGCGGTATGAGCAGGAAAGCTGAATGTGGTCCTGTAGCTCTTGTTTTCACTTTTGGTTGTTTTCCTTTCTTTCTGCTACTGTCTTTGAAAGATAAATTGGATTAGATTTCAAGTGAGCATTTATCAGTGATTCTTCTGATAACTTTCTGGCTTTGGGCTACATGACGTTTCTGGATTTTAAGCCTTCCGTAAATTGTACTTTTCAGACTTACTGCTTTGGATTTGCATCTGGAAGGATGTTTGTTTCATAGTTTAGGATTTTCTTCTTTTCCCCTGCTTTAGAGCTTGAGCCATGCACCGTGCTAGTTAGGTTGTCTTTTTTTCTTCTGCTAAATGTTTCCTTCTTCTGTTTACTTCTATTTCTTTTTTTCTTTTTTTTTTTTTTGGTACTGTGTGGCTTGACTCACTTCCCTCTCCCCCCTGCCAAACACGGTAAATTCAGCTGTCATTTTCATGCTTGTGAGGCCTCTTGATCAGTGTCTTGAATGCTTTTCTGTATTCCTGTTCAGACACCCCACTGCAAATCCTTAGAGTTTTAAGTGTGGTGTATAAAAGGAGGAAGGACTCGTCCTATTTCTTTCAGTGTTTGAGATTTATATGCAATTTAGTTTTGACAGCCGATAGTGACATTAACGTAAACATTCAATGTTGAGATGACTTTGGAGAAGTGTATCTACCTCCTGAGGGGCCCTTTACTCTTTTCCTTTCTTTGAAATAATCATGAAGGTTTGCTAGACATCTTTTGTTGTATAAGTTGGAGAACAAAGCAATTCCCTCCTGTAGCCCAGAGTCCAGCTCGGTGTGTGTTTTACACAGCAGAAACTTATTCTGTTTGTAGAATAGTAAGTAATTTTTTTTTTTTTTTTAGTTGAAACAAGATCAGTAGGCTGAAGAATTGGATCTGAAACCCCTTGTAGAGGCCTTGTTTGCAGCTGTTACCTTCTCCACTACTGATTTCTGATGCAACTCCCCAGTGCCTTAGCTTAGACTTGGCTCATTCAGTTCTGCATGTGGAAGGTCTCCTTTAGGAGTGCAAATATTAGAGGAATTGCAGAAATTAGATTTACATTTCTTAGAAATGCATTGATTCTGAAAGGCTTCTTTCTTTCAGTTCGCTGAAGGTCTTGGGGAAATGTTCTTGCCTGGTAATGGGGTTTCTTTAGTCATATCTTGGATTTTAAACATTAATTGTTGAAAGGAATATTGGCCAAATATTCTTGGTTATTGGAATGGGAAAGCTATCATGATTTTTTTTTTTTTTTTGGAGCAGGGGAGTAGTGGTGTCTCAGAAATATTGCATAGGGTTTCTCATATTAATTAAGTCAGGAAGCCTGCTCTCCTGCATACCTTGTGTGACTTAATAAAAGTGCAGGTGTCAAAACCGTTAACGTAGTGGTGTTAAATGTACTTCATGTATCTGCATAACCAGATAATCATGGCTTCTTGAGGTTTTATTTTTATGTATATTTGCATAAAGGGAGGAGAGTGCCGATGGAAGGCAGGGTGATTGATGTTCTTGTACTCCCTTCCTCCTCCCCTTTCTGTTCACCTCACCAGGGCTGTTGGTGTTAACCATATTGATGGTGTCCGTTAGCAGTAGTTCGTAAATATTACGCCTGATGTGCAGTGGCAGCCCTTAAATCAAAGGGAGGAGAGAGAGAGAGACAGGATACTCGGAATATGATCTGTGGCCGACTACTTATGTGGGTTGCCATCTGGAAAACTGCTGCAAAGCAGCTGCAAGTTTTGGCATCTGACACGGTTGTAAAGCTCGGCTCTTACAGTGCTGAAACAGACTTGCTTAAGCTGCCTCATGGGTTCCAGGTGCAATTTCATGATGTGACAGTGACCACATTGCATGTAATCCCTTCCAGAGCATTTCCCACTTGACTTGTTCTCTGCATACTCCATTTACCTTTTTGCCTGTAGAAAGCCTGCAATAGCGATGAAGATCTGGTTAATTTCTGAAATCTGAATGGTGTGCTCTGTGAATTTGTGTTCCTTTATCTGCTATTTAGGAAATAACTGCAATGATTTTGAGAAGATATCTGCCTAGTTAGGAAACAGAAACCTTTTTCTATAGCCTTTGGTAGTAAATGGCTGTTTACCATATAAATACAGTATACAATTTTTTAATTTATGTACTTAATCCAACATCCAAAAATGTAGAAGCTTTTGGATTTGAGGAGGAAGTATACATATCACTCTGAATTAATTCAGTTAATCATGTGGATTCACTGTAAAGTGAAAACATTCGTTGGGTGATGTTTAGGAAGGTGAAGTGGAAACACTAATGGAATGCTTCTTGCCTGTATATTGCACTTTTAAAAAATATACCGCTGTTATTGCATTTCATTCATGGATGTACCATTTCTGTGACGTTAAAATTAAAGAATATGGACTTTGTGATGACACTCACATTGTGGACTTGAATGACAGATCTGAAAATCTCTTCATTCCTTGTATATATTTTCTCTAAATGGGGATGCTTATTCCTACAGAACACTGTATTTTACAAAATTTACACATAACATTGGCTTATTTAGTAGAGTAAAAAAATAACTCTATGATAGAGAGTTCTTTTTTCTTCAGGCTGTGGAACTTGAAAGCTAAGGAGTGAGCCAAACTCTTACTGGACCTTCCAGAGCCGATTCCTACCTTCTTATGTGTTTTTTTTTTTTTTAAACCCAAGTAGAGAATACTTACAAACTCTATTTAGCCTGTGACCAGTTCTTTCCTAAGCAGTGTGTTTCTGTCAAAAGCATAGGAAACAAAAGTGCATTTTGATAGTGGAAAAACTTCATCAAAAGATACAGGGTTCTTCCATCTTTGCCCTGGGATACAAATTGCTTTAAACTTTTGGCTCTTAGTTTTAATGTGTTTTGAGGTACATAAAGGAATAGGAAGTCTGTATGTGTGCAGGAAAGGCATGTAGTGGGATGTGAGAAGGCTAAGGGTTACTATGCTGCAGCAAAATAGCTGTCGGCTGTCTCAGTATAGTGTAGGGAGTAGAAATAGAGACATCAGTTATCCAGCTGTGTTCTGGCCATGTTGAGAGCTAAAACAAATGCTTACATTCAGTACCTGACTAATCTTTGGATTATCCCTTACCAGAACAAGCTTGTAAAAAGGGAGATGGCAAATAAATCAAATCTGAAGTTTACATTGCTGTGATTTTTTTTCCATTTTAGTAGATATTTTAAAAAAAACAGTTACTGAAATGTAAATATGCATAGGTTTCTTAACTTAAAAATATTGTATAATGTTGATTAATTTTGGAAGGGTTGCTACTATAAAATCCTTCGTGGTTTCCTGCAGAACATATGTTATGCCTATTCTTTTTAATTTTATTTAAACGTTTTAATCCTTTTATTTAGACTAGGACTTTTTAAAAAATAGCCCCCCAGCCCACCGCCAAACTTGCCTCTCCCTCCTCCTCAAGAACGAAATAGCCACATCCTTGTGTAAGAAGTTCCAATAATGGCCCACATATTTAGTAAGTTGTTCCTGTGACTAACTTGTGCCTTTGTTTACCCACCAACCCCCAAGAAATGAACTGTGGTATAACCACTTATGGATTAAGGATGTCAGGCTAGCTTGCAGCCACTGGTACATCTATATTAGGTTGTTTTCAGAATGAAGAACTTTTTATTAAAACCTGTTTTCTCTGTTTGAGTCAAATTGTCCCTTCCCTTGAACTCAAATTATCTCCTCATTAGCATATTAAACTTAAATTTGTTAATTGCTTTTATGAAGCTTCAGTTTTTCATTAATGTGCAAAAACCCTATTCCAGTACCAACTGCAGTGCTGTGACATACGGAATTAATAGCTGTTGGTACTTGATGTTCTCCTGTTGTGATCACTGACCGTTTATTTCCCTGGGGACTCTTTCATCCTGTTCCCCATGACAGCTCAGGCCTTTTTATTTTTCAAATTTGTTAGGACTAGCACTTGTAAGAGCTAATTGCAGAATATTCTGTGGGCATAGAAAGATGAGTGTGTCTCTGTCCTTTGCTACTGTGAGATGCTGTTGCCCAACGAATTAAGTAGAGGCCTCAGGTTTTGGATCAGCAGTATCTGTTACTGGTAAACCTCAAAAAAGCTGTGTAAGAATGTCCCAAGTTTTCTTAACTTGTTCAACAGAGCAAGTTTTGTCTTGTTTTCCCTTGCCAGCTTCACTTGGTGGTTGTTTATTCAGTGACATGTAGGTTGTTAATTTCTTAATATTGGAGGAATTTGTTTCAAAGCAGGATTTTTTTTGTGAAGAATTTTCATGTTTTTTGATTGAGAAAGTGAGATTTGAACTGATTATGTATGGATAGGGGGAATGGATACCTTATTTTACAATACGCACTTGGAGAGGTACTCCTCTGTAGCATTTTGGAAAGTCCTAAGAGCTCTAGCCTGTATTGAACTCTTAGCAACTTTATTGAGCAACATTGTATGCTGGCAGCAATTAGTATGGTGACTGTGCTTCAAGAGTTGCACTTGCCCTTCTTTGCTACAGATCTATGCCATTTTCATATTTTAACTGTGTTCATGAACTAGAATGACAATTGGATACTTCTAAATTTACTGGCATTGCAGAGCCAGCATAGCTAGGCTGCAAGAAATTTTGTAGTAAACTCAAACGTTAAAACTATTTAGTTGATTTTTATCTCTGCATCTCACTGAAAGCTGTGAAATGGAATATTATCACTGATGAGAATAATCTACAGAGTATATTTTGAGAATTGTCTTGAGTTCTGCCAGCCAGACTAGAAAATACTTACTTTTACTAATTAAATGCAAACATTTGAAGTGAAATTTGACAGAAGTTTTAATCCATGAACTCGTTTCAACTTTTTTTTTAAATTGCGTGTTTTGCCTTTATTTCAATTCTTATGTACACTTATTTTAAGGAGAAATCTGCTATCTGATGCTTATCTATTCTGTGGGCTTTGAGGGAGGAGGCCTGAGAATTTGTACATTTAAATTGGGATTCTCAGTTGTTCTTTACTTGCTTTAGGCTGTACACTGGCTTCATTACAGTACTGTGATTTCTAAAAGGGAAATAGTTACGTTTAATGCATTTCAATCCTTCGTCAGCTGCATTTATATTGCATTTGTAGCCTCTAGATATGATTTGCTTGTGATTGTTGCTGGAGGAGGTCACAAGACACTTTCATTGTTCCTTTTTTTCTGGTACATCTCACCATTGACTCTGCTAATTGCTTTCTAGATGTGAACATAAACTAGAGGCTCTTTAAAAGGTTTCAGTTTGTTCCCTTTCCTTACTTATGTGTTGCTTCTGACAAAACTGAAAGATTCATTGGCCTGTAATGCTATTCATGAGCCTGCAATAAAGGATTCTTTCAGCCTTTCTCGTGGCCTCTTTCAACAAGGCTCAGCATTTGTATATGCTCTTCAATCTTTCTTTGATTCATAAGTGATAGCAGAAGTCAAGTATGCCTCTTAAAACTACCCAAACGTTGAGATAAAACTAGGTCTTCCCATGATAATTACAGTCTTGGCTGAGTTGAAAATTCAGTGCAGGTTACAAATCAATACTGAAGTTACTGCCCACTTGCTGAGTGAGTGTCTGCTTTTAGCCTGTTACTTAAACTCCTGTTGTATAATTTATTTCCTACTTCATACTACTAAATTGCAGGAGATTTACTATTTGAGGGTTTCTTCTGGGAAGAAATAAGACCGGAGAGGAGGATTCACGTCTGCTTAATTTATTCCTAGAAAGTACAGATTTGTGTTGCTTAGGAAGGCTTGTTTGGATTCAATGTTCTGTGATACACATGAATCTGCTTTGTCTTCCCTTCTCATTGAACTGTTAGAAGGCTGTTCTTGCATGTATTTTTCAGTTCATCAGAACCAAGACTTCCAAACAGTTCTAAGCACAGCTACCTTACTCCTTATTTCTTTTGTGCCAGAAAAGTTTCTGTTCTCTCTCCGCTGCTTATCTTGATCTGCGGATAAAAAACAGATCTATCTCAATTGCCATAGCTTTTAGTTTTTGTTTTTCTTGGACTTTTCTTCCCAAAATACTTTCTTCATCCTGACAACTGTTAAGGTTCAAGTTCCGTAGCCTTGCTAGAAAATTGCTACAAGGAAAGATATGGATGCAGTGGAGTCGTTAGAATATTCTTTTATGTGGATTACCCTCAACTCTTTGCACTTTTTGTTTAGCTGTTAATGTGCTTTATAAATAGTTTGTTTATGGGATGCTATATTGCCTTCTAGAATTGAAGGCTTGCTTTGGTTTGGTTCTGAGCAATATTTCTGATTTATTAATAGTGACGATACCTCCTGCTTCTATTTTGTGTGAATGCTTGAGGAAGAGTAGTTGGATTTCTCTTTGATTCCGTGTGGGGTTTATAAGACGAGTACCATAAATAAAATATCTCTCAGCTGTATTATTGGAAAAGCATTCTGAAGCGTAACATTATATAGAAGCTTGAAATCGGATTTCCTCTTTCCCTGCGGAGGATAAAAAGCCCAGTAAACGCTTGGAGCAGGTACTTGGCATCAGGCCAGGAAACCAGGCATGAAGTGCTGGTCACAGTGCGTCTAAGACTAGTTAAATCTGATTTCTCTAAATGCTTGGCCTCAAAAGTAAATCTAAACTTGACTTGAAAAGGTTGCTCACTGAAATTATGAATTCCTCTGGGTCTGGTGTTTTTCATGTAGAACGTATGCCTAAAGGCTGTGCTTCTGTATGACAAAGATTTAAAAAGCTGGAGTGACGTGACAAGGAAGTAAAGGAATAATGAGACTGCTCAGGTGAGCTGTTGCTGGTGGTAGGCAAGCAGGGGAAGCACCAGTGCATTGTTTGCTGTGTAAATACAGCATGTTTCACTTGTCTATTAATTACATCTTAATGCTATTGATACGTTAGTGTAGCCTGTAAAAGTCATGTGAAAGATTTTCTGGCTGACAAATTAAGTCTTTGTTCAAAGCTGTTAAGTTTAGATTATGTGGAGATAGTTATGTGAGGTTTCTAGTGTGTATGCGTGCCCAGGAAAACACGGACTTTGCTCTTTCTGCCCATTTATTTAGTGCAGATAACTTGAATTTCAAGAAATAAGAGCCAATTACAGATGCAAAGTAAGAGGAGATTGTAGTAGGAATAAGCATAAATCTATGGACCGTATACAGCTAATGTGCTGTGGTTTTGCATCTGGTTCTAACGTAATAGAAACAAAACTTGTCTGAGTTAAATAAACTTGTGCTGGATTATGCAATAGATAAATATTAGCTTTTCATATTGTAAGTGCTGGGATTTCTTTGTAACTCCTTTTATCCTCATATTAGAGATTACATAGTGTAATGTGAAACATGCATGTGACAGTTTTCCGTTCCTACTTAACTGTTAATCATTTGCATTTCAGCCCAAATCAAAGAAAAAATTAAAGAAAGGGAAAAGAAGCAAAAAGAGAAGAAGAAGCACAAAATAATGAATGAAATCAAGAAAGAAAATGGAGAGGTCAAATTACTGCAGAAAGGTAGGTTTAAGCTATGTGGTAATATTTCTTGATAGTTCTTCAAAATCTTTGTGATTGGAATGGATGCTGAGTTTTAGTATTGTAATTTTCATGTAACTTAAATTGTTTTCCCCGATTAGTTGGTATGAGGATTACAAATTAAAATATAAATGTTATTTTCTTTTGTCATCTGTGTTTGTTAGGTACTGGAGATTAAAAATACAACTGTTGCTACAAGGGTGCTTATACAGTAGTAGTAAACACTGCTTGGAGGAATAATGTTGATGATACCTATGTCTTTGCAGTTACTGAAGAAGGTTATTTTATATATGGTGGAGAAAAATGAATCCATGTCCCTTTATATCTAACATTAAATTCACAGAACAAATAACTGAAGAGTTATAATTCAGGAACTTTATCAAATACTAAAATACTATGTGCAACAGATAGTCTTAATTTTGGCTACTTTATGCAATTACATTTACTGTTATGGAATGTAATTAAGATCCTGTTCTCACACTTGCTTTTACATCCACTGAATCCTAGAACTGTACGTTAGTTGAGGTTGGAAGGGACCTAGTCCAGCGCTGCTGCTCAGAGTAGGGTCAACTATGGTAGGTTGCCCGGCACTATCGGGCTCTGTATCTCCAAAGGCAGAGGCTCCACAATTTCTCTTGGCAACCAGTATCAGTACTGGACCACTCTGGCCGAAAGAAGTGCTATTGTCTTATATTTAAAAGGAATTTATTTTATTCCAGTTCGTACCCTTTACTTCTTGTCCTGTCACTGGATAGCTCTCAAAATAGTCCTGCATCTGGGGAAGAGTAACCCCAAGCACTGGTACATACTGGGGCCTGAGCAGCTGGAAATCACCTTTGCTGAGGATTTTGGGTCCGTGGCAGACAACAAGCAGACCATGAGGCAGTAGTGCACCTTTGTAGCCAAACAAGGCCAGCAATAGCCTGGGCTGCTCTTGGCAGACCGTTGCCAGCAGGTTGAGGGGGGTCATCCTCTACTGGATAGTGCTGAGGCTGCGTCTGAGGTGCCGTGTCCAGATCTGGGCTCCCCAGGACCAGAGAGGTACGGACTCAGTGGAGTCAGCCCATCACACAGCCAAAGATGGTGAAAAGACTGGGGGATCCCTCCTGTGAGGAAAGACTGAGAGCTGGGTCTGATTATCCTGGAGGAGGCTCAAGGGCGGGGTCTCATCAATGTATATAAGCACCTCATGGAAGGCAATGAAGAAGGTGGAGCCAGACGTATCTCAGCAGTGACTGGTGACAAGACAGGAGGCAACGGACACAACATGTCAAATTGTCTGAAGGCAAGAATAAAAATTCCTTATGGTGAGGGTGGCTGAGTACTGGTGCAGATCGCCAACAAAGGCTGTAAAACCTGACTGCATGTAGTCCTGGGCAACCTGCTTTAGGGGACTGTACTTGAGCAGGTGGATTGGAGTATATGGTACCAAGAAGTCCCTTGCAACTGCAGTGCTTCTGCGAGTCTGGCTACATCTTTGCACCTTCTAATCAGTTATTTGTATGCACTGATCTAGTTCTACACCCTGCCCCCAGACCCCCTGCTTTCTTTTTCTCCATACTGAACAATTCATTGCACTTGATCTCTGGTCACGTGCATGATGTTCTGCTCCCTTAATCATTTCTGGGGCTCTTTGCTGAACTTGCTCTGGTGTGTCCTTGTCTGTCGTGGACTGGTGAGCCCAGAACTCAAGACAGGACTCCAAATGTCTCACCTGTGATGAGCAGAGAGGAGGAGTCATCTCCCTCAGCCTGCTGGCAGTGCTCTTCCCAATCCTGTCCAGGAGGCTGCTGGCCTGCTTAGCCACAAAAACACGTGGATGGCTTGTGGCCCGTCTGTCCTCCACCAGAACATCTCTGTTGGGCAGCTCTCCAGCCGGTTGTGTCCCAGGCTGTGCTGATGCACAGGGTTACTCCTCCCAGGTGCAGGGCTTTGCCCATCCTCGTAACTTCAGGAGACTTCTGCTGGCCCATTTCTACAGCCTCTCAGGGTGCCTCTCACTGGCAGCAGAACCCTCTGGTGCATCAACCACTCCTTCCAGTTTTGTGTCACTTGCAAACTTGCTGAGGGTGGGCTCTGTGCCCTCATCATAGTTTGCAATGAAGATGGTGAACAATGCTGGCACAAGATATTAATGCCTGGGCTACTCCAGTAGCAACTGCCATCCAGATGGGCACTGCTGATCACAGTTCCTTGAACATGTCAGTTAAGCCAGTTCTAGATCCACCTCACTCTTTAGTTATCTAGGTCATGCTGCATCAGTTTTTCTGTGAGGATATTGTTTATTAAAGTAAACGAATTTTTAAAATCTGTTATTTTTAGACTCTGCTTTTGAAGTTAGGAACAAATTCCTGATCTGCTTTTCTGTTATCTTGTCTGCTGTTGGATTTTGTTTACAAACAAAACCCAGAAACCCCCAAAACAAGGCATTATCTTCAACGCGTTTGTATGAGGTCAGAAGCGTGGAACGTTCTAATTACTACATCCCCTGTTATACTTGAGGCACAGGTCCAAGTAACTGTGTTAGCAACTGTGACAGCTTAAAACTTGTGTTTCAGATCTCGAGGTATCAGCTCAGGCCACGTGTAGGAATGTGTAAGCTGGTGACTTCCTGTGAAGAGAACAGATGTGGCTTATCTTTGCTGAGCATGAAAGGAAGTTTGTGGTTGAGATACTGGGCAACACGTAACTGCCTCAACAGTGAGGTTCTTCAGGTTTCGTTTGCCTCTCAGCCTTTTTTTACCCTGTGTCTTATTTCTGGTGCCATTCAGCAGATGATGTGAAAGCTGCCAAGATAGCAAGTCTTATCTCACAGATCTAGTAAATGATACCTGATGAGGATATTTGGCCTCAAATGGTGCTTTGCATTCAAGTTAATATAACAAAGGCAATGGGCAGAGGCTGTGTTAAAACACATCTGCTGTTCTTAGCTAATTGAGTAGCAGGATAGGTTATTCTTGTAGAGAGCAGTACTGCAAACATATTAGGTGCCTTATCCCTGTTTCATGGGTCTGACATGTTATCAGCAAAATATCATGTTCTATGTTTTCTTTAATGCTGGCAGGAAGTTTTTTATAGAGTCTGTTTGGTTTGCGTGTATCCTGCAAAATTGACTCCTGTTTCAGGGAAAGAAGGCAGTCTGTCAGGAGAGCAGTCATTAAGAGCAGACAGATTCCCTCCAGTGTGTTTGTATTTCCTGATTCCTTCTGTTGATCTAGCTTTAAGTCCTGGGAGCTGAGGCAAGAGAGCAAAGGCAAAACTGCTTTAAAATGCAACTTCGTGTATGTGCCAGTGGTCAGTGCCTCTGTGACCTTCTCAAACGTTATTAGCTCTTTATCTAAGGATATCGTCTTCCTGTGGAACACAAGTTAAGCTCCGAGCCCTTTTATGCTGAGCTCAGAATTCACTGTGTGGACTTAGGAACAAAAGCTTGGAACTAGTCTGTTTTCCTTTTTGGGGGGGTTTTGGTTTGGTGTTTTTGTGTGTGTTTAAGAGGCTACAGTGCTGGTCTCCCAAGACAACTTATTTCCTTCTTTTAGGCATTAAATCTGTATCTTGCTGTAAAATGTTACTCCAGCAATCTAATGAATGCTTTTTTCTTATGCTGAGAATATTGTTAGTGGGGTTTTTTTGTCTTTTTTTTTTTCCCCCTTCTGTTTTGTGATGTGCTTTCATTGAGGGAGTGGAGGTAATAGAGGTAACCCTCTGCCTGACTCCAGGCAGTTAAACTAGCTGTCTGAGTTAAAAGGTGGCTACTTGTTGAAAACACATCAGTGCTGAAGGACTGATGGATTTTGAGGGAGAGTTTGTGCATAAGCCTGATCTTGGTGCTTTGAGCTGAATGTAGAAGATTGGAAGCTTAGGGATGTGAGCTGCTGTTCTGCCAAAACTTAGGTTGTCATTCTGTTGAAAACAATGGTAAAATTTGCCATTGTTGGAAAAGGACAATTCTTAAAAAGGGTGGTTTTTGCAGTTCCTGAGACTGCTGAAGAAAATATTTGACTCTTTCAGAAAGCTTGATGGTTTTTCTAATGCATCTAGAACAAAAAGGTTTTTTGTCGTGCTTTTGCACACACAGATGTATTCTCTGTAGAATAAGGGTATATAATTACCCCCTTTTCTCTGTCTGTTACATGGAAGGAAGAGCTCAGTTCCTGGAAAAAAACCTTGTTTGCATGTGCACATTGTTAAAAATGCAGGAAACATAAGTGATTTAAACTTGCTTTTCAAAAAATATGCATAATGAAAAAGTTATCTTTCAGAAGTGGCAGGTTTCATACGAAAAAATCACACTGATGTGACATGGCTGGGGGTTTTCTGGAGGTCCGGCAAAATGAAAAAAGATGAGTGTTTACAAAAAGCCTAGTCCCATTTGTGTTTTCCGTTTTTTAAAAAAAAAGACAGTCCTGTTTTTCTCGTTATTTTTATTGGAACACAGCAATTCTGAGCAATGCAGTAGGAGAAATTCTTAGTGTGTGTTTCTGCAAGATTAAATGCTTTGGTTTATGGAATGCCAAAGTACAGGGAAGAAGATCAACATCTTTTATCATGCTGGTGTGAACATGTAAGTACAGATTATTTTCTAAAGTTTTTTTTTATTTTTCTGTGAGGAAATACTGTTTTGAAGGCTGTGAACACAAATTATGATAGGCTGTGTGTAGCATATGCACATGCATTATTTGGAACTTTTAATGTTGAATACTGTGGAAATCATTGTAGTTTTTTAATTACTTCATTTCAAAGATAGGACTACAGGGATAATTGTAATGCTGTCACATTTATAGGAGCTCTTCCTTCGAGAACAGTGTTTCTGCCTCCGGCTTTTTGCTAGTAAAATGCCCTGTGATTGTATTGTGTACGTGAAGTTGTCAGTTCTAATTTCCGTGCCACAGATTAATTAAAATACTATGGTGGTCAGTTCAGTAAAGAGGTCTGGTTCTGTATGGTTTACTCCACTGTCTGCAAGGTCCTTCCATAGCAGGATAAAAAATGCCAGTAGAGGAGTGCGTTCGCTGCCTTTGCTGCTTAAAGTGGAAGGCTTCATTGAATTAAGAGGATTAGATCAGCACTTTGTCACCTCGTAGTGTATTTTAAGAGTATTTCTAAGACTGAGAAATGTGGAAATGCACAAAATCGTGTCTGCATTATTCCTCGTACAGATTCTTGCTTTCACATTCAGATCTATGATTTTGAACAGAAATCTTTCATTACACTTTCCCCTTCCACAAGTTTGTCCTTTCTTTCAGTTGAGGTGGAATTCCTCTTATGGCTTTTATTTTGGGTGTGTGTTTATTGGGAGAGAAGAGATTCAGAAATATGGAAGGAACAATAGGTTACTGCCTCTTAAAATACTTTTATGAAATACTTGAAATAGTTAACACACTAGATATACGTATAAATTATAGATTAATTCAGGTGTCCAGACTTCAGTGGCTGTGGTCTTTGTATTTTCTGTTGCAGAAGAACTAACTGAAAATATTGTAGAGCTTTGTATGTTTTACTTAGCCCTTTATAAATCTCTGATTATTTCAGAGTGTCTCAGTGAAGCTTTCATAAATGCAGTTATTGGAAAGGCTATAGGAGGAAGCGTGTTAGGATCTTCCTGTCTGGGTCTGATGGGTAAGAGATGATTACCTCAATAAGCTAACGGCAGTAGAATTCAATGTATAGCCTCGTAGCAACTTTTATCACATCCCGTGTTTGTATACTTGTAAGAGTCACTTTGTGAACATCTTGAGTAGCTGTTCTCAAGGTGTTACGACTATTCAACTTCCAGGAGGGCTGAGACAACATGTAATTTGATTATTTGATGTATTTTTAGGCTTGACGTTTCTGATGTTTAATATTCAAACTTTCAAGCCTATAAATAGAACAAGATAGCTGACATTGCTCAGTTGTACTCTGGCTGTTTGGTTTGTTTCCCAGGCTGTGCACTGAGACACCTTGAAGCTACACTTGCTTTCAGCACACGGTCTGTTAGCTTTTCAACCTTTTGGCAGTTGCTGTTGATCTTGGTCATTCTTCTTAATTGCACGATGACTAGGTGCATTTTATGTCTGTTCAGAATTGTGTGTGCTGCAAGTCTGTTAGGGTGTCAGTTGTTCTAATCCCTCTGAAGATATTACGAAATAAGGTTTTCATTAACCCATCAAATTATTGTATGATATTATATTTACTGTATAATATATAAAGATAAATTTATAAACATGATAAATTATTAGAGGCAAAATATAAAATTCTGTCAGTTAACTGTTTGGCTTGTTCAATCTTGAGATTTTTTAGGATCTAAAAGTCTTCTCATGTTTTTTTCTTGTGCTGGGTGGATTTTTTTTTTCTTTGCTACTGTAAGTGGCAGTGCCTCCAAGAACACTTGTACTCTCTACAACTGCATATTTTGTTTATTTAATGATTGATGAATGGCATCTTGGCTGCTCCTGTTCTTAGCTATTTTTCAGTTGTTTGTGGTTATGAACTTTAAACTCATGGGAAGATCCAGGGTGACACATCTGTGGTTTGAACTGGGATTTCTGTGTTGACTATTTAAGGGCAGCCTCAAGAGCTGTAGCAGAGCTGAGTCATCATAAACTTCTAATATGTCCGAAGCTTTAGTTGAATTACAGTGAGAATGCTGGAAAATGCTTGTCATATCTGGCTGTGTGGGGTGGGCTTTGAGAAGAAGGTGAAGATCATGGATTGGAGCTTACCTCTTACCTATCCTCTTCCTAGAGAGTTAATAGGCAGAACGTCTCATAGTACTGCAGTAGGAGATGGTTGGTACAGGACCAAGCCAAAGGTTGAAATAACACTTTGCGGCTGGTGAGATCAGCCTGGCTATTCCTGTCTTGCTGCAGAACAAGTAGCGTGCCTGCAGCTGGTTGATACTGCTGCGACTTTTCACGTGCCATAGATGAGCAGTGAGATGCTGTGTTCCAGTCCTTCTGTTCAGTTGAAAAATAGTCACTGTTTAGGCTCCTCTGTGTTGATGTGCTTTCCGTGTGCTCCTGCCTCCACTGAGTACACCTCAGCTCTGTTAAATTTTGATTCTTCTAAAGTAGGGTAGTGAAAACTGATTTTAATTACTGACTGTAGTTAAAAATGTTCAGCCAACAGCCACTAGCAGCGAAGGACAAAAAACTGTGGGGAAGAGCCATTTAGCATTGTTGTTAATGTTTTGGGGTTTTTTTTAAACTTCTAAAGTTTCCCCCCTAGTAATTTTGAGGGCTGTGACCTCAAAGTTGAGAGACACTGCTCTTTTTGGAACAACTGAATGAAGCAAAAGCTGCGTGGTCTCTGCTTACATAGAAATTGAGATTATGGACAGGTAATTTGAATTTTCTTATTTTAAAAGCTCACACTTGCGAGAATCTATGGTTACCAGGGTTCACACTGTCTAGCGTTGGTTTAAATTACAAGCACCTATCAACTAGTGGTAACAGGCTGTTAGATTATTTGCATAAAATTTGAACATTTCTGTATCTCAGTCCTTAGTAATAGGTCCTGTGCTGTGAGTGACAGGGATATTGTGGCACCACAAGAAATAGATCTTTCAAGGTAACTCAGTAAATTTATCTGTGATGTAGGTGCATGCAGTGGCAGAATTATTTGTGGTACATAAGGTCCAATTTGCCTAGAAGATGGTTAGAAGTTGTATAGAGGTGGTTCTGTTATTGCTGAGCATGTGTGTGAACAGAACAGACACAGATTTCCGTTCTTCTAATTTCTTTAAAAATACAGTGCTGATTTTATAATTCCATTGTTGTGCAGGTGTTGCTAGCCAAGTAAGATCAGAAGCAAGGTTAATATTTTGCTTTACTTTGCTCTTTTACACTCCAGAAAAAAGTGAACTCTGTCTGGTTTTGAACATCAGATTAGGGGGAAGGGTCCTGTAAAAGTCGAAGAGTGCTGAGGGTTTTTCTCCCACCTCCCGCCCCTGCTATTCCTTGTTCTTGGAGACCACATACAGTTCTCTGTCTCACCTTAACTAAAAGACTTCTTTAATACAAGTGAAAATTATTACTTCTGTCTCATGTTTCTGAATCATGCAATGGAAGAAGTTTTTTGTTTCTAGGTGTTTCAGTAGCTGTGCTTGTCTAAATGTGTTTCAGAACACATAGAAGCAGAAGGTGCCCCACACTTCGAAACAGGTACTCTCCTGGCTGAAATCGGATTCTAGCAGTTGTATGTGTGTATATGTACGTGCATACCTTTATTTGGATCACTGGTGAAGACTCTGAAATGCCTGTCTTCACGGTTTTGAGTTGCAAGTGCATTCCTCAGTAGTAACTACTTGAGAGATAAGTTAGCTTGCATCAAGCATTGCGCTGCTGCTACCAAATCTTGCTTAAAACAAAGCTAATTTGGATATCTCATTATTACAGCGTTTGGATCTTTCTTTGCGTATATTTTCACAAAATTCTGTATGGCTGCTATGAAACAATGTGAATGCTGCCTTAGGCAGACACTGAAGGCAGCCAGTCTCTTCTGGTGTCCATTAGCTAAGCGTCAAAGCAGCATTATTGGTTTTGGAAGCAGTGGTGCATTTTGCTTTAAAGTATTTTGATATAAGCAGCAGAAGAGCGACTGAATTATGCTCCTCTCTACAGCCGATGCAAAAGAAGAATAAGTATTTTGGCAAACTAATCCTTTTGCTGTTGAAGTCTTTGCAAGTTCTGGACAGCTTGAAACACCCACTTCAGAGTGGGTCTTTGAAATTCAGCAGAGCAGAAGCCTTAGGCTAGAAATGTGCTGCCCCTAGTTTATAAAAATTCTATTCAAGCTTTGCTGAGAAATACCACTTCTAGAAATCAGTTTTCCGTTTTGTGTTTATATCCTGCGGGAGAGCTTTCACTGTATGTCAAAATAAATGAGCACAAATATTCTAAAGTTGGACATATCACAGGGTCACAGGATGGTTGGCATTGGAAGGGCCCTCTGGAGATCATCCAATCCACCTTCCCTGCTAAAGCAGGTTCACCTACAGCAGATTGCACAAGAACTTGTCCAAGTAGGTTCTGAATATCTACAGAAATGAAGACTGCACAACCTCTGAGGGCAACTTGTTCCAGTGCTCTGTCGCCCTCACAGTAAAGAAAGTTGTTCCTCATGTTCAGGTGAAACTTCCTGTGTTCCAGTCTGTGCCTGTTGCCCCTTGCCCTGTTGCTAGGCACTGTTGAGAACTCTGTTCTGGCCCCATCTTCTCGACACCTGCTCTTTAGATGCTTTTAAGCATTGATAAGGTCCCCTCTCAGTCTTCTCTTCTTCAGGCTAAACACCCAGCTTCCCCTTTTAAGAGATGCTGCAGTCCCCTAATCACTCCATGGACCCTCCGCTGGACTCTCTCCAGTAGTTCCTTGTCTTTCTTGAGCTGTGGATGGAGGACTCCACATACAACCTACTGGGGCAGAGTAGAGAGGGAAGAGAACCTCTCTTGACTTGCTGGCCGTGCTCTTAATGCACCTCAGGACAGCACAGGCCTTCCTGGCCATGAGGGTATTTTGCTGACACGCGGTTAACTTATTGTCCACCAGGACTCCTGGATCCTTCTCTGCAGAGCTGCCTTCCAACCGGTCACCCCTAACCTGTGCTGTTGCATAGGGTTATTCCTCTTGAGATGCAGAACCCTGCACACTCCAGCCTGTCCAGGTCTCGATGAATGGTAGCACAGCCTTCCGGTGTACCAGCCACGCCCTCTCAGTTTTGTATTGTCAGCAGACTTGCTCTGTTCTCTCATCCAGGTCGCTGATGAAGATGATGTTGTCCAAGCACTATGGAGAACAGGCACCATACAGAGAGTGAGCAGGTGATCCTGTAGTAAAGGACAGAGAGAAGAAAGAGTAGTCTTTTCCATATTACTGGTAAATGTACTAGAGTGTGACCTTTAAAACAGCAAGCTGAGAAATTGTGTAACTTAAATTGAAAAGTTCAAGTTCTTGGGTTAGGAGGCTTTCTATTCACGTTTTGTAGGTCCTGTCTCACGTGTGTTAAGGAATTGTCAAGGGGCCAAAGGGTGGACTTTTTTATCCTTAAAAATTCAGCCTTTTTCTGTGCCTTGGGTGGACAGATGAAAGTGTGGTGGTCAGGGTAGCTAAGGAGGTCAGGTGGTTTGCTGCCACTGGTGAGGGGTAGGTTCTGGTTATATAACACAGAATTGTAGAATGGCTTGGTCAGAAGGGACCTTAAAGATCATCCAGTTCCAAACCTCCTGCCATGGGCAGCGACAACTTCTACTGGATTAGATTGCTCAAAGCCTCATCCAACCTGGCTTTGAACACCTTCAGGGATGGGGCATCCATGACTAAACTGAGCAACCTGTGCCAGTGCCTTACCACCCTTCCAGTAAAGACTTCTTCCTAATATCTAAATCTCCCCTCTTTCAGCTTAAAACCATTACCCGTGTCCTATCTGTGCACTCCCTGACAAAGAGCAGACATTCACCAGCTTTTCTGTAGGTTCCCATTAAGTACTGGAAAGTTGCTACAAGGTCTCCCTGGAGCCCTCTCTTCTCCAGGCTGAGGTGCTCCAGCCCTCTGATCATCTTTGTGGCCCTCTTCTCACTGCCTGCTGTCAGTGAGACATGCTCTGGTTCCTGACAATGTTGTGAACCAGTTCTGTTCGCTAATCTAGCAGTGAAGTAAATAGTTTTCTGCTGAGCCGTTAAATTCATTTGCTGTGGAATCAGATGAGCATCAGTCCGTACCAGCAGTGGTGCAGGACTGTGTGCCAGTAGCAGTGGCAGAGGAGTGTGGGCAGTTGGACTCCACCCATCTGTGGCAATGAGATCTTGGATTGCTATGTCACTTGCTGCCAGTGTGAAAATGAAGTATCATTCTTGACAGAATGTCTTGTTTAGCATAAGCTTATGTGAATTTGAAAATGGCTCAGAACCAGTTTGTGAAGTCGTGTTATCTTTTAATTTCTGCCTAAGGTGCTTTTAGAGAGCTAAGTCTTACTCTTGTTGGGATGTAATTATTTTTTTGGAATCTTTAATTCTAGTAACATTCTGAAAAAACCCCATTTGGAATCTTTCTCTCTTGACTTGGGTTTGTTAAAGCTTTTTTCTTCTCCAGTAGCATTGGGAGCACAGTCTATCAAAGAAGGGATAGACCACCAAGGGTAGAGATGCCCCATTTTGTTTTTTCTCTTTCAGTTGCAAGTAGCAGTTCAGAGGTTGCTGCTCTTTCCGTTTTTAGATCTTCTAGTGTTGTTTTAGTTGTATAAGCCTTTGGCTCCTTCAGTGATTGGTGCTGTTTCCAGGCATTTCAGAATTGAAAATGGCCTCGGTTCTATCCTTTTTGGTATACAGAGATCCAGAAAATTCTATGGAAGAGGAGAGAGTTGTGTTCAGAAATTATAGGCAGCTAGCAAGTATTTATTTGGTTCCAAATTATGTGCACTATTTCCATAGCTTCTCATGATCTGGGAAAGCGTGTGCTGATCAACTTTAAACATCAAATGTTTGTGTAAATAGCATACCCTTGTTACCTGTGATAAAGGCAAAACCAGTCTGTATTATTAAAATGTTTGTATTTAAAGCTGAACAGAAAAACCTCTTTTCAAGCTGGAAGGAGAGCTGTGTTGTACCAGAAAGAATTATTTTTATCCTGTCGTTAAGAGTGTTTTAAGATTTCATGGAGATGGTGTGAAAACAAACAGAAAGAATGACAAATTTTCTCTACTTAAAGATCCTGGTGTAATCCCTCTTAAGAAGATTTTGAGTGCTTAAATAGGTCTATTCCAAGGTAACTAAAGCATGTTTTTACAACTGGTTTCAAGTGCAAACCTTTTTCGCTATGTTTGTAGACTTCATGTAAGTTGACAGGGATGTACATTCAGCCTGTCTGATTTTAATAGTGTGTGTTATGGTGGGGTTTTTGTTGCTTCTGTCTTAGAAGCACCACTGCTTTTGAGACCAAGGCTTTGTTTTTTGAGTGTTGTGTACTGATGATTAGAACAGAATAGATTATTTCATCTTGAAGGGTCTTACCCTGATCATCTAGTCCTAATGCCTGGCTGCTTCAGGGCTGACCAAAAGTTAAAGCATGTTATTAAGGGCATTGTCCAAATGCTGCTTAAACACTGATAGGGTTGGGGCATCACCCACCTTTCTAGGAGGCCTGTTTTGAGATTTAGTACCTTTGTAACCTTTAAAAGTGGGTTAGGTTTATTTGCGTAGTTGCATCTGTGAAATACATTAAGGGATGGATTAAAAAAACAGCCACAGTGTATTACAGTAGTCATCGAATGAAGTTGTTAGTAAAACTTGGTGGAAGATAAAATCAAAGGTGACTTTTGTCAGGTGGTGACATTTCACCTTGCACCCTCAGTGAACTGTTTTAGGACTCCTCTGAGGCTGAGGTAGTTGGTTGTGCACGTGTTGCTGCTCCTTCTGGTCTTTCCATGCCACTAGATTTAAAAACTGACAGAAGCAAGATGTTAACAAAGAAGCGGTGAATATTTCATCTGTCAGTTGCAAAGGCCCATGCTGGGTTGATATTAAATATAGCCTAATTAAAGGACAGATTTTCATGGGGATGCTGTGTCTTTGGCAGTTTAACTTGGTTAGATAAAAGTAAAATTGTGCTCATAGAATATTGGATCTTAAATCTGATATGGAATGAAGTCTCTGTAGCTCTTAACTGTGTGGATTATTTTGGGAAATCCTAGAGCCCACTTCCTTGTTAGGTCTAAGAAAGAAATGAATGACCTCAGGGTACTTCTTCCCATACAAGATGAGAAAATAGAAGCTAGAGAGATAACTAGCTTGCCTGCCTCTACTTCAGAAACCTCAGAGGTACGTAGCTGTTGTCTCAAACCTCAAGAGGCTCAGAAGCAAGTGTCTTAATTGCTTGTTCTCATTTCCATGTCTGCACCTTCTGTATCCAAACCTTAATTGTCAGTAAGAATCTGTTACTCCATGCACCAACACTTGTGATTTTATTTTTTTAAGGACTTTTTGTGAATTACTTGGGCTGAGGATTGCAAGCTGAAAATACTACAGTGTGGTAAAAGAGACTGCTTACCTTAACTCTTGTGAATTTGAGATTGCTTAGCAATGGTGTATTTCATTATAAGACTAAATATCTAAACTTGTTGCTGAACCTGTGGATCTTGAATTGCTTGTTGTGGATATAATTTTGAGCTGTAACGTGTCCAGTCATTTCATTTATCAAGCTGTGAAATTTTCAACTGGTATGCTTCAGGACAGTGTAGCAACAGAAGTTTTTTTTGGCTACCGTCTTTAATGCTTGCCAAAAAAACCCTGAAAGCACTTGAAGAAAACACTAAAATAAGGGAAACTGTTTGTCTTGGGAATCACTTGAACATGTTATTTCCAAGTGAGTATTTTGGCTTAGGCCATTTCAGTTTGGCTTGCATATGATATAAACTTGAAGCTAGTTTCTATTTTGTGAGGTTTCAGCTTTTGGTGGTTGGTTATTCGGCTTTTGGTGGTTTGGTTTTGCTTGTTGTTTTTGTTCTTGTTTAATATGTATATATTTTTAAAGTAGTACGGTTTCAGTGTTTAGATGTTCCACATATATTTCAACAAAATTTATTTAGTTCTGGAAGAATGACCTTGCGAAGCCATCTGAGAGGTAAGTTCTGGCAGTGGCATCTTACAAACAGCTGATGGTGGTGGATGCTCCTTGACCATTTGTAAACCCCTTGTTTGGCAGCGATTGTTGACAGCTGTCATATGATGTCTCTGAACTTTCTGGTCTAGTAATTGCTGATGACCAGTTAAAGGGTATGATTAAGGATTGTGACTCATCATGAAAGCAGCCTTGGGAAACTTGTTTTTTTCTGATTTCTTTTGCTTCCCTCCCCAGTCTATTTGTCAGTCACACGTGAACACAGCAGGGATGTCTTACTAATAATTTTCAGTAAGATACACATTGTGACCCTTGGTATTGTCTCTGGTTTTTGTGTGCCACGGTGAGGTTTTTGGTAACTTTGAATCCTGACCTTTCAATATGTGTTATGCATATGAATGTACTTAAGGGATCTTTTCCCTCTCAACAGGTGGGAAGGAGAAACCAAAAACCAATGCAGAAGAGCTACAGATTAAAAAAGTTAAGAAGAAAAAGAAAAAGAAACATAAAGAGAACGAGAAGAGGAAGCGTCCAAAAATGTACAGCAAATCCATTCAGACCATCTGCTCAGGATTGGTTTCTGATATTGAGGATCAAGAAGCCAAAGGCATCATAGATGATCATCTTAAGGATTTCAGTGGGAAAAATATGGATCCCAAGAAGGACTGTGAGTCCAAGATACCAGAGAACAGTGAGTTTCCATTTGTCTCGTTAAAGGAGCCACGGGTTCAAAATAAACTCAAAAGGTTGGACACATTGGAGTTCAAACAGCTGATTCATATTGAGCACCAGCCTAACGGAGGTGCATCAGTTATCCATGCCTACAGTAATGAACTCTCCCACTTATCTCCTGTGGAGATGGAGAGATTTGCAGAAGAGTTTGTGGGTCTGGTTTTTAGTGAAAATGAAAACTGTGCAGCTTACTATGTAATGGGTATTGTTCATGGGGCAGCTACTTATTTACCTGACTTTTTAGACTACTTTTCATTTAATTTTCCCAATTCACCAGTGAAAATGGAGATTTTGGGAAAGAAAGATATAGAGACAACGACTATGTCAAATTTTCATGCTCAGGTAAGAGGTTATACATTTTACTTTCTAAAGTCATGTAATGGTTTCAAACAACTGTGAATGGCTTTTTTAGAATATGGTTACTGTTAGCTGTGCTGTGTGGACGACGCAGAAAACGAGAAAAGAAGGAATTCTTCAATAAGTTAGTTTTGCAGTATTGAAGATAAGGAGCCTATTAACTGAGAAGTAAAATTGGATTTTATGTGGGAGGGCAAGTGTTTTGCATGTGTGTGTGTAGGTTTCTTTGGATTGGTTTCTGTAGCTGAAGCTTAACTGAGCTTTGAAGGGTTAAAAGGATTTAGCTGCAGCTCGCTGGACATCTGAAGTGTAGTTTGTATGAACTTCTTCATAAAACTGAGAAATGCATTAGAACAATGTTATATGTAAAACCTCTGTAGGGCACAGTTCATTAGTTGCATTTGTAGTTCAGGGCTTTTAAATCCACCTTTAAAGGAGAACTTAGTAGTGGTTAACATAGCTACTAACTCCATCCTTACCTCTTCACATTACATCTTGGTTAGTTGTATTCTCTTGAAAGCTGTTAAGTTAATGTGGGAGAATGGCAACAGCTTTAGAATGTCCTCTTTTAGAAAAAAAAATTCACAGAGAAATGAGTGTTTTCTCCCTTAACAGCAGCTACTGATTAAATGTCACCTTTGCTATTTATTAACTTCCTGTAGAAGACGCATTACTGTTGCATGTAAATTATTTATATTTCAGGTCTTTTAAGTTCAGGGGAGAAAATATTGTACCTTTCATAGACAGCCATGTTGGTGATGGGGGTGTTTTGTAAAGCTTAGACAGATATTCTGAAAGAATTTTTGAAGAGACTCAATGCTGTTTCTCATTGTATCAACTTTAGCTCATGATTGCCTGTTTAACTCCCTGTTTATGAATTTAGATGTTGTATGGAACAACTGAACTGTTTTAGTCTTCACTTTTTAGATGTTTATGAAGAGTTTGTGTAAATGATGCTGTCCTATTTTTGATGAAAGATATGCTTTTTTATTTCTTCAATTACATAAATGTTTGCGTGGAACACTATTGCATTTATCAGCATATTTCAGGTGTTTGTTACCCATAAGGATATGCAGAACTGAAATGTTACTGTAAAAAGAACATTTGCAGTGCTGATTAAGAAAACATCTGCTGTCATGGAATATGAATACTCTGTGAAATATATTCACTATTTTTTTTTTTCAGTATGTAAGCTGAATCATTACTTTAATAACAAAAATTACACAACATATTAAGGGCAGCTACCTAGAGCTGCTCTGTCTTAGGTAATTTTATATAAAACAGGTGGATCTGTCCTTGTAGGTATGTTCTAGTCAATGTGTTGCCTTGGACACTAATGCAAGCATAGCTGCATGCTAGTCTCTGCCCTAAAGAAATTGTTAATAACACTCAAATTTTATTTTTCTGAATTATAATGGAATTATTTTACTGGGAGGATGGATTAACTTGGTATTACAGTGATAACATCAGTATCTGTAATTAAACTGGTCCAATGGTCATTGATTTTGAGATAACAACTTCCCATTTCTCTGTAAATAAAGGAGGAACAGAGAGGAAATGTAGTAGATGAAAGAAGGCAAACTGTATTATTACAGCATTCAAGTGGTCAACTTCATCGTTTGTCATCTAATCTGTATTTTACTTGACTGGAGGTTTAGTACTGATATCTTCTTTACCTTTATTTTCTCTCAGTTTTTTAGGTAGTTTTTGTAGTGTTGTATCACTTGTCAGGGTTTGGTTGCTTGAGAGAAAATGCTAGGCTCCTTGTATTTTTGCTGACATAAAAGATGTGGTGGATACAGCCCAGTTCATATCGCCTTCTGCGCAGCATTGCTGTGCCCTGGAATATTTAAGTCAGTATCTTGGTTGCCTAGCTATTGATTATGTTTTTCCTTATTTCATTATTATTTGTCTTACTCTAGCTGCTTGTTTTCTCATACTTGGGTGTTTTGCTACAGTTGAAAGGTTTTGTTAGCTTTATTCTCCTTTCTGACTGGGGCCAGCATCAAAGATGTATAGGAAGGAGTATGAGAGTGTCCTAGTCATAGTGATACTGTGTCAGAATGCTCATCCTCCAGGAATGTAACAGGACCTTTTTGAATCCGTTGCGAAGTTTGTGTTTTTAACCTTCAACTTTATTTTTTTTCTGTGTGTGTAAATGTCTGGTTCGTTGGTATTGGTTACCTCTCTTTTTCAGCTCTCTGCCTTTGCCTTCGTTTTTGTAAGGTACTCGATAATTGCATCACGTGTTACGTTTTGTGCTGATCAGTAATAATCTCTTGTGTTGCTGGGTTTTTTATGAATCTTTTAATGGGATTCTAGTGTGCTGTTGCAATATATTTTAATAATGTGTTAACTGTAGTTTTATGTCCCTGCATTTCCTGAGCTCTGTGCTGCTCTGTGCTCCCTGTTGTCCTGAGCTGCTTGAGCAGTGGCTTGCAGTCATTGTATAGTCTCAGTTGAGAGGCAAGTTGTTTTCTAAGTAGGAATGTAGTTTTAACAGGTCTGCTTTGAGAATCTCATCCTTCTTTAGCCTTAAACTTGGGTATTGCTTTGCTAATGTTAACTAAAAGACTCACTGTAGTATATGATATTCTTTGATTGTTTTGAGAATGGCATTGTAACACATACAATCAATCTGACAAACGTAAGTATTTAAAAAGATCTAAAAAAGATATTAAAAAGAAATATAAAAAGGAGGCATGACCTAAGCCTGAAGTGGGAAGTATTACAGAGTATTTTATCAGGGTTTTTATTTCTTAAGTTGGTTCTATCAGTACTACTCAATAAGCTTCCACTTCCTATTTTGTGGTGGATGAGTTGTTCTGATTATAAACAATGCATATTTTCAAGTCGCAGTAAATTCTGTTGGTGAGATCCAAGCTGTTGGGAGTCTTCGGAAGTCTACCTGGGAAGTCTACACCTCTTAGGTAACTTAGTTTTTGTGACTCTGTAATTGAAAATGAACTATGCTTGGCTTACAAATATACCTGTGTCAGACAGAAGTAGTATAGTTTCTCATTTTGGGAGATTAGACCTTGGCAGAAGTTTCTGAGAACAGTTACAACAGGCACAGGAGAGAGGAGTTTGTGTTCGAACTGGTTCTGCATTGTTCAAATTAGCTTTTAAAATTTGGAGAGAGAAATTTTCACTGCTTCACTTGAGCCTGTATTTTAGGTACTTCTCAATTCTTAAAATAATTTAGGTTAGTGGAGCACTTGTTTCTGTGAATGGTCTGTAAGTCTTAGACTTTCTGTAACTGACAAAATGGAATTAGTCTGGGCATCCTGGAAGCCAGTAAGTTGCTCTTGCAGGTGGTGGAAAACTGTCCCCTGTAGGTGCATTCCTGGGTTCTGTTGTTTGTGTAGATGGCAACATCTGCACCAGTTACCTCATAGCTGTGAATCTTAATTGTCAGACTCCTATGAAGGTTTCAGGAATGTAAATAATCATCTTTTGCTACCTACTTGTAGCTGGCATCACTTCAGTTAGGCTGTTCAGTGCTGTTGAGGCAAATGACTAATATTGTGAACCCATTACTATGTCTTTATGCTCAGCAAACCTAAATTTTTATTGCCTTGCTGAAACCCCAGAGTGCACGCTTCTTGTTTAACCATAACAGTACTTAATGGCTTGATTTTACTGTGCTTCAGTCTTGTTCTAGAGACAACTTCTTAGTTCAGGTAAAGTGAAATGCTGGGCAATACCCAACAATCCTTGTGCTTCAAGACAAGATTGACTGATTTTTAAGCCATATTTGACAAATGCTTGTTTGATGTGTTTGCTGGAGATACTCAAGTGATTCTGCATTTCCCGAAGAAATATGTTTAACAATCTTTTTTTCCTGTTTGTTGTCTTATCTTAATTCTCCTCTCAGTCCTTTTATTCAGATCTTTAATGGATAAGGCAAACAGATTATGCTTTTCTTTCAGTGTTCTCTGTATCTGAAGATTGCTTAACAGTTTGGTTTTGTTTGGTTTTTTTTTTCTTCCCCTTCCCTAGGTGAAGTAATTTGGATTATTCCAGTCTACCATTACATGTTGTACCCTTACTGGTCCTACTGCTTCCTTACTGCTCTATTCAGTCATCCTTATCTCTCTCAAAATAAACTACTGAAAATGGATGGTGCCTGGTCTGTTGTCAAGTAGTATAAGAGTATTTCTTCAGGTGTCTCGCAAATTATTGCAAGACAATAATTTATCTTTATTTCTTCTTTTTAATCTCTTCTTGCCTTTTTTAGAGCAGTTTGTGATTTGCTGTCACAGCAGCTCCTGCTAAGAGAATTACTTCTGTCTTCATGTTTATGCAGTTAATTATATATGACTGTAGTTCCTTGATTTTATTCAAATTTAATTATATCCTGTGTATTTTTCAGTTTATCAAAGACCTTGTTAGTTTTGATCCTTTCCTGTAGTAGGCTTGCAGCTTTGTTACTTGAATGTGCCGTAAGCATATATTGTGTTCAAAGGGAGCATCCTTGCTGTGTACCACAAAGTTGGTCCTTTTATAGTGATATTTATGTGAACACAGACAACTGAAAACTGCCCACTGTTTGCTGTTAGTGGATCACGTTTCTGTAGCAGTTTTGAGAACATAAAGCAAATGTCAAGGTGTGTACTGATCCTCTGAAAAAGCTTATCGGGTCATAGAAAGGTAGGTTAGTTTGGCTTGATTGGTGAGTTGCTTTTTTTTTTTTTTTGACCTGTCCATATTTCCTAGCTTTTACCATCCTATTTCCTAGGTGGTTAAAATAGGAGTATTTAGCTAACTTTTTTTTCTGGAAACTGAAACCAGACTAAATGTCCTCTAACTCTTCCATGTCTTGCTCCTCTTGACACTTGTTTGTTTAAGGTGATGTGTTCATCTGTGTCCAGCTTTGAAGCTGCTGCTAAAAGAGAATGTTCTCTGTGCTGCCTTCCTCCCAGCTGTGTGGTCTTGTGCCAGGCTGTGATGCTTCTCAGACTGGAGAGCCAGTTAGTTTTATTAATCCAGCAGAAAACTTAACCTACTCCTGAGTGATGAGTTATTGCAAATGATGCTAGTTTACTATGCCAGAGGTAGTGGGGTTGCTGTACAATCATCCACATTGTATAACAGCAGGCAGTTTGCATCTTCAGAGAAATATATTTTGGTTTTTTCCCAGTCTGAAGTATCTTATTCCGTGTTGTTGCTGATAACTGTGGTAGACACTGGAAATTCAGGTAGTATAAGGAATAACAAATGTGTTGGAGGAGGAGATGCAGTAGTAACGGTAGTTTATGTTTGTGTTGTGACTTTTCAGATGGGTGGTTGTCCTCACTTCTTAAGAGTTCTGGCCATGACACTTTTCATTCCAGTTCTCAGCCCTTTTTTAATATTGTCTTCTCTTTACTGCCTCCTTGTTTAGCTCTTAGAAGTGTCTTTTAGCAGGGGGAGTTTGCTATTTACTCCTGTTCTAATCTGTGAAATCCTGCTTGCTTGGAAAAAATATTAATTCTAGTATTTTAGGGAGAATTGTTGGAAATATGTTTTGTTAAAGAAAATCTGAAATAATTGATTAGTATTTCATTTTCTTATTATGACACATTTGTACAGTGTCTATTTCCATATATCATGTTGTTTTCCTGTGTTCTGGAAAGAATGATTTGTATTGGAAATATATATCTCCAGTTATCTTTCAGTAGTTTGCAGTAGAATTTTGCTCCTTGCTTTAAAGCTCTGAGGGTTTGGTTAGCTGTTAAAAATATTTAATGTTGTTTTGTCAGCTGCTTGCTGTTATACAAGTTCCCCAAAGTACAGCCAACTTTTTTTTTTTTTGATATCCTGATGAAAAATTGAATTTTCTCTGTTAAAGTGTATGTATTTTCTGATTCTTTCTTGATCAATCTGTAGGACTATGTGTAAGACTCTTTTTGATAAGATGGTGGCAGTCTTCTATGCAGGGAAACAAAATAAACAAAAAAAATCCACTTATTCAGTAATATTGAACAAGGAATCATTTTGCATGGAATGACATTAGAAATCTGCAACACATGCTCATTTATTTTCCACTTGGGAATGAGTTACTGTCAAGAAGCAATCTGGAAAGCTTTCAGCCCATAAATGTGAAGTGATGTGTATGTTGCTGGTTTTGATTGCGTATTCTGTATTGAGAAAAAACAAATCTAAACAGAACCCTAGAGGCTGGTACTGGCAGCTTGAACAGGATCTTAAACTGAACCTTGTTGTAGAACATCTTCCGTGAAGGTAACCTCAATGCTCTTCTTAGTATATTTTTTTGTTTTGTTTTTTTAAATTCATGTACTGCCTCACTGTTTTTGTCACCAGAATTCAGAAGAAAGATGTCATCCTGCTTTTTAAAATGTCTGTCCAGCTATCCTATTATTTGAGGGTTTCACCTGCAAGGTGAAATGTGATGTGATGGGCAAACCAAGTTAAAACCACTTGGGATTGTATTTCCAGAAACTTCCAGTTGGGAAATGGTACATTTATTAAAATCAAAGCTTTAATGGTAATAGATCACCTTAGAATAATGCTAGAGCATTAAAGGCAACTTACTCTGATACCAAACCACTGAAAGTAGTACCAAGTACATGTGATTTTAAAGTAAAAAGCAGCCAAGTAGATTTGCAAGTGTTTTTTAAACTCGGGCCAAGTGTGATGAATATTTGTTAAGTAAACTTTTGATGCTTCAGTTCCCATTTGTAACTGAAAATATACTTAAGCTTTTAAGGATTTGAAAAGAGCCAACAAGGAACAGAAAGCCTTTTGGGCACTTTTCCAAAGTGTATCAAATAAGAATGTTGCATTGCCTCTTCCTGCCTATAGCATTTGAGATAATGGAGTTAGAGGAATAACAGCCAATGTGAAGCTGCATGTTTTTGGTTTTGAAATGCAAACATGTATGTGTATTGCTTGTACATTTGTGTAGTGCAAAGGAAACCTGCTGTTCCATCTGATCTGCTAGCATATTTTTATGGTGATTTCAGGTTTTTGTTGGTCTTCCTTTGTGGGTTTCTTGAAATTATTTTGGGTTCAGTGGGTTTGGATTTTTTTGTTCTATAAGAACTGCTTTTTCCAGGCTTCCTGGATTTGAAGCTGAATAGCTAAAAGAAATTTTAAGTTTTAAAGTTCTCTCAGGAATGTTAGTGCTTCTACTGAAAAAAAAACCCACTACGTTAAAAATAGGAATTCAGTTGTGACTTGCCCCAGTTTACAGTTTTTAAATTAGTCTCTTGAAACACTTGGCTCCTCTGGACTGTTCCTTACATTTTGTATCTTTTTCAAACAGGAAATGGAAACATCTTCAATGTGTCTGAATGTTTCCTATTTGTAGGATAATAATGCACAAATATATTGTCAGTATTATGTATGTATTCAGATGTAGTCTTCAGATTCTTTTGGCCACCAAAATGTTTATTCTAAAATGTTTGCTTCTTAGAACTCTTGGAACTGAGCAAGTGAGGTTATGCTACAAAATCAGTTGATGCCATACTAGTCAGAAGCAGATAATTCTCAAGTTTTGCTAATTCTGAATTCAGTGGTGGTTTTACTGCCATGATTTTCCATTACTTTTATGCAAGAGAATGACATGGTCTCCTTTTGTGTGTTTTTAGGTGATGTATTTCAGACTTAAGCTACAAGAGAAGAACAAAGTTGGGCTATATCTGTTTATGTCTATTTATTCAGTTACATATTTCGGTTTTACCTGTCTGTTGTCTTGTACTGCATTTAATCAGTGATTTTTCTTTTTTCTTTTTGTGTGTGTTGCTTCTGATCATGTTGACCATATGGTAGAGTAACTGCATGCCATTGATACCTTCTTTTATTATGGATTTAGATTGCTCCAGCTATTTATTTGAGCAAATGTCTAACATTCTAAGAACGTAGTCACACTGTAACCTATAAGTTACATCCAGGAAGGTTGCCTTATAAGCATTGCATAATATTAGATTTGTCCTCAGTGCGTAATTTAATGTACAGAATTTGATGAAGTAGTTCTGGGTTTAGTACATCAGAATTGGGTTTGTGAGTTCAGGAGTATATAAAGGAATCTTTTTCTCTTCCTGTGAACAGCCCAAGGACACTGACAGCAAAAGTAAAGTAAAGTGTTGCTGTTGTCTAGTATGCCATAGCTTGTATTCATTTGTTGTTGTCTTTAAGAGGATTAATTTTAATTTTGTCATTGGTAAAACATCAATAGAAGGTTTTTGGTGTTTTCACTCTATGATTGTACTAAGTAGCAGTCTAATTTTGGAGTGAGTGAAGATGAATTTTGCTTGCTAGCTCATTCTTCCCTCTAAGAATGATCTCACCTTTTTATATGTTATTCTAAATCTTTAGCCCAGACTAAGACAGCAACTCCTGACCAGAGTCTAGTGTTCAGGATGCTATAACCTAACCCATGGAAGAGATGAGATAGGAGTCACATCCTCACTGCCAACAGCTGTCTCCTCTTCCAGACTCCCTCTTGTTCATTCTGGCCAGGCATTAGTCTTTATAGAATCGTAGAATCATAGAATAACCAGGTTGGAAGAGACCCACCGGTTCATCGAGTCCAACCATTCCTATCAAACACTAAACCATGCCCCTTAGCACCTCGTCCACCCGTGCCTTAAACACCTCCAGGGAAGGTGACTCAACCACCTCCCTGGGCAGCCTGTTCCAGTGCCCAATGACCCTTTCTGTGAAAACTTTTTTCCTAATGTCCAGCCTAAACCTCCCCTGGCGGAGCTTGAGGCTGTTCCCTCTTGTCCTGTCCCCTGTCACTTGGGAGAAGAGGCCAGCACCCTCCTCTCTACAACCTCCTTTCAGGTAGTTATAGAGAGTAATGAGGTCTCCCCTCAGCCTCCTCTTCTCCAGGCTAAACAACCCCAGCTCTCTCAGCCGTTCCTCATAAGGCCTGTTCTCCAGCTTTGTTGCTCTTCTCTGGACTTGCTCCAGAGCCTCAACATCCTTCTTGTGGTGAGGGGCCCAGAACTGAACACAGGATTCGAGGAGCGGTCTCACCAGTGCCGAGTACAGAGGGAGAATAACCTCCCTGGACCTGCTGGTCACGCCGTGTCTGATCCAAGCCAAGATGCCATTGGCCTTCTTGGCCACCTGGGCACACTGCTGGCTCATGTTCTGTCAACCAACACCCCCAGGTTCCTCTCCTCCAGGCAGCTTTCTAGACAGACTTCTCCTAGTCTGTAGCACTGCATAGGGTTGTTGTGCCCCAAGTGCAGGACCCGGCATTTGCCCTTGTTAAACCTCCTGCCATTGGACTCAGCCCAGCGGTCCAGCCTGTTCAGATCCCTTTGCAGAGCCTCCTTACCCTCCAGCAGATCAACACTTCCACCCAGCTTGGGGTCATCCGCAAACTTGCTAAGGGTGCACTCGATGCCTTCATCCAGGTCATTGATAATGACATTGAACAGGGCTGGACCCAGCACTGAGCCCTGGGGAACCCCACTTGTCACTGGCCTCCAGCTGGATTTCACACCATTTCCCACCACTCTCTGGGCCCGGCCATCCAACCAGTTTTCCACCCAGGAGAGTGTGCGCCTGTCCAGGCCAGAGGCTGACAGTTTCCGAAGCAGAATGCTGTGAGAAACCGTGTCAAAGGCTTTACTGAAGTCCGGGAAGATACATCCACAGCCTTTCCCTCGTCCAGTAGCCGAGTCACTTTGTCATAGAAGGCGATCAGGTTAGTTTGGCAAGACCTGCCTTTTGTGAACCCGTGTTGACTGGGCCTGATCACCCAGTTCTCTTGCATGTGCTTCATGATAGCACTCAAGATCTCCTGCTCCATGACTTTCCCTGGCACTGAGGTCAGACTGACAGGCCTGTAGTTTCCTGGATCCTCCCTGTGACCCTTCTTGTAGATGGGCACAACATCAGCCTCCAGTCCAGTGGCACTTCCCCAGTCTTCCAGGACTGTTGGGAGATGATGGAAAGGGGTTTGGCCAGCACATCTGCCAGCTCCTTGAATACCCTTGGATGAATCCCATCCGGCCCCGTAGACTTGTGGGTGTCTAGTTGGGCTAGCAAGGCTCTGACCACCTCCTCTGGGATCATGGGAGCCTCATTTTGCTCCTCTAGCTCCTGGGTTTGTACACAGAGGGAACGACTTTCTTTACAATTAAAGACTGAGGCAAAGAAGGCATTAAGTACCTCAGCCTTTGCCTCATCCCCTGTCACTGTTGTTCCTTCTGTGTCCAGTAGGGACTGTATGGTCTCCCTAGTCCTCCTTTTATTATTTATATATTTATAGAAGGATTTTTTGTTATCTTTCACAGACTTGGCCAATCTGATTTCTAGCTGAGCCTTAGCCCTTCTGATTTTTTCTCTACACAATCTCACTTGCCTCCTGTAGTCCACCCAAGAGGCCTGTCCCCTCTTCCAGAGCCAATAAACGTTTCTCTTCCTCTTGATATCGCTCAAGATCTCTCTGTTCAACTAAGCTGGCTTTCTCCCCTGCCGGCTTTTTTTCTGGAACATGGGGATGGCTTTCTCCTGAGCTGCTAGGATTTCCTTTTTGAAGAGTTCCCAGCCCTCATGGGCTCCCTTGCCCTTGAGTACTGTCTCCCATGAGACGTTGCCAACCAGCCTTCTGAAGAGATCAAAGTCTTCCCTCTGGAAATTTAGTTCTACTGTCCTGCTAACCACCCTCTTCACTTTACCTAGGACAGAAAACCCTATCATCTCATGATTGCTTTGTCCTAGAATCACTTTGTCTATGCCTTTTTTTAATTCTTATTTATATAACTTTCTTAGAAGTAAATAAATCAATTTCTCAGGTAGTTTGTGAAGTAGAATCAGTTCAGTTCCCTAAGCTGGCTCCATGTCCATCTTTGGAAGACCTAATGCTAGCAGGAAAGACAGGAAAGAGCAGGTCTTTCATCACCAGCATGGATTTATTTTCTTTTTGTTACTGAGTATGGATGAGCTAAAGTTCATCTTTTTCACACCAGCCTATTATGGGGCTGTGTTTTGGATTTGTGATGAAAACTATTGATGACACCGTGGTGTTCTGGCTGTTGCTGAGCAGCACTTGTTCTGGTGAGTAGGCTGGGGTGGGCAAGAAGATGGGAGGTGACATGGCTGGGAGAGCTCACTCAGACTGACTACAGGGATATTCCACACCACAGAATGCCTTGCTTGGCAATAAAAACCTGAGGGGGGCAGAGGGTGTTGGCCTAGAAGATAGCTTTTGTTCAGAGACTGGGTGGGCATTGATGAAAAACACCACTTAGTGTCTTTTTTTTGGTCTTCACTTTTCTGTTTTCTTCACTTATTAAACTGTCTCTATATTGAGCCATGAGTTTCCTTGCTTTTCCTGTTCTCTCCCATGTCTCTCACCATTGCAGGGGGGTGAGTGAGCAAGGGGCTGTAAGGTACTTAAGTGGCTGCCTGTGGTTAACCCACTGCATAGTTCTTATGTGCTCAGACATCTCATTTTGTGCTTTTCCAGTGATAAAACTCTGAATAGGGTCCCAGGGGAAACTGCTTATCATTTGTAACTTTGACATTTTCTTAGCATTGCTTTTGATATTTCACCTCTTCCAGGCTGGATTTTGAAAAGGAATCTGTTCTGCCTGGTGAATGAGGGGAACGTGATTGATCAGGAGACCTAGGAGGGAGTTGGCATGGACAAGTAATGCTTAGAAAATTTGAGTTGGTCTTCAATTTTAACCTTCATTGACACAGTATTTTTGGAAACATTTAAGAAATCTCTTCCACATTAAGTAAGAATTGTGCTGCATTTAAACACTTTGAATTTAATGCTTCCATGCGATTACCTTGTGGTAAGCCAGGCAGGTGAGTTGATCAGCTCTCCTGACTTCGCTTCAGTTAACATTTTCTGGGGGAAGCTGTAGAGTTTTCAGTTGGAGTTAATAACCAGTTTATCATATGCTGCGTGAATGGTAGTGGCAGTAGAAGAAAACAAGATGTGCAGAATGATGATTCCCTTTAATCAGGGGTATGGATGAAAACAGCAGCTTGATACCCTGGCCTGGAATTGTGGAACAATAAGCTTCTTATGTCAGTGGAAGAACCATTTCATTGCAAGTTAAGTTTATCAGAACTAAGTAACAGATTTATGACTATCTGTAGGTTCAGAAAATGGTTTTAGGCTACTTTGGCTTCCTGGACAAAGCCAAATTCTAGAAGCCAAATTGGCCTAGCGGCCAGTTCTAGTAATAAGTGTCCCTTTCTTGTCCCAGTCTTTGTTGTATGAAGCCCTGATTCTTTGTGCCAGTGCAGGTATAGCCGAGGAGCTGATGCCGATTTGCGCAGAAATGATTGTTTTCTGATGCTTCATCGCAAAATCACCAGATGTCAGTGCAAAAAAAAGTGCAGGAGTGTCTGACTAGGGATTTGGGGAAAAGGAGAATACCACTGGCAGTATTGCTCTTTTCAGCATGGCTGTGATGGTTTGCCGCTATGTTATCTTGGACATTGTGTAATTCCTACTTTTAGTCAGTCCTCTGTTTCCTCTGTGTATGTGATGATTGAGATGATCTGAAGATGAGCATGTGGTTCTGCATTTTTAGAATCCATCTGGTTAAAACAGTCTGGCTTCTCAGAAGGGCACAACGTTGTTCCATCTTGTATGATTTAGGCCTGTTTTCAGGAACTATTGCCGATTCTCCTCTGCACTGCCATCATTAGTAGGAATTTTAATGGTCTCTTTGGAGAGGGCCATAGCTCAGCAGGACTCCATTAACTGTTTTCCTTAAACCTTTTTTCTTTTCTTGCTTTGATGCAAAATGTCTAGAAATGCAGTGGAAGAGCCTTACTTGGTTTGTGCAGGAATCCATCTGCTCTTCCCTCTGTTCTGATCTGGTCATATTTCATACCACTGTGTCAGAAGCCTAAGGGGAGGTGAGCCTTGTCAATCTCATGCCTAAGTATTTTGTTGATGTAACATGACAGATCAGATTATTGAAAAGAAACAAACAACCCTACAGCCTTACAACAGTGTGTTCCTGTGCCAAGTTCAAAATAAAAGTTTTTTCATGAGATATGAATGTTACAGCCCTTGAAGTTTTAAGGGAGCATAAGATGTGTTAGCAAGGTGCAGCAAAAATGAGGGAATAACTGTCGTACTCTGTAGTAACTCTTTAAGAGCATTGTTTTCATATGATAATTAGCTCCAGTCAGGGCTCTGCCTTACTGTTAGAGGGAAAATGTAAAAATTCAGCTAGACTTGAGTAGTCCAGGTAAGAAACCTTATTTACGGGTTATCGAGCAGAGCATACATTAATAGCTTTTCACAGATTCTACCTTGGAATGTTATTTTCTTGAAAGGCAATGGGTAGTTATTCAGTCTTGCCTTCAGACTTCAAAATAAATAAAATACAAGTTGTCATGTGTCTGTAATAATAACTTGTGTCTTTGATGATGCGTTCATAGTAATTGACCTCAAAACAATCGTAAGTATACAGAAGGCTGCAGGACTAATCTCGATCAGAAAACATGACCATAGAGATCAAAGGTGTTTGAACGTTGGCTTTGAACAGTAGTGGACTCGGTGTAACTTTTGCTGTCATATTCTGCTTGTAGGTAAAAAGAACATACTCTCATGGTACGTATAGAGCTGGCCCAATGAGACAGATCAGCCTGGTTGGAGCAGTTGATGAGGAAGTGGGGGATTACTTCCCTGAATTCCTTGATATGTTGGAAGAATCACCATTCTTAAAAGTAAGGACAGAGGGAATGGGTTGGGAGAAGGGGGACAATATTCTGTCTAGTGCTGTTGTAATAAAGTGAGGGTATGTGATGCTTGCTTAGATAACTGAGTGGTCTAATTAATAAACATTTTCATTGTGACAAATAAAGGCTGCTTTTAAAAGTTCTAAAAGTAACTCACTTCAAAATTGTGGCTTGTATTTCCCATTAGTGTACACTGCCATGGGGAACACTTTCTAGTTTAAAATTAGAGAGTCGTAAAGACAGTGACGATGGTCCCATTATGTGGGTACGTCCGGGAGAACAGATGATCCCTGTGGCTGACATGCCAAAGTCACCTTTCAAAAGGAAGAGGTATGTTGAATTATTTTGCTTGATGAATGTCTGGTTAGTGTTCTTTCTCTACGCATTTGTTTTATCCCATATCTTTTACTAGTAGATACTGCAACTTAGTAAAAATTTCTGTAAATCTGCATATCAAAGTACACATCTAAGTTGCTTTGTTTTGTAAGCATGTGGGATTTTCTAGAAATTGTTACTATCTGGCCAATAGAGGTGAGAGTCCTTTTTGGAGCTTTAGGTGGAGTTTAAGGTGACAACCACAGGGAAATGTGAATAAGCATTCAACTACTGATGTATGCTAGGAGACTGGAATTAATACCCCTGGTCTTAAATGTGAGTGGATGTTTAAAGACTTCAGGGGACAGGGGCCTCTCTCACCTGAGAGGTAGCACCGCCAGCAATAAATGATATATTTAAGCGTTGCTGTGGTAGCATCTATCGTTACCAACATAAGAGTAGGGATGTCCTCTGCAGAACTTGAATGTTATGAGAAAGTATGTCTTTGGAGTCTTCTTGTTCAAACATGAAATGGGAGCACACAAGAATTGGAAGTAGCACCAGGTGCCTCAGAAGGAGCAGAGACACGCTGTCCAACCATGAAGAGATGCAGTTAAAGCCAAAGACCATCTGGAATTGAATCTGACAAGGGATGCATTTTAGCACTTGGACTTCTGCAGGCATATGGACAGCAAAAATGGAAATGTAATGTGTTTGCTGAATGGGGCAAAGGGCCTGGAGACAAAGGACAGAAAAGGCCAAGATACTCAGTGCTTTCTTTACCCTTGTCTTTACTGATGAGATTTACCTTCAGGAATGCTAGGTCCTGGAGACAGTAGGAATGTCTGTAGCAAGGACTGCTTGCCTTCAGTGGAGGAAAATCGGGTTAAGGAACCTAGGAGACACATAGATTAGACATAAGCCCATGGGATCTCATGGGATGTGCCCATAAGTACTGTGGGATCTGGCTGATATCATTGCAAAGCCGCTCTTAATTGTCTTAGAAAGGTCATGGCAATTGGCAGAAGTTCCGGAGAGGTGAAGAAAAGCAAATGTCTCTCTAATATTTTGGAAGGATAAGAAATAGAATCTGGGGAACTGCAGGCCAGTCAGCCTCATCTTCGTCTTGGGAAGGATGCAGTTTCAAACATGAGGGACAAGGCAATCATTGGGAATAGCTAGTATTGATTTATTAAGGGAAAATTATGCCTTATCCGCCTGGTAGCACTGTACAACAAGATGACTGACTCATGAGAGGAGTGCTAGGGGTGTTGTTTATCTCGACTTTAACCACGCTTTTCATGCTGGACACCTGAACAAAGGACAAACTAGTCTGATGGATAATGAAGTGGATCCAGAACTGGCTTAACTGACATGTTCAAGGGACTGTGATCAGCAGTGTAAAGTCCAGCTGGATGGCAGTTGCTACTGGAGTAGCCCAGGCATTAATATCTTGTGCCAACATTGTTCACCATCTTCATTGCAAACTATGATGAGGGCACAGAGCCCACCCTCAGCAAGTTTGCAAGTGACACAAAACTGGAAGGAGTGGTTGATGCACCAGAGGGTTCTGCTGCCAGTGAGAGGCACTCTGAGAGGCTGTAGAAATGGGCCAGCAGAAGTCTCCTGAAGCTAACACTGGGGTGGGCAAAGCCCTGCACCTGGGAGGAGTAACCCTGTGCATCAGCACAGCCTGGGACCCAACCGACTGGAGAGCTGCCCAACAGAGACATTCTGGTGGAGGACAGACGGGCCACAAGCCATCCATGTGTTTTTGTGGCTAAGCAGGCCAGCAGGCTCCTGGACAGGATTGGGAAGAGTCCTGCCAGCAGGCTGAGGGGATGATTCCTCCTCTCTGCTTATCACAGGTGAGACATATCTCAAGTGTCTTGGCCAGTTGTGGGCTTACCAGTCCAGGACAGACATGAGTGTACTGGAGCAGGTCTGGTCATGTGGAAGACTGACATGGAAGAACTGGGATTTGCCCTTGAGGAAAGAAGGCTCCGTGGGATCATAGCAATGTGTATAAGCATCTGATGGGAGACCCCAAGGAGGACACTTTTCAGCATTGGTGTATGGATGGTTGAACATTAGGACACGTTGCCCAGAAAACTTGTGGAGTCTCTGTTTGGAGTTGCTAAAAACTTACTGTACATGGTCATGAGTGATTGCTGTAGTTGAATGAGGGGAATTTGGACTATACAGACTATACAGTCTCTATATGTCCCTTCCAACCTCGGACAGTCTATGATTATAAGCAGCTCTTGGGAACATGGTGCACATAGCATTGGCTCCAGGTGGCCAAGAAAATGGTTTTGTGGCTCTGTTCATGCTCTGCAGTGTTTCTTCACTTTCATTAAACCCTGAAGAAATAATGTTTTGCTATTTCCCATTCCCAGTTCTGTAACATGGAACTAAATATACATACATGTTTCACACTGGTTTGGCAGAAACATGAATGAGGAAGAATGACTTCAAGGACAGTTGAAATATGTGTCTTATAGTCAGGAAGCAGCAAAGGCTGGTGGTTCCCTGCCAAGGACTGATCACAGTAGGGCCCAGTCTTTCAGTGCCTGAAGGAGGCAGGTAGGGGAGGCCTGGGGTTTGGAGACCAGATTCAGCCCAGGATCCAGTACATCAGGCAGGTGTGTGGTGGAGGGGCAGGTCTGAGGTCACGCCAGGAACTCCATCGGCTCGTGAGGATCAGGTCCAGCCAGGCAGGCTGGGAAGCAAGTTTGTGGCCCAGCACAGCTCTCACTGAGGTGAAGATTGGTGCTGCTGCAGCATGGCTCAGGCCAGGACTGAAGCCCTAGGCCTAAGCTTAGATAGAGCTCCTGGGCTCTTTGTCCAGGTTTGTGGGTGGAGGCTGCGGGTGAGGCTGCTCAGTCATTAGAGCTGTTTAGTGCACTCAGGCCCTGACGCTGAGGTGGTGGTATTATTGTTTGGTTTTTTTTTTTTAACGCATAGATGCTCTGATTTGTTTTGCATAGCTCATAACATTTTTAATTTGTCTTAGGTGTTACTGTTTTTCTCATTAGACTCATTCTTACTGAAGGGAGAAAACATGTCATATTGGCTCTGGTGGAAACGGGTGTTTGAGAGGAATTTCTGTATCACTAATACGATTTTTCTTAAACAGAACTACCAATGAAATAAAAAACTTGCAGTACCTACCTCGTACCAGTGAACCCCGTGAAATGCTATTTGAAGACCGGACACGAGCCCATGCGGATCACATAGGACAAGGTTTTGAACGACAGACTACAGCTGCTGTGGGAGTACTGAAGGCTGTGCACTGTGGAGAGTGGTACGTGCCAACTGACTTCTTCACCAAAGCATTTGAAAAATACTTGCTGGAATTTCATTTTATAATGTACGAGGAGCTTGGAATAGGTTAATCTACTGTTAGAGATTTAATGAAGGCTTATTAGATACGGGGATTTCTGCCCACCCCTCTATGTGCACTAGATGTGTTTCTCTGCCCTCTACTAGATTCGGTCCAGTTTTGCTGTGTGATTGAAACTAGAAGAGTGCCTTGCGATGACAATTAGTAGTAATGTATTTGTGTTGCTTTAACCGAGTTGATGTTAAATGTAGAAATGCTTCACGCTTTGCTTTCAGTGGTGTGTATGGACTGACCTGAGTTTCTGCCTCAGGTGCTCATGAAGACCTTTCTGCAATTCTTTGTGCTGTCTGCAGATGAGCAGAATTTTTCTGCTTCTGCTACAAAGTAATAGATATTTTTTTTTAATGGCTTTTCACTAATGGTAGATGAGCAAGGAAGAATCTTTTTGGAGGTTGTATGATAGTCTTTGATGTCTGTCTTTTGGAATTCCCATATGAGATTCAGGAAACCAACGTATCTCATTTGAAGCTGTTCACATTTTAGCCATATAAAAAGCCTGGCACAGAGGTTAAGAGGCATTTTTTCAGGATCTTTTGCCCTTCGTTTGGAAGAATGACCATAGGTTTGGAGGTTACATCTGCATACTTAAACAGTAAAACGACCTTTTGCCTTTTATATCTAAAATTTAGAAAAATGAATTCCCTTTGGATGACGCGTTGCAAATTTGTGTAACAGTGCATGAGCTCATTGAGGTAGAAAATTGAATAACTGCCGTTGGGGAGGAACTGGATTGTTCAGCTGTTAATGTGTTTTTATTCTGGGCTCTGAGATTTTGCGGTTTACTTCCTCTTCAGGTTGGTGTTTGCTGGAGCCTTAAACATCCAGCTTGCTCTGATTGTGAGAAGCTGAGGTGAATGAAGATTGAGCAGTGGTAGCTGGGCAGAAGCTGAGATGCTTTGTAGATCTGATTATTTTAAATTACACTTCACACGTATGTGGGACAGGGAGACTCAAAGCTTTATCAAAGAACGTAAAAAACCCAGCCAACCAAAACAAACAACCCCCTGTCCCCTAAAACTTGCATGCCTGTGGAAATTAAGAATATAAATAGATGGTAATTTAAATGCCTGTGGGAACTTCCCATTCTCACCCCATACCTTTATAACAAGATCCTCTGTCGTTAGAAATAGTTACATGTTCGTTTACACTCTAAAACCACATTTTTTTCCTTTTTTGATCTAAACCATCATCTTTTCTCATATGTTGGAACTCCTGGAAAAGTGTGTCTATTCGGCCTCCATTAAAACTCCTGCTAAACTTTAAAAATGAATGGAATTAGTAAAAATAAAAATCATGTAGGTTAAACAGATTAATTGTGTAGATTAATTTGCCTGAAAATAGGCAAAGCTACCCAACAAACTTAAGTACTTCAGTTTGTGGGGGATAAGTTAACTATCAACATTTCACTTCAGTGTTGAGGACTGAAAAACTTACCTTTTAATACAGAATAAAAAAATTGAGAGGAGGAAAATATATAACACAATAAAAATTATCTATTTCAAGCTGGATTTCACCTCAATGATATAATTTCCTTTCAATTTTTTTGGTGTGGTTTAAAAAGCCATTTCACTGTCCTTACATGAAGAGATTTAATCAGGGCTTATGAAAATCAAGTGTCATGAATTAGTGCAACACATTAAGTTAGATTCTGATATTAGCTTTTCTGTGATTTGTAAGCCTTATTTTGAATGAAACAACATGCATGGCAGTTTTGAGAATCTGGGTGGTTTGATGTTTTTTTCAGTCTGAGTAGTTGAACAAAGCTGAAGGTCGGAGCTGTTCCAGGGGTGAGTAGGGCACTGTGGCCATAAAAATGCGCGTGTTGGAATGGTGAGATACCACATATAAAATTCATGTTTTCTTTAAGGAAAAGGTAAAACAATTTCTGGAGTGGCTAAATGGAGGTGTTAGTTTGTCTTTAGTCAGTACAAAAATGAGTCGGGCGTGCAAAAATAGCTTTGTAGTCAAGGAGCTGCTGTGAATTGAAAGAAAGTGGGATTTATTTAGTAGTTGATAGGCGTGAATGTTAGTGGTCTGTAGGATTACTGTTGTCTTTCAGAAGAGACAGGAACAGAGCTGTTGAAAGGCAAAAAGCAGATTTAGGGAATAAAGGACAGAGCTGGAAACAAAATATAGTGTTTGGTAAAACAAACAGTTTATGCTTTCCCAGGCTCTTGATTTGAGATGTTTTGGAAAATTACTGGATTATGATCTCCTTTTCATTTCTGTGAATATTTACAATATTTAGAAGAGCTCTGGCTGTTGCTTGCAAACATTTTATGCCTGCACTGCATGGAAGTATGTTAGAGGCTGATGGAGTGATTATGCCGATGACTTAAAGCCATTTTTGTGGGTGCTATGGAGTGTGCTTTAGAACTTGGGAAATGCCAGTGAAATTTTAAATTATGGAAAACTTGGAGTTTTTTACATGGGAGATTGGGGTGAGTTTTTACAGGGACAGCGAAGGAGGCACCTTTCCAGTTTGTGTTCCAGAGTGTGATGTTGTTGTTAGTGCTTCTCTTACATGGTCATAGGAATTTGTTACATGTCGCCAGACTTTGTGCATTAGGTCAGAAATATTCTTGGTAAAACCTGTAATCTTGAATCTAATTTGAAAAATTACAGCAAAAAGAGACCAGCCCTTTTGAACAATGAGGTTAAGGAAAAAAAATATTGCCAAAATTATTTCTAGCAGTGCTCAAGTGGTGACTAAAATGGATTTTTCTGAAGTGATCTTATAGTTCCGTTTGAATTTAATGTCTTTTTGGACATCTAACTAAACTATTCTGCTACTGGTTTGCTTGGGGGTGGGTGGGGCAAACATCCCCAGAAAACTTCAGATTTTACAAAATATAATCTCAAAGTTGTGCTAAACATCAAATCTACAAATGCAGAATTAAAAAATACCTGGTAGTAATTTTTCTCGGTGTTTGCAAAAGGAATGTCATGCTTTGTGACAGTGTTGAAGCACACAGCGCTGCTGATGGATTCTTTTGCACACACATACAGGGACTGGGAAAATGAGTGACTTAGTCTTGTCTGATGCATAAAACATAGACAACTGCTGTGAATACGTGGCCTTGGATTGAAGTTCTGTTAGTATGCAAATATTCCTTATATTTATTTTAATTCTTACCTTCATTTACAAATACTGTTAACTCCAGGTGCAGATACACAGTCTTAAATGAACCAAAACTTAACTACGTTATAAGAAATAGATTAATGTAGCTAATATTTCCAATACTCCTGACTAGAGATGCTTCTGTAAGCTTTTTGCTTTCAGTGCATAAATTCTCCACAGGAGCATAGAGACCAAAAGTTAGAGACGTTTTAATCTTGGTAAAAATGGAAGTAAAATATGTGGGCTGAAAATTCTCCTTAGCATTCTTTCAGTAGTTGATCTGGGATTTTTTTCCCCCTGAAAATAGGCTCAAACTGGTTATTTTTTGCTTTATTGAGGTCATGACCCAAATAAATCAAACATGTCTTCTCAGTGTAACAGGTCCAACAAACTGTACATCCCTGCCTGCTGCGTGAGCATTAACGCCACCACAGAGATCTTGCTTCTAAAGCAGAGTGCTTGAACACCCAGCAAATAAACTCTGAGACCTGTTAAGCTGTTCAGCTGCCTTGGCTCCTGCCTGGGCCCCAATGAACCCACACTTGGGGTGGGGTGGAGGTGGAGGAGCGGAGTAGTGAGAGCTAGAGGCCAAGGGCCAGCCCAGCGTGGCGTGGGCAGGAGGCAGGAGGGCACCCTCGGTGTTTGGGGTCTCTCCTCTGGGCTGTCACTGTGCAGCAGCCAGATGCAGGGAAGGTTTTGCCCTCCTGTCAGCCCTGGGAGCACTCTGCAGAGGATGAAGGAAGAAAGCCATCAACCAGGCTCTCCCTGGCTGATGAACTCCAGTGTGAATTTTAGTCTAGAGAAAGAAGTCTTCGTATCACCACATTTTAAAACAAATCCTTTAAAACTGGGGAGGGGCAGATTTAGAGTAGACATTAGGAAGAATTTCTTCACCATGAGAGTGGTGAGACACTGGAACAGGTTGCCAAGGGAAGTTGTGGCTGCCCCATCCCTGGAAGTGTTTAAGGCCAGGTTGGATGGGGTCTTGGCCAGCCTGGTCTGGTGGCACGTCCCTGCCCATGGGGCAGATGATCTTTAAGGTCCCTTCCAACTCTAACTATTCTGTGATTCTAAAAACCAGACATCCTTCAAAACCAAACACATTGAGCTTATTTTTTTTGTTTCCCCTGAAGAGCTGGCTTTGGCTTTTAGATCAGAAAGCGATGAGGATCTCTCAGCTGGTTTTGCCATTTGGTAGCTAATTCTAGATAATATCTCTAAAGGAATTTATATAAATAAATGGCTGCATTTCTTTGGGGGAAATGTTGTGGGACAAGTTGAATTGTCCTGGCGGTTGGAACGCGCAGACAAACCCTAATTCAGATTTGCTCTTTTGTAGAAATATATTTTTAAGGGATGTTTTGTGGAGGGTGCCAGTATTTGCTGCTTACTGGCATTGTGGCAGCTTAATGTAGACTGAGCTTTCCTCCTGACTGTGAACAAGGTGTTCCCTGCCGAGGAAGTCAGCAGTGTTTGCCGTAACACTAGTCTGACTGCTGCAACTGAGGTGCCTGGTGGGCATATCGTGTTAGTGTTGACAGAGTAAGCCCAGCCTCTCCAGGGCATCTGCTTTTCAGCACTGAGGCAGACAGAGGTTGGTTGAAAAATAAAAATTAGTAGTGCTGAGTTTTATTTACCTTTCACTGCTGCTTTTTACAGCCACATGTAAAGAAATTGTGGTTAATTCATTTAACCAGTTTAATGATGTTCAATTGGAGAATTAGCCATTTTGGACAAACTTTTTTTCCTCAAAATGTAGGTTGCACTAGAATTGTTGCATTTACAAATTATTTGTTTTATCCTTGCATGCAGACTTTATTATTCCCCGTATCATGCCAGTTTCAGCTTCTGACTGTGTAATTCTTATTCTTTTGCAGGTCTGAGCAGCCTCGTATAACCAAAGATGTAATTTGTTTTCATGCTGAAGACTTCTTAGAGGTAGTTCAGCGAATGCAATTAGATTTGCATGAGCCTCCACTCTCACAGGTAAGCGCGCTATGAACTGTTGATGAGGTGTCCTCCGAGTCCTAAGTCAGAGTTTTCACCCACTTTTTTTCCCCCTCCTTTTTTGTCCAGTGTGTCCAGTGGGTTGATGATGCAAAACTTAATCAGCTGCGAAGGGAAGGCATCAGATATGCCAGAATCCAGTTATTTGATAATGACATTTACTTTATCCCGAGGAATGTTGTGCACCAGTTCAAAACAGTTTCAGCTGTGTGCAGTTTGGCTTGGCACATCCGGCTCAAGCTGTATCATTCAGAGGAAGAACTTTCTCAGAATACAAGTGCTGTTGAAGCAGGGACCTCTGCAGACCCTAAGTCTTCGGTTATCGGACTTCAGACTGACAGCAGAATTTGTACGATAAGCAAAAATACCTCCGAAGACACCAAATTGTCAGATGCTCTGCAGGCAAAATATCTGCAGCAAGAATTCGTGCCAATAAAGCATGAACCGATTGCGTCTCACCGAATAAAGGAAGAGCCTATGAATGTTGATCTTGCTGAAAAGACAGTGGCACCTAATGACATCGGGGGACAGAATGTTCAGACAAGATTGGATCGCATTGAATTGACGGCATTTAAGTTGGAAATGGATTCTAAATTTGAAACTGGCAACAAGGACTTACAAGGCAAGTTGTGCCCTGGAGGTCATGTACATCCTGATGACACAAGACAACATAGTTCATCATATCCAAAACTGCATGGACAAAGAGAGGATGATTTTTTGTGCTAAATTTGTATATATGGTTTTAAATTCCTTTTTAAACTTAATGATGTAATAATGTAAAGATTCATAAATTCTGTGAGGCAAGTTTGTGACTTGCTTTCGCATCTGTTACAGAAAATAGTTATGTAGCTTTGTAACATTCCTCAGTGCCTGTCCATAACTGTGAAGTATCAAAGCACTTAGGGCCAGATGCACTGTAAACACTGCAGGTTTAACATAAAGAAGTCTTTAAATAATTTTGAGTTGTAGGTTTTAGAGTAGAGCTGACATTTAACATATATATTTTTTGTAAGATGAGCCAGAATTCTTTTTGACAATTCCAGGCTTTTCCATAGAGCTTATTTATACCAATTTTTTCATTTTAAATGTGTCAGCACTGTAGTGTAAATATCTTTTTTAAAAATCTTTTTAGTGTGATTTATACTGAAATGTGAGCCGCTTAATAAAGGTTCATAATAACAGATTGGTTTTATTTTTGGGTCTGCAAAAAATAATTCAGTTAAACTGCCTCTCTAAAGGGTTATGTTTCTACCTGCACTAATGCATAGGATGCCCTTACGCCGTTGCGGGGTGAGGTGCTATAGCAAATTGAGGTAGAGCTGAGGCATTCTTTTAAATCGAGATGGGTCAGAATGTCAGATCAGGCCTCCCTGCACAGGATTCCTTACAGTTGCTCAGTAAAGGCACTCCCCAAACTCCTGCTGTCAGGTGTTAGCGTGGAACAGAGAGACAAGCCTTCCCCTGCTGCAGAGGGCAGCTGGACACCTGGTGGGCTCCAGGAGTGCTACTGGTACCTTTGTGCATCTCTCAATGAGCTGGAGCAGGGGAGCAAACTCCCTTCTGTGCTGGCCTCTTCCCCCTGCTCAAGCAACAGTTCCATTTCCCATTAAAAAAATAAAACCCACCCCCCTTTTCAACCTAAATCAGTTCTCTGACTAAAATGAAAAATGAGGACATTTAAAGGGTTACTTAGCAAGCTGTAAAGGCCTCAGCTCACCAGTGTGTCTAGTACGAAGATTCCTCACGAGTCCCAGGTTGGAAGCAAGAGTTGTTTCATTAAGAAAGTAATAGTGGTCTCCAAGTTAACTGTTCTCTCTCCCCACCTATGGAATGCTTGAGTTCTCTTAAGCCATGTTCTGAGGGAAGAGGATTTCAAGGCTAGCTAGCATCTCGTGGTAGTGGCAAAACTCTGTCATTTAACTTATTTAATTGTGTGTGTAACATATTACTGCATAGTTCTAACACATCTGAGTGATACTTCTTTTTCAGGTAGCTACAAATAGCAGTTAACAACCTTTCTTTCATCTGAGTGTTTAAGATCCTAGGGCTGTTATTTCCAAAGCCCTGTGTATCTCTGATTTTTTTTTTCCCCTTTAACTTTCTGAAAGTACCCAGTTTATAACCTTTGATGCACTTAGTGATAGCTCTGGCTCTATTCATAGCAATAGAACAAAGTGATTTCCAGGTGATGTCGAATGCAACTGCCTGAGGCCCTTTGGTTGCAAATGTTTTTTGTTCATAGGTTTTTAAAATTCAAAATGTTACTGCATGCTTAGGCCCAGCACTGAAATCAGCCATTTGACAGATGAGTGCCCTGATGCGTTTAAATTTAAAATGTCAAGGAATTATTAATTAAATCAATATTTGAATTGCTAAACATTGCTCTGACATAGCCATAATTACGTATTAGAGAAGCAATAGAAATGTGAATCTCTTGGATGTGGCTAATACGTCCTCAAGTCTTTCTGCTATTTCCTTTCATGCTGGCTAAGAGGTTACTGCCAGTTTTGCAGCCTCAGGGATCTTGCTTTCCCCTCAGCCATGAGCAAATGATTCATGTGTGATGTGGTAAGTTATTACTCCAGCGGATTCTGATTTGAAAAACTGATTGGTTTATGTAAGAATTTGAGCCTTCCTGATAGAAATGTGGTCTCAGCTCCCTTTGTGTTTTCTGGATTATCTGGAAACTCCCACCCCTAATCTCTCTGGCTTTATGAACATCCGTACGGGATTATGTAGCCTTCCATTCCCATTCTCTGTGCCAGCTGTTGGAGACCAGTAAAAAGGAAGAGCTGCAGGTTGTAGTTTGCCCCAGGCATGCAGCTTTCCAAGTGGGTTAGCAGAAAATTCCAGCTTTATCAAAACCAGCCTTGCCAGGTATTGCATTTAAAAAAAAAAAATCAAAAAAACCCCCAAATCCTGACTGTTTAGTTTACTTTACAAAACAAACCCCAAACCCAACTTATTTTTATTTATGTTCTGGTGGTCTGCGTGCTGATCATTCATCCTGGTTCGAGTACTTTTTTTTTTTTTTTTAAATGTGACTTTACATGTAAGAGCATAATGTTTCCTTTGGGAGACCTGCTCTGGGGTCTCGGCTGATACAGCCTCAAATTTGTGCTTGGGTAGGTCTTGGTTCTGAAGCTTTGATTCAAAACTGCCTACATCTTCAACACATTTTTTCTTTTTTTGGCACTTCTCGGAGATGAAAAAAAGTGGCAGTTTTTGCAGTTTTTATGCATCCTTCCTTTTTTATTAGATGCGCAGACTAGATGTTCTTTTTTTAGACAGGATTCCTCGCAGACAGGGTATGAGCAATCCCAGGATTGCCAGTGGCTGTCTGAACTGCCTTTGTATTCAGATGCATACACAGGCTGGGCAGACGGGCTGCATTAGTGTGTGCTTCTTACTGTGCTTTAAAAAACAAAAGATGACATTTTTGTCCTTGACCTGTGGCGTGTTCATTTTGATGCAGTTGCTCTTTGCGAGAGGAGTACTTTCCCTGGGAATCTCAGCTCCCAAATCGTTAGCCTTGCTTTTGGTTTCAGGTCTTGCTTTTGGTTTCAAGTGCTCCCGTGTGACCTTCCCTCCTGCTGAGTACAACTTCCTATTCAGACTTTTGCTTCAGCAATAAATCTTTCATGCCTTCTGATGTGTGGAAACTAGTCTTTGCTTATTGCTTTTTCCCCTCTCCCTGGATTTCAGTTTTATATAAATCTGTCATTTCAGCTGAAATCCCCAGTGGTTCAGTTGTCTCTCTTGGCCTTTGTTCTGCAGATTGCAGAATCTGCTTGGGGCCTATTGCCTGTGCTGCAATGGTGTTGACATCTGTGCGTTTGCAGTGGTGTTCCAGTTAATGACACAATGTGCAGAACTTTAGACATGTTTTCCTAGATATCGGTACCATATTTGTGGGTAGCAAACAATCGCGTTGTTACTGTCGCTACCGGTAGCTTTCAAGACTGTAGCTGCTTTTGGTTTTTTAAATTACTGGATCTTTTGCATTTCACTGGCAACTGACTTCGTGTGTTACCGGTGGTGTCATCCCCCAGCCCTCCTATGCCTGCAAATTGACTCTGAAACAGCATTTTCATTACAGGTACTGCTGGCATGCAGATTTTCCCTTCCTTGTTACTATAGTGAATATTTCAATACTTCTTCAACTGAAATATTAATTCTATCTAGTATTAGAAATAAAGTATTATTTCAGAGGGTGATGATTTAAGTATTCATCTGTGAAAGAATTCCTTTGTGAAAAATGAAATTGATTTTTAAGCAGATATACATGTGCACAGTAACTAAGTTGGCATTGCAAATCATATAGGAAACGGAAACATAAAATAGTAGAATGTTGTGAAACAGGTCTGAACATTACAGGCATGGAAAATTGAATAAGTCTTCCAAGAAACACAGGGCTGGTATTCATTGATCAAACTCACTGTTTTCTTGTATCTGCATGTGAATAAGGAAGCTGAATTGATTGAAATAAACCCATGTTTTCTCTGTGCTCATTGGCAAAATAAACTGTTGTGAGATGGTAGACGACCACCTGACCTGACTAGGATGAAACTGTACCAATTCTGATAAAGAGATAAAAGAACTTTGCAGGCTTCTCAAGTGTAACTGTATTCGTTTTTTCTAGAGGTCAGATATTCAGACAACTTTGTCTTTGGGCAGACCAGCGCCTGTTACTGTACTGTGAATGTAACATGTTGGAATTGGAAAGGACAAACTTGTCACTGATCTGTGCTTTGCCGTGAATGATGCTGTTGAGAATGTTTTCTTTGATTGTGAGTCACTGTGTTCACCTGATGTTTTATTGCTTTCTCAAATGGATGAAATGCACTTTAAAAACTGTAATAGGCGATACTGGTATTTTGTGCAGATCCCACTGAATTTGCAGTATACATGGGAAAATTTGGGAAACTTTGCTTCCCATCAGTCACTCATTTCATTTTTCTTAGAAATGCAGAATTTATTTTGTGTTCTGGTCTGAAGCAGTGATTAACTTCACAGTGTCTAGGTTGCTATTTCTATTAGAACCATCAGGGATACTGACTTTGCAGAATTAGTGTATTATATTCTAACCACTGTTTTTCTCTGTGCGACGATGCTAGTATTTCCTCTGCTTTGGAGCTGTGCTGTGCTTGAGTGCCAGCTAAACATTGATCTTCTCGTGTTCTGGTCATGTTGATAGATGAGCCTGCTGATGTGGGCAGTAGTCCTCAATAGTCCTTTAATATTTGGTGTACAGTTATGATAATCTGATACAAACATTGATTAAAACAGCAGTTTAAACTTCTATTTTTATCAAGTTTTATTTTTCAATAACTGTTTTTGATACTTAAGTTTTCTTTTACCAAATAATTTCCAGCCCACACTAATGGAAGCGCAGTGTTTGGTAGAGCTTAGGCTGGGGTTTGAAGGACTCTGCTTTTCACGTCAGTTTTTAATCTGGTTGTATTGAGACCAAGTGGGGCAGTTGGCTGAGAAAGCTCTTCCCTAAGTGTCTCGAGAGGAAGAAAACCTTCAGAATTAGACCTGTGCAAGGGTGTAACGTAAGTCAAGACTGCTAAAGCAGCATGTAGGAACACTCAGGTACTTGTCTGTCTAATCGATGCAGTTAGGAGCTTTTGTTAAACATCTTCTAGCAGTGATTTCTTTATAAACTTAAAAAGGAACACAGAGACAGTACTAACACAGATAAACGAAGCTTGGTTTCTCACTTCTCTTCCCCATTTCTTACTGTCATGCTGCACTCTATGAAGATTTTTACCTTTGCCTGCTTGTGAGGTTGCTATGTTAGAAAAGGCAGAGCGAGTGAAATAGCCTAACTCAGTACCAGATTTTTCTACCCTTTTTCCAATTTCAGTACAAGGAGAAAATGTGGAACCACTGTGGAACGGTACTCTAGTGGTCCCACGTCAGTGATTCCTTAAATCGCCTTAGTCCAAAAAGCCTAATGCTCTTCTGCAGCAAGTTGCTACCCAGGCCTGTTCAGGTCTGAAAGGCTCACATGGAGACCAACTCCAGCCAAACCTTAAAACAATAAAGGTACAGTGGAAAGGTACAAACATTCTTTTTCAACTCAGCGTAGTTACTTTTTACCTCAGTCTTAGTTAAAAAAAGAGAAAAAGTTGTGATGTGTTCCACGATAGTGCTCTGCTTTCCATGCCAATAAAGTCAAAGAGCATGTTTCTGAGGATGCAATTGTTCTGGAGCTTTACTGCTGAAGAGTGATGTTATTTGTTCCCAAGATACAGTGGTGTTAAAATCAATAACACCTGCTGTTGTTACAGGAGTCTTGAGTTTCTGAGTGTCTCATAATTTCACTTTTGTCAATAGCTTTGTGTCACCCAACTTCTACACTGGGCAGATGTGACAGTTTCTGTGGGGCCACTCTTAAGGTTTTGATTCTGTAAAACTGTGCGTGTATGTCAGAAGAAAATAGTGCATCCATGTCTGAATTTCTTGTGTAGCCCAGTGCTGTGCCAGCCTGGTTTTTAATCTTGTTGCCTGGCCTAGCAGTGCAGTTTGGGTGGGTGCGCACACGTTCTTAGGGCACTTGGGTTAAAGGTAGTTGAAGGTGGGGAGGCATATGTCACGCAGTCGTGTTTTTTCAAGTATAAAAAGAACAGAAGATTGGATGCTATTCTAAAATGGTGATAAAGCAAGAACAGCAGCATGAACAGGTAATAGAATATTTTTGTTTCATGACCTTCACACAACTGCATTGAGTATTTTCTTTAATCAGACAAAAACAGGTACTCATAATGCATGCTGATGTGTTCAAACATGTATAAATGATCTGAAGAGAAATAAATTATGTAGAATATTTATCTGTATATATTACCAATATATATTATGTATAAATATATATAATCAATATATAATAAGTACTTACAGTTTCATTTCGGAACAGCAAGTTTTTGAACTGCATTTTAAAACAAAGATGCTGAAGGCTGAGTTCTCTCCTGCAGGCCCCATGTCAGCTGCTGCTGTCACCCGTGACCAGGTGTCCTCTAGGGTGCTGGGCTGGTCATGTCTTTCTGTCCCATTCTCCTGAACTAGTATAAGTCATGTTGGCATCAGCTTCCCCTTTGCCCTCCCAACTTCATCACATCTGCTTTGCACTCATTTTCTTCTACTTAATGAAGATCAGAATGTAAATTTAACAGAAGCTGTAAGGAGAACTGGTCCCATCTCCAAGCCGTGGATGGTGCCTTTGATGGTGGGGTAATTGGAAATCGCTGTGTTAGCTGAACACCGTAGCTCTGTACGGCCAAGGAACGTGCAAACAACTGTGCGTGCTGCCACATGGCTGTGTCTTAAGAACATCGTGTGCTGAAGGAAAGAAGTTGGTTTGTGTGTGACTTGTGGAGTAGAGCAGAAGAGTCTCCTTCAGCTTTCACGATCCCTGTCACTTTTTTCAAGGTTTATAAGCCTTGCAAAACGGGGGGGAAGAAAAATCCAATCCCAACCCAAGCACTGCAATTGTTGGTATTTTTCTGTTGATTTAGAGGCAGCAATTAAAAGATTTGGAACAACTGTTCAATTTATTGAATTAGAGATGCCAAACTTTCAGATAATTGTTACATCTGTGGAACAGAAAGGGTTTATTAAGGGGGCAGAGTCACCATTGTGGCCCATTTTGCTAATAACATACTAAGTCCTAATGAGAAGAGTTCTTATTCTTCCATTATTTGTTATGTGATCTGTTAACATCACCAGCTTCAGGGAGGAAAGCTGCAGTATGGATTTTTTGGGGACATTGTGTGAACAGGGCTCTTTTTGCTTTTTATCCTGTGATAAGTGTTGGAGGAGGAAAGACTGGGTGCTCAGTTCTATGCTTGGTGCCAGAACATACCAGACATAAGCGTGCGTATGTATTTGACTTGTCTAAAGAGCTTAAATGCTTGTTATGCATTTGCAGCAGTGTTTTTTAAGTGCTTCGCACGCATTTACCTTAATTGGAGGTAGATCTTTAGCTACTCTTTTTCTCCATAAATTTTTAAATCATTCAATGAAAAGCTCATGTTAGGTCTATCTTGCCTTCAATGGGCCACGCATGGAATACTGCACCCTACACAGCTTGGTGACCCGTGACAGAACTGCAGATAGAAATTAAGCGTGTTCTCTGTACCATATACACACATACACTTACGTGTAACATGTACATGTGTGTGCTCACTCTTGCATTTCCTGTATTCGGCATGCCTGAGAGTTTATAAGGAGATGAACTCTTCTTCCCCTACTCCCCACAGCTCAACCTGGACTGCTGGCACAGTTCAGCTACTACCTTTTTTTTCCCTAGGTAAACATAGTGGTTATTAATTTAAGCTACTGAAACAGAAAAGTGCTTATTTTTAGTTTTTCAGACTGGAAGTGGATTTTCTGTCAAAAAGAAAATGCTCAGCCACTTTATTCCTTATTTGCTCTTATTTGGCAGCTATCAATTGTTACAGACTCTGAAAGCAAACTTAGCACATCACAGAAATTACTGTTAATTGGTTATTTTTTGAGTGACAGTCCTCTTTCCAAGGATTATCCCATATGTTAAATGTTCTGGGGCAGAACATTGTGGTGCCTTTGAGATCTTCCACCTGCATATGAAGAGCCTGTTGTATCTTGTTCCGCATAACAAATAACAATCCTAGTAGAACAGGTGATGTTGAACAAATACTTTTATTTACAAGAGCCTATGTGACAGTTTTAAAATAAAAAATGGAGCCAGTCTGCTTTCAGTCTTCAGCCTGGTTTAGATGAAGTCTCCTGGTGGACTGACTTCTTAGTTGACATTCTAATTTGGATACCAAGTTTGTGGCAAAACTATAATAATCCAATGATCTGGTACCAACCTCAGCACTGAAAACCATGTAGTACAGCTTAGTCTCTTCGTATGTAGAAGATATTGTATCCAAGTTCAATCATAGCTCCAATAAGCAAGGCCCACAAAGGGATAAATACATAGGCTAGTTTCATTGTAGTAAATCCTTGCAGTTTAGCACAGAGAGCAAGGCAGAAGGCTAACTTCAGCAGCATTGCAATGAGATACCAGGCTTTTTTCTTGATGTTTTGGGAGCCATTGCGAGGGTCAAAGCCAGACTTGCAACGTCCAGCCATTTTTACAACTAACATAACTAGAAGAATTGTGTCAAATATCCAGACTGGAATAAAAATGAGGAACCAGTTCCATGGTGCTTTCTCATCCAACTTTAGCACCAGCATGATCAGGAAGAGTAACGTGAAAAGCCATGTCAGTAGGACTCTTTGCGCCAGGGACATTCTCATTTAAACAGCTTTGAGAGAAAGTCTTCCACTGTCAGCAACAACCTAACAAAACAAAAGAGGGGAGGAGGCATCAAAAGATGTCACTGCACAACCATTAGGCATATTCCTGAACGGAGTAACTTTTCCCACCCCTTCCTACCTCACCTATGTACCCTTTCCTAGCATTTCTTCCACAGCTGCTGTCCTCAGTGAAGCGCTCTGTTTTGGTCCTGTCCACCATTCAATTTAAGTGTCTTGAGACAGCTTGCGTAAACTGCCTTAGTCTACATTTGTTCTCTGAAACAAATTATGCTTTAATCCTAAACAAGCTGTCAGATTCATTTAGCAATTTCTGCATGCTAAGAATACCTTCAGATCCATGTTCCTCAAATACCGAGACACTAATGGTTAACATTTGAACATAAACCTAACAATTCCCTCTCTAACAAAGCAAAGCAAAGTGTGAACCAACTCACAAGTACCAAACTCTCTGGAAGATCCTGTAGTCTGCAGAGCTGCAGCTGAAACAACCCAGGCTGGACTGACCCAGGCAGCACTACCACCACTTTCTGCCAAGCAGTCTTAAAGTCAGTAAATGCTATGGATAATGTTTGCTTTCTGGCAGGTATCTGAAGTACGCAGATGCTGGCTGACAGGAATGCTATTTACGTTTATTAGCTTGGTAGTATATTTAAATTTCTGTGTAGTCATGATGAAAGAAAAACAACAAGTGCACCTGCCACTACAGCCATAAAAATTATTATATTCCTAACTGGAAGGCTTTTATCACTGCATCTGCCAGAAGCCTTTCACTGCAAGTGTAAAAAGCAGGAGAAGCAGCATGATGATTTTCCTTAAGATTTCATGCTACAAAGTTGGATAATAAATAGATACCAGAGAAATAGTGCTGAAGTAGGTTTCTCAATTATTTTAAGAAGTTGAAATTTTTAAAAATTTGATAATTCCCTTTAGAACACTGAGATTTTTTTCACTTGAAGTAATAAATCAAGTTTTGATTTGTTCCCGATTACAAAAATATTTAAATTACTGAAAGTGAGACGATGTGTTCTGAAGCATCTAAGCAAATGCTGCAAAGGAAGGACAAGCTCTGCTTCCCCCCCGCCTCCTCAGTGCCCTGGCCACAACCTGCTGCTTCCTCTGCTGTTACCGATGCTCACAAGATCACCCAATTGAGACTATTGCACTCAATGAACAAGCAGGAATCTATTTGCACCTTTTTCTTTTTAACAGGGTTAGTTTTCTGCAAGATTAGCAAGCTGAACCAACTTTGTGCTCTGACAGAGCATCGGAACCAGGAGGAAAGTAAAAGCTGCTGGCTTACCTGGTCAGGAGTTGACCTGTTAGGTTAAAGCTAGGGGATAACAATTTTGTACCCAACTAAAATTATTCTACAATTTAAGCTGTGTCTTCCAATATGGATCTACTTTTTTGTTCAGTCCCTGTTTGAAGCTTCAATGAATTTGGTTTAGTGGATAGTACTGGGGTTTCTCTTAAGGAAAAGATTCAGTTTAGCCTAAAATAATCTAAATTGGAATTACTGTCAGTGCAATCCCTCCTCTATGTTAGGGGTGACACTTGTGAGACCCAGAGAAAGTCACTCCCTTGAACTGACACACCAAAAAACCCCAAAGTTTAAAAGAGGATTTTTGTAGTTTGCTTTGTGCAGTTCTGCTCCGCATCACCAAAGTGTCTGGCGACAGCCAGTTACTGGCAGAGTGACACCGAGAGTCCCGCCTTGCGGAAAGGGTGAAGCTTAGCAGTGACGCTACCGAGAGAATTAATTGCTATGTAGACAGAAGAAAATGGAAGAGGTTTAGACAGCATTGCTCTTCTTTTGTTATAAGAACATACCTAAACCAGCTGGCAGGTAGAGGATTGCAGAGCAATTATTATGACCTGCATAAAGTATTTCTTGTATTCTGAAAACATTCCCTATATTCTCAAGTGCAAGTCTGCAGCCCGAGTGAAGAGAGCAGTGATCTGAAACACAGTTTCAACATTCCTTTCACAAAAACAGTTTTTGAAAACTAGTTCTAGAAATCAACACTACAAATACTACAGGGAGGAGAATCGCTTATTAGCAAACGAGAGAAAGCAGAAACCAAAGAAATAGACTGGAAACTTGGTCCTGAAAGGAAAAAAGGAATTCAACACCATTAGAAGTATCAGGTTAACAGATACTCAAAAGAAGGTGCTATTGCCTGTCTCTTGAGGAAGCAGAAAGCTACTGAAGATGTATTAGATGGAGTTACTCAATTTAAAGGTTGTTAACTTGAGGAAAAGATTTCCAGCTTTCTGAAGCGTTCAGAATGACACAGCAACAGTTTTAAAAAGCACAGGCAGAAAACTCAGCACAGGACATTGTACCACCTGTCTTTGACCTAATTAACAGTAGGCCTGCACGGCTCCATTCAATTGTAGAGGCTTTTTTGGATGAAAACACAACAAAATTCTGAAGACTGACAGCTGGGGATACAGCTGACATTGATGAAGGATTTGATTACATGGAGCACTTGACCATCTCTCATTAGGAAAGAAAGGAGATTCTCAGCTACAGGCCAGCTATCACAACAAGATAGTTAATGCTAGAAAAATGATGTAGATATGGTAAAAGTCTGAACTAACTCTTCTGTGAAAACACTGAAGGAAATTCAAAGGCAGAGTGTAAAAATAAAAAGCAGCTCTCTGTGCCTTATAGGACTGACATAATTAGTTGGAAGTGAAAATATTCAGTAATGAGAAACACTAAGTAGCATTACTGACCTTGGTGAGATGAGCTATATAATTAGAATATTGTGATAGCTAATTGTGTCCTGTTTAGAAGGGAAAAAAAAAAAAGAGGAGGGAAACTTACACATGATGTGCAGGTCAATACTAATGAGAATACAGATCTCAAAGGGTTGTCAAGCTCTGGCATACACTGCCCATGGAGATGGTTGAGTCACCATCCCTGGAGGTGTTTAAAAGATGAGTAGATGTCATACTTGGGGACATCCTATGATTCTATGATCTATAAATTTTAATTTAAGCCTTGAACCTGGCCTAACAAAGTTTAGAAAATGATATTATACTGAAACAAAATTAAATAGAACTGTCTTGATTAAATGACATTTTAAAGGTGATTCAGTAAGTAATAGTAATTTAACTCCTAAAAATATTTCAGTAGCCCCATTTTAAACCCCCTTTTAAACTACTCTGATACAAACACAAGCCTGGTATTCACAAGTTCCCACAGCAATTGGTGCACTCTGCTCAGGCAGCCTGTGTAGATCTAAAAGCAGAAATGAAGTCCAACTACAATCTCCTTAACTGGAGCGCTTGTTTTACTGTTTTTCAGTGAACAGTGACTCCCCAGTCCTGAATTTAGCTGAAAAGCATAAATTCAGGAACTATTTGAAGGAAGAGAACAAGGATATGGGCGAACCACCCTTCCCCAGCCTCCGTGCCCCTCTGAGGAATCACAGAATCCTTAGGGTGGAAAAGACTCCTTTGAGAGCATTGTGTCCAACCATACCTATCCACTATCGAATCACAGAATCCTAGAATGGTTTGGGTTGGAAAAGACCTTAAAGATCACCCAGTTCCAACCCCCCTGCCATGGGCAGGGACACCTCGCACTAGATCAGGTTGCTCAAAGCCCCATCCAACCTGGCCTTGGACAACACCACTAACAAAAACCATCACGATACTACCAAACCATAACCCTGAGCACTTCATCTACTCGTTTTCTAAACATGTCAAGGGATGGAGACTCAACCACCTCCCGGGACAGCCTGTTCCAGTGCCTAATAACCCTCTTTAGTAGTAGAAATTACAGTAGAAATTTAGAGTAGAAATTTTTCCTGATATCTAACGTGAGCCTCCCCTAGTGCAGCTTGAGGCCATTTCCTCCCGTCCTATCGCTTGGGAGAAGAGACCAATCCCCTCCTTAGTACATTCTCCTTTCAGGTAGGTGCAGGCAGCGCTAAGGTCTCCCCTCAGCCTCCTTTTCTCCAGGCTCAACCCCCCAACTCCCTCAGCCGCCCCTCATCCTTGTTTCTCCAGCCCCTTCCCCAGCTTCGCTGTTCTCCGCACACGCCCCAACGTCCTTGTGGCGGCGCCAGGCCCCGTCCCTGCCCCGCACGTACCGCCCGGGGTCCCGCCGCATCCCGCTCCCTCCCGGCCGCGCAGCTGAGGGGGCGCGCGGGCCCGGCCCGGCCGCTCCGCCCGCAGGAAGCCGCCCGCCCGCGCCGCGCTCTCATTGGCCGGCGGGCACGTCAATCGCCTTAGACCCGCCCACCGGCCCTGTCCCCGCCCCTTCGCCGCCATCCTGGCCGCCGATTGGTCCGGCCGGCGGCCCGGCCCCGCCCTCCCGCTCCCATTGGGCCGCGTCGCTGCCGATCGCGGGCGGGAGGGGGCGGGGCGCTTTGCTCGGCGGCGCGCGCTCCCCCCTCCCCGCTCGCGGCGCGCGCCGGCCCGGGTGGCGCGCTGTTGCTGCCGCTGCCGCGCGCGCCTCCTCCTCTCCCTCTCCCTCCTCTCTTTCTCCCTCCGCCTCCTCCTCGCCCGCCTTCCCCGCCGCCGCCTCCTCCTCCGCGCTCCCGTTGTGCCCGGCCCCGCCGGGTGACCGGTAAGGTCGGGTCCCGGCTCGTTCGGCGGAGGTCGGGGTGAGGGGTGCCCCGTGGGAGGGGGCGGGCGGGCGCGTCCGTCCCCGTTGGAGCCGAGACCCCCAGCCCCTTCGCGGCCGGGGCGGCGCGGGGGCCGCGGCCTCGGCGGCGCCGGGGTCTCCGGAGGGTCTGCGGGGCCGCGCTGAGCCCGGGGCGCGATCGCGGGATGAGCGCGGCTGGAGCGCAGCCCGCCCTGGCCAGCGGCTCCGGGGCCACCGCGAGGGGCTTCGGGGCCACCCCGAGCCGCTCCGGGGCTACGGCGGGGGGCTCCGGGGCCACCCCGAGGGGCTCCAGGCCACCCCGAGCCGCTTTGGGGCTACGGCGAGGGGCTGCGGGGCCACCACGAGGGGCTCTGGGGCCACCCCGGAGGTCTCTGGGGCCACCGCGAGGGGCTCCGGGCCACCCCGAGCGGCTTTAATCCCCGTGTCCGGGGATGGGACCTTTTTTTCCTCCCCGTTTTCCGTTAAAGGTCCTAAATTCGTGGATGTTCGCCTTCATCTTTCCCCTCAGTCTCCTGCTCGGTGCTTGTGTTTTACACGCTTTCCTTTTCCTCTGGTGGTTCCTTTCTATTCCTGGCCCCTTTTCTCCTCTTCCCACCCTAACCCGCCGCCGACCTGCCCGCATCTTTTGTTGTCTTTGGCTTTTCATTTGAGAAACTAAACGTTAGGTTGCTTTTCACGATTTAAGATTTTTTCACATTCAAACGTCTTTCATATTAATTTTCCTGATAAGTGTTTTATTTGCTGCTCTTTCTGTGAGAAACAAAGGAGAGGGGAGTGGGGGAAAATGTTTGTGCAGTGTTAGAGCTCTCCAGGTGTTGACTTCTTCACCTTTGGTTTTCCATACGTGGTCCCTGGGCACATGTGACTCGGGTTTATTGGATTCAGTGGCAGTTTCAGTCCATATCATCGAGCTCTATCCTTGCTATTTTGCCTTTTAGTGCTTTTACGTGTTATCGGTGGCTTGAAAAGTAGCGCTACCGAGTCTTGCATTTTATTCCAAATTTGCCAGTGTCTTATCCATCTGTCATATAATTAACTGGAAAAAGTAATTAATTGGAAATCTTGACTTGTTGAAAGTACTTTAATTAATGTTCTGAAATTCTTTGTGATGAAACATTCCTGCAGAAATACAGCTGGTTTTATAGTTTGACATGCAAGTTCTGTAATAGGAAGGAGACTAAACACGATGTGTCATCAGTGATTTGCCCGCTTGTATCTTCCTGTTGATGCTGTTAAACAGATGGTGGTGTCTGTTTTACCAGGGAGAAGTGCATCACTTCAAATAACCTGTTAATCCTAGTAAGTGAATCCTAGTGTCTTTAGCTGCACGTAGAGTGGTCACTAAGGGGCAAAAGGATATATTTGTGGTATATACATCAGTGCTTGGCATGAGACGTTTTTGTTTTCCTGAGGTTAGAGGCTAAAAGTGTTCTATGAATAGATCTCTGGGATATAAATAGCTGCATGTGTTTGGCTGTTTCTGTAGCTCTGAAGGTTTTGGTGATCTTCTTCGATTTGCCTCTTTATTTGTGACTCCCTGGAAAGGATAATCCTTTTCTCAGAAGACTTACTTTTGTTCCAGTACGGTGTTTATGAACTGATGTACATACATGCAACATATTTCAGTCAATTTTGACTTCTTTTCCGTCCCACAGCTCTATTTTACAATATTTGCAAACAATTTTCATTTCTGAAGGTGAAGGTTGAGAGCAAATACTTGGAACTGGTGTGTTTAAGATCCTGATCCTCACTTGGAGTGCAGTATTTGTGCCGTTGGATTTTCTGTTGCTATGTTTTGCTGCCAATGTATGTTTTTATTCTGGTTATAAATATTATAAAGGATAAAACATGAGCCTGAGTCATCTGAAAAAGAATTTGGAAACCATGTTAGTTTAATTCAATGCTTGTAGTAGTTTTTTTTTCCCCCCACCTTGCATTGTGCGGAATGTGGTGTACAATTAATTGTCAGCAATTGTTGGGAACTCCACAGAGCATTTCAAGTATTCTGCTAGTACTGGATTTCTCCCAAAGCAGAGTTAGCTCAGCTTGTCTTAAAAAGTTGGTCCCAACTGTATCCATAGCTGCCTAATATTGGTGGGAGTCTGGGAGAACTCAAAATCCTGTAGGCTTTGAAACAGGAAACCAGGTGTTGATGTGGGATTGGAAGGGAGGCATAGGTGCGTTTGGAGATTTACAGTCAGCCGCGTTTGAGGCGGTTAACGAGGCAGCCAAGGGTGGAGCAGCTCTTGGAGTGAAGAGTGCTGTTCCTGTCACAGCTGGCAGGGGTCACTGGAAAGCAATGGACATTATTTCTTTCCCTGTTCTCCAAAGTTACGTATACTGTCTTCCTAGGCTTTTTATCAATATCTTCTATTATTTGTTGATGTTAAACATTTTGTTAAAGAAATAAAAACATTATTTTTTCTTTTCTCAGGACCCCTATGAGTGAGAGTGATGACAGTCACAGGTTTCTTTTTCTGTCCGAGGAAGTTCTTTTCATAATAAACAGCATGCCCTGTGGATTCATCACCAAACAATTTTTGTGATTCTTTTTTTAGCTGGGCTTACTAAGGGTACGGAGCTTGTACAATTACTTTCTTTGTCCGTCTTCTCCTGTTTGAGTAACTTATTTAGTCAGTCAGATGACAAAACCAAATCTAATGGCAACTGAAAGACATTAAGTACCTATGCAGTGACAGATTTTTATAAAAATTTTGATGAATAATGACCCAAATTGATATTACTGCCCAAAGAAAGCGAGTTATAATTCTTTTAGAAAGAGAGCAACTGCTGGTGAGTCTATAGGCTAAGTTCTGAGCCATTGTGGTGCTACTGACCCAGCCAAATAGTTGTGGCAGTTGGTAATACGGGTGGAGGGCAGGAAAAAAATGTTGGGCAAAGTGGAAAAGAATGATAGGGAGCCATAGTTCACTGCTAAAATCAGGCAGACTTAATTGCTTCTGCCCACAGAACAAGGTAGGCCTGTTTATTTTTTTCCTGGGTTTTTTTTTTTTGTTTGTTTGTTTTATGAAAGGAACAAATGAAAACTCTTTTAGGACACCTCTGTCAGAGGTACTGCTCCTTCTGACTGTTCAATGACAGCTGACCTCTGCTTCCTCTAAGAAAGCTAAAAGACTTTGAAAGCTTTAAATACCATATTTTCTCCCTCGAATTTACTGTGCTGTTGTTCATAAAGGTCCTTCTTGCTGGGAACAGAGGAAATGGTCAGCTACTTGAAGAAATTGTGTTCAAATTTGTGAGGAGAATCTGAAGAGCTTAATAACTCTTCTCCCCCCCCTACACAATTTAATGGTAGCAAGGGCTTTAACATATTAGTGTGTAATGTTTGGGTATGCCCTGCAGGTAATCAGAGAATAATTTTGGTTGAAAGGGGTTGCTGGGAGTTATCTGTCTGATCCAATCCCATTTCAAAGCAGAGCCAGCTTCGAACTTTGAGCAATGAAGCTTGTGAGGAGGCTGGAGAACAGGCCTTATGAGGAACAGCTGAGAGAGCTGGGGTTGTTTAGCCTGGAGAAGAGGAGGCTGAGGGGAGACCTCATTGCTCTCTATAAGTACCCGAAAGGAGGTTGTAGAGAGGAGGGTGCTGGCCTCTTCTCCCAAGTGGCAGGAGACAGGACAAGAGGGAATGGCCTCAAGCTCCACTGGGGAGGTTTAGGCTGAACATTAGGAAAAAATTTTTCACAGAAAGGGTCCTTGGGCACTGGAACAGGCTGCGCAGGGAGGTGGTTAATTCACCTTCCCTGGAGGTGTTTAAGGCACGGGTGGGCGAGGTTGCTGAGGGGCATGGTTTAGTGATTGATAGGAATGGTTGGACTTGATTATCTGGTGGGTCTTTTCCAACCTGGTGATTCTATGATTCTACGTACATGTTACGTTGTCAAGAAATTTGGAAATAGAGGTTATGTTTGGTTTTTTTCAGTTGAAGGGAGGCTGTCAATGAGTTCATAGAGCCAGTCTCTTGTTTCTTAATTTAAATGTGTAAATGGGATTTTTTACAAATTCAGTTCTGCTGGGAATGCTCTTTAAGTGAGACATGTAGTGTTCAGTATTTAATTCATTGTTTGTTTGAGGTGGTCTGTGTCGGCATACTCCAGTGAGACTAGCTGGCTTCCTGGAATGAGTCCAAGCATTGGATTGAACTCCTGTTTGCAAATACATTTGTGGTTCTTGTTCTTAAAAAATGAACTACAATTGCAAAGTGGGAGAATTTAAAGCAATGTAGCATCAAATATGAAGTCATGAAGAATTTTGGAAGCTGGCCAGCACCAAATGCTTTTGGGGAGGTTAGGCGGCTGGTAGATGCCAGCCTGGCAGCTAAACACTCTTTGTGGTCAGCTATCTTAAGGGACCTTTTGTTCTATGCTTGCCATGTTGTTCGTGTGCTTTCCTTCATATTTGCTACTGGCCATTTTGGGGTCAGCTTAGGTAGAGAGTTTGCATGGCCAAATACAGCCCAGTGATCTCTTTGGATGTTTTCTTGCATCTTGTGTTGTGAAGTCTGACATTCCCTCAGCTGTGTGTTTCTTTTTTGTTGTTTTGTTTTTGTATTATTATGTGTTTAAGTCACTGCTTTCTTTTTGAATCTGAGTGAAATCTTGGCTTCAGAGACTTCCTGTGGTATTGATTTTAACAGTCTAATTATGTGTTGTAATATAATATTTCTCTGTTAGAAGCTTGGCCTTGCTATCCTCTGAGCTGGGTTAATGAATGAAGTTCCCTATATAACTGGAGACTTGTTGTTTTCTTGACTATGTTTTCTGTATGTTTCTTGAAGTCTCATTTAATTTCTAATTCCTTATTTTTCTGTTCATACTTGCCTGTCTCAACAGGAGAATCTTTCAGGTGGTTGATAATTCATAGCCTTTTTCAGAACTCTTCCCCCAGTATTTTAATATTCTTCTTCGTATTTTAATGGGCCTGCAGGAATGCTGGGGAGAGGCTCTTTATCAGGCAGTTGAGTGGTAGTACAAGGGGTAATGGTTTTAAGCTGAAAGAGGGGAGATTCAGGTTTGTTATTAGGAAGAAATGTTTTACTGTGAGGGTGATGAGGCACTGGAACAGGTTGCCCAGAGAAGTCATGGATGCCCCATCCCTGGAGATGTTCAAGGCCAGGTTGGATGAGGCTTTGAGCAACCTGATCCAATGGGAGGTGTCCCTGCCCATGGCAGGGGTTTGGAACTGGATGATCTTTAAAGTCCTTTCCAACCCAAACCATTCTAAGATTCTTTGAAATAATAAAATATATGTATTCCAGGTCAGACTGCACAACTGATCAACAGAGCTGTACTGCAGTGTTTTCTTCTTTTATTCAGGTGTCTTTGGGCTTTTCTGACTATAGTATATTGAATGGAAGAATCGCTGAGCTGCCCAGTTTCCTCTTTGAATTTGAGATACCTGATTTTTAAAGCTTTGTGCAGTGTCTGTTGTTCACTCCCCCTCTCATAGATATAATTTGCGTTATTGATAGTAAAATCTTATTATACTTCCTGTTCATTGTTAAAGTTGATCCATCTTAAGCTTTCCCAATGTAACATTGTCATCTGGAAATGCTGCTACTTCAGGTTTTCTTTTATTTTCTTTTCTGATGTATAAATATAAATACAATGAGCGCTGCTGGACCTATTTACAGAAGCTTGAGGTCAGGAATAATACAACAGGGCTGAGTTCACACCATTTAAGGACTTAACTTTAGCCGTGCTTCATGAAAACCCAAAGCTACTGGTCTAAATAGGGGGAGGAGGAGAAGGGAAAGTGTCCTTATTAGTTCAGATTAAATTTGTTAGTGGTTCTGCTGAAGGCTTGCAGGTGGAGACTCAGATGTTCAAGCTGGCTTCCATCAGAACTGCCTCACTACTGGCGGTGGCATTAGTACTCCTCTTGTTCTGCTGTCCATAGATCTGTGGAGCTAATCCAGGTGAAAAATGCTCTTTTACTAGTAGTGGTAGTCAGATCCTTGAAGCTGTCTCCTGTGTGATGGGCTCCAATGCTGGTAAAAAGAAGGATGGAAGCTTGTAACTGAGGAGGAGAGTGGACTGTGGCAGTACTAGTTTAGAGTGATTAAAACAATTGTGAAGCCTTCCGAGGCCACCCACACCTTCTCCATTGGTTCTGTGGACTGTACGTGTCTTCAGTAAGTGTTTTCTTCTGCTGAAAGTTCCTTAAGAGCTCTGGAAATGAGCAGGAATGTGGGGCATGTCTGTTTGCAAGCTAACATTAGCTGTCAGCATCTGATGAAGCAGTGGCACGATGAGTGTCTGTGTTGGTCTTTCTTGTAGAAGTGTAATGGTTAGTGTACGTAAAAAATAGGAAATTATGATTTCTGGGTACTCTCAACCTGAGTGGCTTTGACGTCAAACCTCCAGAAAGAGCTGACCACCGGGGCTTGTGTGTACTGAGCAAGATTGTGTAGCTCTCTCACTACAGGGTGTGCAGGTATGTGAAAGCTAGAAGAACATAAAGAAAGCAGACCAGGAAGATTTAGTCTGAGTTTAGTTTTGTGATTAGGACATTCATCTGAAGGAGAACAGAGTTTTCCAGATGAGCTCCCTAGGATTTGTGTGCACTTTGTCTTGGCCTAATACTGAACGGAAGAGCTAGCAGACCAGCTGTGTGTGAGCCAAGGAGCTTCTAAGCATCGGAGCAGGCAATAAATAGGGCATTTTATTCAGACTGGATGCTGCTATTAATCTTTATTATCCTATTAGTCTATTGCAATGAAGAATGTAGACCTCAAAATTTTGTTCAGTTTTCTGGCTGGTTTTTCATCCGTGCCAATGTTTGCTTTTCACAAACAGCAGTCTATTTAGAAGTCTTTGACATCCTTCCAAAGGCTCTTTGAAAGTCTTTGTATGTTTTATCACTTGCTCTTGTTTATCAGTTAGTTTGACATGTTCAGAAATACTGATAGACCAAGGCATGATCTTCCTTTGCAGAAACTGCTGATAGACTCTATCAGATAGTCTTTCAAGTATAATGTGTTCTATTTTTAATGATTGTTCTGAGGAGCTTGCCAGGTACACATGTAAGGCTTGTTACCCTACAATTCCTTGTTTGGATTGCTCCAGAGACTTTTTAAAAAATATAGGCTCAGCATTTGCTGCTGTGCTCCTGCAGAACAGTGGCTGTTCTAAGATACTGCAGCTTTTTCTGGCAGCTCAGCCACTTCATGCCTCAGCTGCTTCAAAAACTTGCTGGATAACTATTTGTAGAACATGATGCAAACTTGGTAATTTAGGCGTGGTTTTCAGCTTCCTGACTGTACTCATCGAGAAGCCACAACTCTGCTGTGCAGTGCCTGGTGACAGATAAACATGTCTTCCTAAACACCAAGTCAGTGTTTTCAGTGAGCAAGATTTACTGTTGCAGGAAATTGCTCTTGTTTTTAGGCTCCCAAGGAGGAGGAAAGAAGCACAGCATTTTATTTTGAGGTGGCCACTGTATTTTTGGTTGGGTTCTTTCTTTTGAGTGTTTGTTAAGAATATGTATATAAGAGAAAAACATAGTATTTATAGAAATTCTATTCCTTAATAAAGTTGTTAACTATTTCAGAGATTTCTCATTATAAGATTGTAAAAATGTTTAATGGAGTATGTATGTGTGTAGTATTCAGTACAAACCTCAGGAATTAAACAGAGGAGAACCTGAGGTTGACCGTATACTGTGTTTTATTTATTTATTGGGAAGATGCAGCATTTTCAGGAATGTCTTGGTGTGTAGATCTGGCACACTGGCAGCAATTACCGCATTTGGATTAACGGGAACTTTGTAACTCACATCTCTTACGTAAGATAAGAGGCAAAATTAACTTGATTATAGTATCCTTTAAGGGCTTGATTTTTTTCCACTTAATTAAACAGTGGAATATTTTAAGTATTAGGAGCTTTTTGCTAATCAAGAAATACTACAGCATACTCAGGAGTAAATTATGAGAGGTAATGAATCCTGGACTTCAGTACAGAGTCCTTCCCGCCTGTTTTCACAGGCGAGGTAGCTGTGAAATTGTGTCATGTTGCTTAAATAGAGCCATGGACAGAGACCACTTATGTAACAAAATCAGGAAATTTACAGAGACTTTAAGGCTGAGGGCACGGATTCCAGAAATGGCTACAGCAGTTGCAACAACTGCACGCAATGTTCTTTTCCCAGAACCTGAAATAAATCTCAGAAATCCTTATACTCAACATTTTGCTACTATTTCAGGCAGTTGTCGCTTGCAAAGCAAGTACTCCTTGGGAGACAGTAATTTTCTGTGGTGATTCCTTGCTAGTTTGTCCTTCAGACATTGGCATTTTTACTGTGGGGATGAAGGTGGTGAAGTCCAGCCTACTTCCCATCAGAATCTGAAAAGTGATTCTTGCTGCATGCTCTGTGCTGCAGCTGCCACTGTGGGAGCTTCCTGCTTGGGGTGGTAAGTCATGAGGGGCACGAGCTTATAAGGCAGAATAAATATGCAGTGGCAGAAATGGGATCAGATACTGCAGTTTGTGAGCAAACTACAGAGGCCTGAACAAGTCTCTGTTTTCCAATATGGAGGCATAAGCAGGTGTGGGCACTCTGCCAGACGCCTGTGTGTTTGTAAAGAACAGGGCTTGATACCCAGCAGCCAGCCTAGGCTCTGATTCATGTTTTATTGCTGCTGTTGTTGGCCCAATAATCTCCTCAATAAATCTCCTCAAACAGGTATCTGGGGATGTTCAGTGCTTTTTATCACTGGTTGCTTGGGGGTGATTGTTTTTCAGTTTTGTGGTTGTGATTTATTATTTTTTCTTTTTAAATAGAGTAAAGAACAAAGTTTATAAATTCACTGTCTTTTCTGAGTAGTGTCTATGGAGTGCTGATATCCAAATTTAGCAGAGTTGTTTGTGTTCTTTGGGGGAAACAACCAACCAACCCTATGTTAATTCCTTTTTATTTACAACTATCATGACTTTGGATTGCACGGCAACAACTGGGGGGACCTTGGCAGTAAGAGCACTTTTCATGCTGGCTACTGGATGTGGTCCTTAGGTTAGCAGAGTCTGATTCTTTAATTTTGCTTTATTTCTTTCCTTCCCTTTGGCTGCTTCAGAATTTCTTAAAGTCAGCTGAAAGGAACATGATAAGACTTCCACTGAAAGGTGTGAACCTAGGAGTGACAAGCTTCTCATTTGCTTGTATACAATTTGCAATTCTGAAATGCTGTTTTGAGAACAGCCGTGCATAGATAAAGTACTTAGACAGCGGATGTTCCTTTTGAAAAAGGAAATGTAGCTTTAATGGTTTATTTGTAATGCACAGGAAGGAGAATGTCCTTTGGAAACTGCTTCAAGGGTCTAATCCTGTTCTTGGTGGGCAGTGGCAGAACTGCCATGGATTTGAGTGTAGGAGGGGTGACTGCTGGTAAGTTTTAGTGGTGTATCTGCATTACATTGATAACCTGTCTTCGTTTGTTTCATCGTGCAGAAGCAACGTTTTAGTCAACAGTGGATGCCTGATATGACAGATGTTTATTGGGCTCATTTATAATCAATTTAAAATATCAGACAATGTCAATAATTTGATAATAATGTTAACTTCTATTTTGATATTGAACCTAGAAAGTGAGTTTGTTTTTTTTTTCCTTTATTAAAGTTATTTTATAGCTGTGCATCAGCAGGTATAATGTTTTAAGTGAGTTGGTGTGATACAAATGTTGCTCCAAGAATAGTAGTTTAAGCCATAGGCTTTACTCTTCTGATTCATTGTCTCTTCTTAACTCTTCATGGTAGGGTATCTCGGTGAAATTATGCCTGTGAATGTAAAACTGTAATATGAAATCTCTAACAATGCTAAAGCAGGTCTGTTGTGGAAAACATTTGAAAACAAGTTCTGGTATTCTCATGTCATTACACAGTAACTTTTTTAAAACTGCCTTTAATTTGCTGCTAAGAGAAGTTCTTCTGAAGGCAGTAAAATCTATGGCATTTTAAAAGAACGTTTGAGACAGTTGCCACAGCTCTACAGTTTTACTCCTGACAATGTCCAGTGAACGTGCCAACCTCCATGATCATAATGAATTGAGAAGGACATTCAAATCTTGACTCAACAGCTGAATGGTATCCTGACCGTTCTGGTTAGGGTTGTTAAAGGGAACAGGTTCCTTTAAATGCTTAGTGATTCACACTGTTTACAGGCAAGGAAAGCAACTATTTGCCTATGCTTCCATGCTTATGTTGTATTTTTACATATAAAAATATGTCCTTTTTTTAGTTGACACTTCTTAAACTTCAATATTCTTCCAAAAGTTGACTTTTTTTGCCTTTGTCACTATGATGACCACTGTTTTATTCCAAACTGCTGTCACAGTTCAGAATAGATTTTATTTTCTGCAGGCTGCCCTTTAGACATGTGTGCATTTATGTCTGATCTGGGTAGCCAAACCCCTGTGCATATGAGTAAAATTTTTAAGTGCACTTAGGTTGAATTTATTTAAATATGTAGTGTAGTATCTAACCCTGTTTTTCACAATAAGCACTGCACTGCTTGAATGGGCATTTAACTACCTGAAGTCATGTAGATATAGATTTCTGTGGCTTTTAAATAGCTGCTCATTTGATTGCAAGGCTTAGTGTGGTGTGTACTTACTTAAAATGGATTAGGATTATGCTCTGAAATGGAAAAGAAATAGCTAAGAGACCCCACTTCTGAATGGGATCACCGAAGCCAGGTAGTAATCTGTTTTTGGTTTGAAGGAAGTAATGAAGCTTTGATCGGAAAATGTTGCCTGTTATTTGTAGCATTGACTGTGAGTTTGATGGAAATGTAATGAGTGGCTCTGTTGAACGTCATCGAGATGTTGTGATCCAGCTTTTATATTTGTGAATTCTGTCTAATTTCCGAAGTTGGGAGTATTTTTTGTGTTGCTCCTAAGTCTCCTAATTAGTTAATATTAAGTTACTCTGCATAGGACAACTAAGTGCAGAAGCTGATTCCTGTCCCAGGTGCAGGTATTTGACAGAAGGTGAAACAAACGTCTGGATCTGGAGAGGATGGGAGGAAAAGGCAGAAGAACAGGCAGAGCTCTGTTGTGCTTTTATCAGTTATTTTTATTTGTTCACTTTACCCCTTTGGTACTGCTGTGCCTTAGACCCCAGACTGACTTCAGTATCGATATCAATACAAATTGTCAGCTGAATAACTTTTTAACTTGTAATGAATATGTAGAATTCTGACATTGTTGAAGTACTTGGTCTCCTGTCTAAGTGTTCAGTGAGCTGTGGGCGGATGCAGAGTCAGAGTCAGGGCTGCAGCTTAAGTGCTTTGAATTGTTACCATCCATTTCTTATCCAGATAAGTTAGCTTCAGGCCAAGTGTCACAAAGAAACCCCCAGCGAAATCAAACCACAGACAAACCAATCCCATTCCCTGCAAACAGAAATACTGTCCAGAAAAAATTAAACAAACCTTTTCACCCTTCATTTCAGTGCTGTCTTAGAGATTGTTGTAGATTTCTTGAAAGAAGCATGTGATATTTCCTTGTAGAAGTATTTTTACTTAGCACACCAGACAAGTTTTTGGGACATCCATCCCATGATTTTGTCATGTTTACTTTTGTAAGCATCGTCTTTAGATTGTTTATCCAAATGTTTATGCAGTTATGCTTGAAACATCACCAAAACAGACTCTTTGGAGGATTTAATGTGTTTCTTAGAACTATGAAAGCCATGAGTAATCTGAATAACAGATTTATAGATAGAAATCAAACAAAACAATAATAGAACTACTTCATTATACTTGGTTTATAGTTTTGTGATGTAATTGTTTCCCCAGGCAAAGGGGTTTTGAGTGAATTGGAGAACTACTGCAAAAAAAGTTGCTGCCTTTAAAATGACTTGTCTGATTTTAGCCATATTTGACACAGAAGTCTTGAATTCATAAGTTAGTGTTGGTTTCCTGAGAAATTGTTGCCCTTGTAGAGGGAGAGATCAAATTAGCATAGGTGTTGAGGGAATGGTTTCTGTGCAGGTTTGACAGTTAGTTCTTTACTGCTGATAATGAAAGTCTCCAACCTTTTTCCTCACCCTGTGACTATGGTGGGTAGGAAGCAGGATATATTGCACGTGAGATGGCATGCTGCTTTAAGAGAAATAAGAAGAAATTAAAGATCCTCCAAGATGAGCTCACAGACGAGGGGAAGGCAAGGGATGCAAGTATGATCAAAATCTGTAAGGCAGCCTTCCTGCATTGGCACCTCTAGGAGTAGTGGAGCTACTTCTGCTGTGACTGTGCGATACGGGTCATGTTGTGTGTGGAGACTGTATGGCCAAGGGGTTTATGTTGCTTTGAGTCTATAGGTCAGTGTAGCAAATTATTTTAAATTTATGTTCACTGAAACAGGTTTTCAAACAAGAAAGGAAATCCTGTTTTGAGCTTTGTATGGCTGAGAAAAGGGTAACCAGTCTATGTAGTGTGCTAAATTATATCAAAGTCTCTGTTGGGCTCCATGCTTTATATGATTGAAATTTATTTGTTGTGTGAATGAATTCTTGATAACTGATAGCTGCTCTTAGAAAAACTTCTATTATTATCAGAAACAAATAGGTCAGAAGCAATTACAGATGTTGACACAGTCATGGCTGGCAGCATTAACTGACTTGATGTGACTTGCATGATGATATTATCAACAGTGGAAAAATTGCACTGTTTGTTTGCTCAGTTGCACCAAAAGTCAGTGTCTCGGTATTTCTGAAATTTACTCATGGCTTCCTAAGCTTCCTTGGAGACATTTCTTTCTATTGTGTTGTAATTTTATCTGGAATTATGTAAAGGAAATTGGAGTTACACTGTTAGAAATCATAAATACAGTTCCTCTTGGGTATTTGATTTCTCTTTTTTTGAGAAAGCTTTATGAAATTTGACAATGCATGGTATTGTGTTTCTTAGAAATTCTCAGGAGCTGGTATAAAAGCAGTCTATTTGTTGAAGTTTTTTGCTATAGTGTATATGATACGTATCCAAACTTACTAAATACAGTGTTTCTGAAGTAATGTGTGAATTCCGAGTACATCCATACCTGAGTCAGGGAAGGTGGCGTAAATAGAATCATAGAATCACCAGGTTGGAAGAGACCCACCGGATCATCGAGTCCAACCATTCCCACCAGTCTCTAAACCATGCCCCTCAGTACCTCATCCACCCACACCTTAAACACCTCCAGGGAAGGCGAGTCAACCACCTCCCTGGGCAGCCTGTTCCATTGCCTAATGACTCTTTCAGTGAAGAACTTTTTCCTTATGTTGAGCCTGAACCTCCCCTGGTGGAGCTTGAGGCCATTCCCTCTTGTCCTGTCCCCTGTCACTTGGGAGAAAAGGCCAGCTCTCTCCTCTCCACAACCTCCCTGCAGGTAGTTGTAGAGAGCAATAAGGTCTCCCCTCAGCCTCCTCTTCTCCAGGCATCACTGCAGAACCGAGTCTTTTTGCAGGTCCTTTTTTCTTTCTGAGAAATGCCTTGGAAGATGGTAGTGTTGATAGAGCTTTTGTACAGGGGGTATTTGTGACTTTCGTACAAATGTCTGTTATGATCAGGTAATCTAGTATCTGCTTTTTTAAAAGCAAAAAATTAAATATTTGGTGATGAGCAATGTATAATGAAGTGTCACGAGTTATTCTAATGCTTAGGCATTTCATAACAACACTTTATTTTAACCTATTGTACAGTTTCAGTTTCCAGTCCTGTCTGTTGTACGTTGTATTTTTCTTTGTGTTTCTTATCTGTGCAAATGCTGTAAACAAATTTATTCTCTTTCTCTTTGTTTAAAAGACAAAGATCACATTTAATCTTTCACTGTAGAAACTGCCTATAGATTAAGAGTTCTTGTTTCCTTTTAATGAAGAAATATAAGGTGCAGTATTATTGGTGATACTGGCAGTATTATGATAAGTCTGCTATTTGTCTCAAATGATTGAACCATAGAATGGCTTGGGTTGGGAGGGACCCTTGAAGATCATCCAGTTCCAGCCTCTTTGCTGTGCACAGGGACGCCTTCCAGTGGATCAGGTTGCTCAGAGCCTCATCCAACTGGGTCTGGAATGTCTGGAGGGATGGAGCATCCACAACGTCTCTGGGCAACCCGTTCAAATATTTCACCACCCTCATCATAAAAAAAAAATAAAAAAAATCTTCCTCATATCTAGTCTAAATCTGCCGTTTTATAGCTTAAAACCATAGCCTGTTGTTCTGTCCCAACAGACCATACTGTGGGGCTGATCTAGCACTGATTTTTTTTTCCTGTCCAAAAATATATAACAGCTTGGATGAAACTTTATTGCATTTCATAACACAGTTGTTCCTGGATTTCAGAATGCTGTGCTGCAGTGATAACTATCAGTTGCTTAATTTATTAAAAAAAAACAACCTCCATGTAATAATAACTCTCATGAGGTTCTCGTAAGACAATAATATTGTCTGTGTGCCACCAGTATTTCACTGGGGAAGGATGGACAAATCTGAAGCTTCTGATGTCCCATACCAGCAGATTTATAGTTTTATGTTTACGTGTAGGAGAAAACTCATTTAAACTTACTAATACAGTAATGAGGCAAGGTATAAAATAAGGGTAGCTGTTCAGTGTTTTGCAGGTAATGGGAATGTTTCTACATTCCCTGTGTTGGCCTTCGTAGGGGAGGTGGAAGTAAAGTTCTGTCTTTTTCTGTTAACAGCCTAAAATGACTGTGTGAATGCAGTGGAATAAATGGCGTCCAAAGTAACTGATGCTATAGTTTGGTACCAGAAGAAGGTAAGCTTTCTATTTGTTTTATGGGGGCTTTAAAAAGAAAACAACTGTTGACTTATTGTGGTTTGTGTGTAAAGTATTATAAATATAAAATACTTCTGCATTACTGGTTGGCATTGTATGAGAGTGAGTAGCTTGAAACCTTTCTTCCAATAAATATATAGTGACTGTATCTAATGAAATGGAATGGCTTTTGTTTCGTGTTGGAAAATCCTCACTCCCTTGGCTACCTGTGCAATAGAAAAAAAGGGAAGAGATTTTTTTCTCTCTGTAGAATGCTAATGAATGTACAGGAGAATGTTGTTTCTATAGCACATAAATGAATCTTTGTATTCAAATAGTAAGTAAGAATTGAAACATATTTTCTGTCAGTAACAAACAACTGTGTAACCCACACCCAAAAGAGATGGGCTGAGGCTTCTTAGAAGTTAATTAGAAAAAAACCAAATTGAGGCAGGGGAGAGGAAAAAGATCTCATTTGGAGATACAGAGTTACAGCATCACCTGATATTATGCCTTTTGATTCATGTTTGCACATAGGAATGCTTATGCCTCTTCCTAATTTATTGTTTTGACAATTTCAAATCATCATGCCCTCTTAACATTACCATGCCAACTGTTTGGGGTTTTTTTTAAGTGGAAACATTTGCTAAATTTTGGGATGTGTTTCTTTAAGATATATATAACTGTTATGACTTTTTTCCTTGGCTCTCCATGATGTAATAAGTTTCTGTGAGTCATTATTTTCCTTGGGCCTATTGCTGTCTTTTTGAGTGGATGCAACTTATCCTTAGGAGAATGATGTCAACAGTCTTTAAAGCAGAAATTCTGGTTAATTTCTAGCTAAACAACAGTCGACTTCTAGAAATCAGAAAATACCGTTGTGCTTTGAGATTTTTACAACATTGAATTAATGGTACTGTTGGAAAAGCAGAAAAATTAATTTTGCTGGTTTAGTTAATACTGACCATTCAACTATTGTTCAAAAATTAATTTTAATTCAGAATTTAATTGAGATTTCTTGTTTCATTTTGTATTGTCCTCTCTCCCTTCTTTTATTTAAGTTTTCCCAAAAGTATTTTTGCAAAAATATTGGTGGAGTTATGCTGTGGTGTTGAACTGTTTCTTGACTGCAGGTCCTTTTAAAAGATTTGGAGGATGACTTGTGGAAGACTAGCGTAAAACAAAAACCAAAAACTCCCAAAACCAAACAACAGTGTAGGACCTTATGAAAGGAGAAGGTGATGCTGATTTTACCCACTTCCACACATTCTGTCATAAATTTCATTCACTTGCAGTGCTCTACTGGTAATACAAACACCAAGCTGTATGTGTATTTGGGCTGACCTGGACTTTTGTGCAGTGCCAGAGAGGCTGGCTGTCAGATCCTCTGAAGTTTTTGTTGATGATGATGAGCTAGTCTTTGAACAGATCTTTTATGGTATTCAGCTTTACATATAAATGATCCTTTGATGCAAGAAAGGGACTGAAGCCTCCATAGGTCTTGAATGATGTTCATACTTGTTATCTGTTTGTTTTGCTTTGTTTGTTTGTTTTTAAATATATGTATGTGTTCCTGGTGGTCATACAAGAAAAGGAATGCCATATGTGATATGCTTTCTATCCTCCTGATGCTAGAAGGCAGGACCTTCTGCTGATGAGTCACTGTGCTGTGACCTTACATAGGGCAGGCTTCTAGTCTTGATATAAACAACCCATTCCTCAGTTTTACTTTTCCCAGGACACTGCTTCTAACAGGATTACTCACTATCAGTACAGGACACTCTTTAACCCCAGTTCTGTTGTTTTTTCTAGTGTTTCCATTTTTTTCATTCATAGCCACAACAGTATTTCTCCTACAAGTCTCTGTAAGCTTCTACAGATTCCAGCTTGGCCAGAAATCACGTGCTGCCTTTATGGAAAGGGCTTATGATATGGTGACTCCTGTTAATTCATGACAGGACTGGGCTATCTTCAGGAGGGATAAAATCTTGCATAAACCTGGTATCAGTGTTTTCCATGGTGTGAACAAAATTTAATTGCAATCCACACGTAGACTGGGGTCTGCCAAATGAGCAGCCTTTCCTTCTTTTGGTATGAGGAGTCTTATTTTGGGACAAATGGCCACTCTGCAGCAATGTTGCATCTCATGCAAGTGGTCATGCTAATTAGATTGTTAATTCTTAGATCCCATTTACTGAAGGTTCTCCTGGATCAGGCTGATAATCCCAAGGGTTTTTTTTTAACTTTGTAGTGCAGTGTGTAGTCCTTTCCTGGGAGCATCTAGGCTCTTTCACTCATGTACTTTATCCTATTTATCTATTTATTCATTTTAATCTCTTATGTGGCACAGTATATTTTTATTCCTCATGGATTTGTTGTTTGCACCAAATATTTCAAACTGGGGAACAGGAAGGGCCATGGTAGTGGGTACTAGACTTTTTTAGGTCCTTTTTAATACATTTCTTCTATCTGGTTGCTTGTGATGGCAAAACACTGAACTCTGAACTGGTGGTTGCTTTCAGTTTTAAGTTTTTCTTTCAGAGTTGCCAAAGTTTCCTACTTACCTTGCTTTTTAGATCTGCTGATTCCTCACAACAGTGAAATTTAAAGTGAGAGGCGTGAAAACTTAGCACATTCTGTCAGTAAAACATTGTTTCTGGGGCAAGAGAGCCAGGGTTGTAGTCAGTATTAATCAAATTGATACTTCTTGCCTGTATGATAAAATGAGGAAAAAAGTATTTTTTTGAGGAGATATTTTCAGATTAATGAGTTGGTGTATTAATGACCTAAGAAAACGCACAAATGTCTGATAGTTCTAGTCATACATAAAGAAGAAAAATATATTCCGAGTAGGTTGAGGGTGCATAAGAAATATTGAACAGATAACCTGCTCCTTTCATTTATTTGCTTTCAATTTTAATGTATTCTTGGATGTGTTTTTATGTATTTACTTTATGTTTCTCTATTGACTTTCAAAGTTCTGTTGGTTTCTCAAAAATAAGGCATTTTTATATTTCTTTAATGGAAACAGTTAAGCAATTAAGCTCTTCCAACCTTACTTTAGGCAAGTTGTCCAAACAGCAAGTTTACTCATATGAGTCATACTATTGTCTGAAATTGAGCTCCTCACATGGAGATGATTTGATAATGTGCTTAGTCCTTTAAAAGGTCAGAACTTCTATTATGTAAACTTGGTTTTTGTTGTTGCAGTAGATGTCCTCTGTTTTTAGTGCATAGAAGCTCTTGATTACTGGCTTGTAAAAATACAATAATGAATTCTTAGTTATTTGAAGTTGATTGTAAGATTTTAGATAGTGTATTACGCGAGGTTGTTACTTAAGATGTAGGACTGCATGGACAAAGCTTTTCTGCTTCCAGAAATGGCTTGTGTTTCCCAGCTGGTATGAATACTTATGCAAATCATGAAGACTAAACCGATAAATCCCCCTGGATACAGGTTGGCTTTGTAGAAAGCAAAATAATTAAATCTCAGCTGTGTTCCTGAGCCCACTGGGGAGTGCAGCTCTCCGATATTGGTGTGTCAGACAGTGTTTGTCTAGCTTGTTTTCAACCGTTTCTGCCGCACTGGTACTTGCAATAGGAGGGTGTGGCGGGAGTGTCTGTGCTGCTCCCTGGAGTGGTTCAGTGCTTCTGTCCCAGACAGTGACCGAGCTAATTTTTACATATGTGCATGTTGTTAGTAAATATCCTTAGGATTATGCGTATTTACCAGGCTACTGAACTTGTTTCTGGTTTATGATTGATTAATTTTATGGAGAAAACCATCATAATGTTCCCTCTGAAAAAATAGGATGCCCTCACAATTATTTTAAACAATTTCAGTGTCTGATGGTGTACCTTTCTGATACTGATACTTTATGTATACTGGAAATAGCACCTCAGTAACAGTAACTGATGTTAGAAATCAAAAATATTACTTGTAATGTAAGCCTTTTGCATTAATTTCTTACAATACTTTAAAGTTTTGTAGATAATAGTGGGCACGTAATTTTTGGTCTGGTTTCCAGTTTGGAGGCTGTGTGTAAATTTACCTTAACAGCTTTTTGATTTTCAGTCCTCGCAGGAGCCTTACTGCTAAGTGGGGAACTTTGTTAATAATATTGTAGGAGAGAATTATTGTTGTTTCTTCTCTTGGGGGTAGTTGTAGGGGAAGGCAGAATAGAAGTTAATGAATTGAACCTGAATCATGCACCTGATTCCTTATCAGTTAACTTTGCTGATGCAGCTTTCTGCTGTTCTGGGTGTCCCTTGAGTACAACTGTTAAAGGGCACAATAAAATAAATGAGATGTTTTCTCTCTCGTGGCTTTCAGGGGCAAAATTAAAGTTCTAATTGCATTGCTTTAAGATCTGTAATATGCAGTGTTTTACAGCTCATTAGTCCAAGATTATACTTGCCAAGTTAATAAAGGAGGAATAAACCAAAAGTTATATCATTCCATGAAGCTACCCAATTTACTTCTTGGCGCTGAGTTTGTGATGCATTTGGTGACCCTGGCACCAAAGCCAGTTTTTGCCAAATGGTTGGGCTGTACGGCTGTACTATTTCAAACTCCAGATGCTGAAACTGCATCAGTTCAAAAAGGTCTGGCTTCAAACTTGACAAGTGTTGGAGCTGGCTGCTTATGAAAGCATTGAGGAGAAAAGGGATATTTAGAAAAGTTCTCTTCCATGTAGTGCTGGGATGGGTCTAGAACAACTCTCTCGGGGGACGACACTAAGCCTAACTCTAACACTAATGGTTCCTTGTGGAGCCATCTGTGGTTTAGTAGCGAATCCACCACCATTGAAAAAATGACATCCTAACTGTGGGAATCTACTCCAACAGTGATAAAGATACTGCTGAACTAAAATAGTCTTTGCTGCAATGGGGATCTGTTCATGTAAGAAATCCAATGGAGTTAAAAAGAACTTTTAATAATCCTGTTCTGAGTTTTGAGAAAATCAGAAATGGTTTGTCTGATATCTGGAACTGGGTACTTAAACATAAATGAAATATGAAACACTTTAAAAAAGATATTTTTAAAATTAATAATATTACATGCATAGACATGTCTTATACATTAATATCTTAATATTAAATCAATACATAAAATCATACAGGTTTCTGAAGAATGTTGGACTTTAAAGGTTAATAAAGCATATTAGCTAATATTTTAACACTGAATGTTGTAATAAGGTGTTGAATGGGTATTTTCCTTGGTAGACAGTCCAATAAAGCAACTTTGTTTTCTATTCACCAAGCTCTGTATCTTGTATCTTTTGAATTTGTAATACTGTTGTGATGTTGCTTGTAAAATTGTTTGGAGGTTTTAAAGAGCAAAGCTTAGCCTCCAGGTCTCATTATTGATAAACATTAAAGTTTTAAGATCCAGCAGGAATACTACGTGTTTTTAGGATTATAATCTTTGCTAGTCTGCTTGGTCATAAATTATAAATGTCTCCTGAAATATTGATTGATTCCATTAGAATCGGAAGACCTTGTGAGTATTGGGCTACACGTTGATACCATCGCTACATTAGCTTAAAGTGAATATCAGTGTCATTCACAAAGCTCAAATTCAGTCTTGATGCACATGTGGCTTGTTATGAGAAGGACACTGGGAAGAAATGTTATGCAGTGCAGAAACCCTTTGTACTGGGCTTTATTTGAAGTAAAAATCAGCTGTTTTCAATAGGTTAACTTTTTACTTAGGCTGATTGCTGTTAATGTAAAACCAAACTGTACAGGTGCCAAATAAATTTTAGATATATAAAGAAACATCATCAAATGTTTCCTGAGGTGTATGACTGGGAAGGAATAAATGTGAT